>NC_141308.1:3595000-4032500 GCF_037954325.1 Fistularia commersonii
AGGGGCTTGTGCCCATGTGTACATGAGACTGACACAGACCGCTCAGTTCAAGCAGAGGCAGTTCTTTTCACATCTTCAGAGACTTTAAGTTTCTACGTGGTGAGCCGCACTGCATTTAAATATTTAAAATGTATCTGTGAAATTTTCGCTGCATGTCTCTGCAGTTTGTCTCGGTGAAACGAATCAATACTGAAAGCAGTGAGTACACATAGAAAAACAGCAGGCGCATCAATAATCTGATTTATTGCTGCAGGGGTAAGGATTTTTTGCAATAAGGTGAACAGATTTGTATATTGGACTCATAAGATATTAATCTTCTTCTGTTATCACACTCTAATAGGTAAATATACAGTTGAAGTTACTTTTGATATTATTGACTGAAGTAGAAAGAGAACCAAAAGTGCTTTGACAGGCTTCTGGATAGAAGTTTTGTTTCTCCATCCTCTTGCTTATTTCTTTCAGTATGTGGAACCGTATTCAAAATGGCAAACTATTTAGTTCAGGCGTTTGATTTAAATGCACTCCGACCACTACCTTGTTGAGTACAGCTTGACTGAGAGGTGCAGAGATATAAATGTGACAGCTGGATCTGTGCCACATGACAGAGGACCAGAGCCTCACTGCAGAATAATGCCAGAGACTTTGATGGGAGGCTGGGAGGCAAAGCAGTAAATATTTAGTTCCAGTCTTTTCTAAACCCATGACAAATTTAACAGACTTGTATCTTTGCGCAAGAGATAAGAGGGGAAAAATATTTCATTACCAGATGGCTTATTTTTAGAATGTTAAACGCACATGTCATAACCCCTTCTGGTTAATTTGATTGGTGGAAATGTGGGGTTTAATGAGCAATGCTTCGTTCAATGCTCTTTTCGTTAGACTTTCGACAAAAGACACCAAAACATTTCATCAGAGCTTATTGATACAACAGATCGATGGACACTTTTACATATTGGAATGCTCGTTTTTCTTGTATAATTCTCAACAAAATCAGACGTCTCTTTGTTCGATACAGCCATGATCCTACTCTGCTTAGACGACAACAACTTGGCAATGATGCAATCATCTTTAATTTTCATTATTCAGATGAGAAAAGTGCTCAAATGCTATTTGAACCACACAGTTAACCAAGGAAAACCTGTGTCATTAACCGTGGGATCTTCAAAAAGGGTTTAAGACTGACCACTGGGTTCCCAAAGGTCCCAAGATGATTTCAGAATATCATACAAAAACAAAGAAAATTTCCCATCTTGATTGAAAATCAATGGAAACTTGTTCATAATTGAGCTGATTCATTTACACATCATAACATAAATGAATTACATGAAAACACATGAAAACATATGACAACAGTCGCTATAAAACATATAGGTTGCACTCTGCAACTGCAGCACTTTATTTTCTGTTGTTTATTTGTCCGTACCAACTGTGAAATAGCACTCTGAGTATTAGATCAAGAAAAGAGTTGTTTGCATTACAGGTCCATTTTGATTAGACAACTTTTCTCTAATGTACAGATTGATGAGTTTGACTTTATATGCGCTACGCAAATGCAATGACGGAACCTATCAACAAGATCAGAAGGAATGCAATGAAATTCTGTTATTTTGACATTTGCAATCTCCTAGCGAGAACAGCTTATCAAGAATTTTAGCTGTTTTTTTTTTCACAAATACTTTTTTTGTGTAGTGTCTATTAGATTGCTATGGGACGTGACAAAACCTTTGAGATCAGCAATTAATCTTCATGTTTTGTTTTTTTTTTGGCCAGTGTCATTTAATCACATTTTTAACACTCATATGGCACAAGAACGTATAAGAATAATGGCATCGCCATCAGTTGCAAGTTTAGTTTGCATGCAAATTAGTGTGCAATCATCCTGGGCCACAATGATGAACATGATAAACATAACCAGTCAGCATGATAAAGAAACACGAAGCTCAAACGCCACAAAGTCAAAATGATGATCTTCAGTGAGGTTTCCTCTTTTTGTACTCAAGAAAATAAATAGAACAATTTGTCAAATTTTATTAAAAGCTGCAAAAGCCCAATTTGACACTTTCATTAGGCTTACTAAATGCATCATCAGATCCTCAGACAGGCATTTTTCAAGGGCTTACCTTTAGCTAATGATGTTTAATTTTATCTTATCAAATGCTTCACTGCCAGGTTGCACAATATATTTTAACAGTCAACTGTTGTTAAAGTGTTTTTGCAGGAGGGGTCTCATCCCGGCACATTTTAATTTTTATGACAGTGAGAGCATTAGAACATTTTACCGACATACTCCACAGAGGCAGTTTAAAAATCTGATTGAATTCACTCACATAAAACATTGGAGACGATTATAAGGCATCTCAATCCAGAAAGAGTTCCAGCATCTCTGCAGCTGGATGCAACAATTTCCATGAAGTTCAATGATTTAAAAAATATAAACCTGCGTGTATGAAGCTATTATCAGAGTTGACCTTTCTTTGGGGGTGTCCATGAGTCACCAGAGCATCGGTGTGTCAAAAGAACTGTCAGCTTGGGGCAGCATTTTCACAAATCTTCCTCTCTTAGTATGTGGGAAGAGGAGCTGTTCATGCCTCAAAGCAAACACAATAAAAGCTACATCAATAAATGAGAACTGCAGCCCTTTCTGCCCTTTTCCCCCATCAAAACCACACCCAAAGAAAATGTGCATTTATTTTCTCACTTCACACAACTATGACAGATAGACACTTCCATTAAATAAAGCGGTGCATTTTCTTATTCGTTTTCATTTCTCTATTGAGACAGAGAGGGGGATGAGAGTGAGACACCTTTCACGGTCAAGCCTCCTTCCACTGTCTGTCGCTAATCCTTCCTACCTCCCACTTTCCCTTTGTCTCACCATCTCTTTGTCTCTGCTTGCTGCTCAAGTGTGAAATGGATCTTTCCTGATCTCTGAGCACCTGGTTTCCAAGGGAACCAAGAGACCAGGAGAGTTATTTGAATCGGATTTCCAGCACAATTTGCGGTGGTGGATGTACAGTTAATATTACTTCTGGGTCTGATAGACGTATGGAGGTCTGATAGACGTTACAAAACCAACTTGAGGCTCGGAAACAAGACACAAGACATGGCGACTGAGAGAAAACTTCAGTCATCTTAAGACACTGGACACTCGAAACACGATCTCTCCATACTGTAATATTGCTAATGTCTGAGACCGTTCCAACATTAGAGTGAGGCCCCAACCTTTTGACATGAGGGTAAACTTCTCTTCCAGAGCAGCATCAATAAATCATGCAAGCTCATGAGTGAGATTAAGAATTCATGCCAGCTGGCTTTTGGTTCATGGACAGTCAGGCATCAGCTGCTCTCCATCTATCTAGCTTGTCTTTGTCCACTTAGGAAAATGTGGACAGGGATCGTTACACACTACCGAGGAAAACCAAGGACATGATGTGTTTATATACATTGTGGAGACCTGCGCTGATCTCTTCTTTCACGAAATCAGTCCTGACGGGGAAACGCATAAAACAAAACGAGGACATTCTCGCATTAAGCCACTTCCAATCGACATCTCTGTCATAAATCTTCAAATATAATAAATTACAAGTTTTGCTTCAGAATAATTACCTTCAAGTTACAAAGGAAACGAGTTTGCGGTCTCTATAAAGAATTCGTAAGATTCTCCGGTTGTTATCCTGATCAGTTCTTTTCTATATGTAGCAACAACACAAGGAGTGCACAATTCTTTTTTGAAAATTTCACAAAAGAAATATTTTTGTTTGCAAGTATTTTTCACACTAAACGCTGAGGGTGTGATCATGACCGAAATGTTGATGGCACAGACTTCCTCTCTGTCCACTGAGGAAGCCGGCGCTGCAAAGAGATAGTTGTAGCTATATATATGTTTTGGGGACCAAAATTAAAGGACTTGTTCTTGAAATTTCAACAAAAAATCTACTATAGTTTATGTTGCTTCGTAAACATTTTGGTTGCTAACAGAGTCAACAAAGAACAAATTACAAATTACAAATTAAAACTGATGCTCTACTGTACTTTAAATCCTTCTTATTTATCTTTACTCCCTGTAGTTCAGCTTAAGCCCCTTTCATTCACACACATGTATTCTGTCTTGCTGTAGCTAACCTTCATTTCTCTCCTTTCCAGGGCATATCTTCACCTGGATGTTTAATCTAGATTTTAACCCATCAGTTCCTTTGTTTTTGCTTGTTTGCTTGTTTTTGTAGATCACATTGTCATCTGCAAATAGCACGATCTGTCAGCTATTCATCACAACAGCAAACAGGAAGGGGCTCGGAGTTGTTACCTGATGCAGGACCACGGCCACATTAAACTCCTTTTTTCCCAACAGCACACTTCACGTCCTAGACCAGGGGTTGGGAACCTTTTTGACTGGGAGAGCCATAAAAGCCAAATATTTCTTGATATGTTTCATCGAGAGCCATATAGTATTTTTAACGCACAAAAAATGAAATATGTCTTACTTTTAGTGCGACCTCTGGTGCTGCATGGATTTGCTCAAAGTGCTGCTTTATATTTGACCGTTTCATCTATGCAATTTCATCATAGCATATTAGACATACTGCAGATCCAAATGCAAATTCCTCTGTCCACGCAGCCTGGAATGCATGGTAATCATCGTCTTTTTTTCTTTTTTGCCATCTTTTCCGTTACGAGGATTGATGCGGATAAAGTAGTTGGCTATTTGATAAAATTAATTTCTTCACCTTTACAATGGCCCAGACATGCTCGGAAGCCAACGGTTCCCAACCCAAATTTTTCTAATTTCAAAAACTAATTTCTGTTTACTTTAAAATGACAGTATTATGAAGAAATCTTCTTCTTCTTTTGGCTCTTCCCTTCAGGGGTCGCCACAGCGAAACAATTTTCTCTATCTAACCCTAAAATTATTATGAAGAAATATCACAAGTATTTAAAAATCAGTTCCAAACTGATTTTTTCTTTTTCAACTCAAAATTGTCTGGGAGCCATATGGCATCACCAGAAGTACCATATATGGCTTGCGAGCCATAGGTTCCTGACCCCTGTCCTAGACCAAGCTAACATCTTTCTCTGCCACTGTAGACATTCTCATACCATTCTGCAGCTCCCTCTGGCCTTCTCTGTACTCCTTCAAACATTCTTAAAGGAGATACTCCATCTGTATCACTCTTTCTTGGCATAAAACTACACTGGTCACGAATGTTTATGTGACTATCCTCAGTCCAGCTTCAACTACCGTTTCCCATAACTTCATTGTGTGGCTCATGAAGTTTATTCCTCTATAGTTCTTAAAAAGTCTCCTGTAAACTTCTGCAGGTATCTTTGCACTCTCTAAGATCCTCTTGAGCGATCTAGTCAAAAACAGCCACCCATCTTTCACACTGGCATACCTCCACAGGTGTGTCATCAGGACCCACTGCCTCTCCACTCTTCTTCCTCTTCAGTGCCTGCCTCACTTCAACATTATTCATTTCTCCTCCTTAGTGGTCGACTATGGTCGCCTCTTCTCCTGTTAATTCTTGTTTTCGACAACTCTTCAAAGTGCTCTTTCCATTTTCCAATCACACTTCTGGCACCTGTCAATATATTTCCCTTTCTATGATTAAATAGTCCACCTGCGTACTCCTACCTCCGCTCTCGTTAGTCACCCTATGTTTCTGCCTTTTCTGGAAGAAATAATTGGCCACAGCCATTTCCATCCTTTTTGCAAAGTCTACCACAATCTGCCCCTCTGCATTCCTGTACTAAACACCAAACTTGCCCATCACTTCAATTGCCTGCACCAAGATGCAGCCTGTACCAATTGCCACTCTCTCACCTCTGGAGATACTCCTACTACTCTACATCACATCTTCTCACTCACTAAAGCTCAAATTCAGTTTCCTAGCTTTTAGCCTTGCCACCTTTCCATCTGGTCTTCTGGACAAACAGCACATCCACCTTTCTTCTATGCATGACTGTCCCTACTTTCGATTCTGAATGCTTGCCTTTCCTCTTCTCTGTCTGCCTATGGGAATTCCCTCTGAGAGCCAAAGTGGGCCACTTTGTACTGGGACCCCAGAGAATCTATGGGGCCCCACTGGCACTCCTTGTTAACTCGGACCTTGATCCAGTATGAAAGTCTTTGCATTAATGTGCACGTTTAGTCTGGCACAGGTTTTATGTCGAATGTCTTGCTTGTTCCCCCTTAAGGCCACATTACACATGACATAAAGTATATTTATCAAGGAAGCTTTTGATAGGAGGTTTTTTAAAACTAAATCAATAAAACAACAATTTTACCAACTTATTTTGTGAAGACAGTAGTGGTAAAAAAAAGGTAAGCGGTAAGAGTATTCATACTGGATTCATACTGGTGAGACAAAAAAAAGGTAAGCGGTAAGAGTATTCATACTGGTGAGACAAGTAAGACAGGTGCATTATGTTGTCCTTTCGCAACAAATGAAATACAAATTCATTTGAGTTCTGGATTCTTAATGCCACTACCTTCTATGCCATAGCAGTTCTCACTTGTAAATTCATGAGTTGCCATTCCTTTCTTCTCAGCTGGATTGCTCATCACAAAGAACAGGTGACCTTTGAGCTATAAACTGCTGGATATTCATAATTTGTCTGTATGACTGACATTTTAATATTACATTTATTATGCAACTATCTGCATAGTCTTGATCACAGCACTGGTATCTATGTTTAAGACAGTGATGTGCAGTCAGTAGAGGCAGGGGAGGCCGGGCCTCACCTGTCATCATGGACAGAAAAAAATGCAAAATGAAAAAATAAATTGAATGGTTATATTTATTCAGTGATTTGTACTAGAAAGTTATTTTCCACTTAACTTCACCATTTTTAGTAATTTTTTTCAAAATTGCTAAAAAAAATTCACATTTACCGTTCAAATTGCACAATGATTCTGCTAGTTGTACTTGCATGCTATGCACTGAGACAGCATTTTTGTTTCTGTGGATGTCACTATTAAAAAAACACTTTCAATATATGAGCTAAATTTCCATACTTTAACTGATGTGTCGTCAACAACTGTAACGTGTTTCTCGTAATCATAATACGACTGTGGAGAGACATTAAGTGAGGCAGGCAGTGACGGTGCCTCACGGTAGGGAGCGCTGGTGATCCCAGGGATCCTTCTTACTACTGGGCCACAGAATAATAGAGTTAGTAATAGCAGGATACAGTAAACAGTTAGCAAGTCAAGTGCAGTCGTCCAGCTATTTTTTCCCGATCTCATCGAGCTGTATAGCCCACAAACGGTGAGGGATGAATGTAAATCTCCCGGGGAGATTCTCAACTTTTTGGCCCAGAAGGATTTCATTCAAACTGTTCCTGAGGCGGCAAAGTTGCTCCGGCCGGCGGTCACCGTTCCGGCTACAACAGCATCGGTGGAGCGCTCATTCTCGGCACCGAAAAGACTCAAAACAAACAGTCGGAACAGGACCTATCGAGGACGACTGTTTTTACTGGCAAGGAATTCTATTGAGACAGAGAGACTTTTGAAACTGAAAAAAGATAAGGAAGACTACTACAAGCAAGTTATCGATGCTTTCCTTCAGAAGGAGCGACGCATGGACTTCGTTTATACGTAAAGGTAAGAGATAATAATGTTTTTTTACATGTACTTTTTTTCTATGCGACAGTTTGTATATGTAAAGAATCTGATATGATATTTTAAACAAAACACGTCAACTGCTGCCGATAAAATGGTGAATCAGCTACTCTGTAGGCTTCATACGTTTGTAAATCTGACAGTGATGACGTCAGTGCCTCACCAGCCATGAACCTCGCCACACTTCACTGGTTTAAGATGACATGGTCCTAAGTGATTCATAGTCTATTTTATATTGAAATGTACAGGACAGCTTCTACGAAGACTTTTGCCACATTGTTGAGTATATCAAAAATCACCAAAAATATTGCTTGTACTATATGCTTTATGTAAAAATACATTCAAAATATGAAATAAGACATATGCCTTGCACAGCTCTGATGGTTGTGATGAATATGAATTCAACTACATGCAAACGAATGCTTCATCTAACAAATAACATACCTCACAGAATAAAACAATGTCATTTATTTCCATTAGGCACTAAGTACAGTATTTTTGAAAGCAGCAAGCAATAGAGGATTCCTCAGATAAGTAGCAGATAAGATGCTTTTAAAAACAGCATTGGCAAAAGATGTTTTTTACAACGCAAGAGTTACACTGTGATCTGCAAAATGGAAAAAAATAAGACACAGCATGTAGGACAAGCAATCTAACCATAGCGATAACTGTTCAAAAGTAAAGGTGGTGAAATTACCCTGGAATTAGCCTTGGGCTAAAGTGTTGTCTCCTCTGTAATTTTGAATAGGGATTTTTTCAGCTGCTGTTCATTTTTCCCGCAAGTTCACAATTAAAGGAAATCAAATTAAATCCGGCCAGTGTGACTCATGGGGTCGGTCGTGCTGCAATAACACACCGTACAGGTACCCATAATCACAGCAACCTTAAACCGGATTACCTCCTGATGAAATATCAAGTATTGTTTATATGTTGTCCAGGCTTTTTCCCCTATTGCTTTGAAAACAATGCTCCCCCTTATATGGCTTACTAACCAAAAATACCATGACCTCCCTTATACATTTGGGAACTGTTATAGGAGAGGACATGGTTTCTATCATCTCTCTACCTCTCAGTGTGCGTGAGGGTGTGTGGCATGTGCAAGTCAACACAGTGTCTAAAATCCAAAAGCTGCGCTCAGCCCAAAACTAATAGCAAACGAAAAAAGAAAAACTGAAAAAAAAAAAAAGAAAAATTAACTTGACATGGAATGTATATATTTTCATGATAGAGAATTCCAGCATCTACAGCATAAATCAGGCTGGTAAGAAAAACAATTGGTTCAATTATTAACTGGATTTCACAATCAGAGATAATCACACAAAACAGTGCACTTCCATTTGCTTGAGAAAACAGCCTGTTGTGAATTTCAGCAGCCCTGCTGTCTGCTGGCAGGCAGAGCTGATGCAAAAGGGAGGCGAGTTTGAGAGGATTCAAATCATAAGTGAAATTTATGGCAACAACAAAACCCTCGGAGATTTAGCAAATATCTGTAAATAACATATTGTATGTTCTGCGTTGAAATAAAATAAACCGCACACACACACACACACACATTCATTCATTTGCTGCTGAATTTGTATCTGTCTTGATATTAGTAAAAAACAAAAGCTTAAATGTCACAACATGGCTTGGCGCATTTGCATTTAAGAAAAATAGACAATAACCAAAGAGGGTGAAACTAACTTAGTGAAAAGTATGAGGATATGGGAAGATATTTTTTAATTGATTTTGTGGCAATTCTCATATGCCTTTGTGAAGATCAATAACATGTTCTGAGTTTGTGAAAGTGGAAAATATGTAAAGAGGAAGGATGGCAACTCCTGCCGGTTAATAACAATTGGACAAAGGTAAGGCTGATGAAAAAAAATGTTTTCTCTTAGGACATGAATTACTGCCTATCTTGGACAAAACTTCACACTGCAGCATCTTTTAATCATCAGAAGAACTGAAGAATGCAGCTAACTGAAGTTCAAAAAATTGAAGAATGGATTGTTTGGAGGTCATGTTCCCCCCCTTTTTCATTTTGTAATTGAATGTTTTCCACAAATGTCCCTAGGAAATGAGACTTTTTCTTAGTCAAAGGAAAAAAGAAGACCAGACCTATTATCTCCTTGGAATATTTGTGTTGAAACTGTGTCTTCACTCAGGTTGATTAGAATCAAAAAACTTTTCAATTTGTATTTAATTATAGAAGCATTTTAATACATGTCTTATGAACCGTCGTGTAAAACCTCATGCATTTTACTTTTTATGGATGAAGTAGTGTCAGCATTTATGTATGTTGTGAGCATATACAGTATCCACAGTCTTACCCTACTGTTAGACATGATAGTATATTAGAAGTCAGCTTCTTCTTAAACAACAATTATTAAAGTTAAAATGCAGCGGACAGAGAGAGAAAAGTTATGAAAATGAAGAACAAAATTTAAAATAGACATACAAAGGTCACCTGGCCCCCTAATAAAAATGTTTGTTCCTAACATCATATACTATTCTATACCTCTGATTGTTGAAAAGAAGAAAAGAAAGGATACATCTCTATCATTTTAAATATATAAAAATTCAATATAAAATTTATATTGAAGCCAATTGCGCAACATCAATCAGAGGCATTGAAACTTTCACAACCAGCAACAATGACGGTGCAGTTCAGAGGGTGAGAGTTCTATTCTCAGATGTACTCTAACTTCAAACCTGTGCTTATATATTTGCCTCTGCATCATTAAATAGGAGATGCCTGGACGGGGATTTGCATCAGAAACTAAAACGCATCATCAAGGACAAGGTCACTGTTCAATCTGTGGTGTCAATGGGGGACATTTTTCCTATCAACTGTATAATGGTATTGTTTAGACAAGTTATTTGGTCAGGTTACATCGAATAACAATAATCAAATTAAAATGTATATTCTCAATGGGATGAAATGATCCCGCATAAAAGTAAAGTCTGTTGTGTGTATTCTGTGGCACTGACACATAAAAACTCTGTGAGTTTCCCTTCCTTTCTCCAGTCGAACACCCAGTATCCTTCTATCTGCCCCCCTTTTTTCATCCTGTTATGTGTTGAAACATATTTTGTCCTTCTGCTTTCTTCAGTGTGTATTGGACATAAAAACACACATCCAAACGATAGTTGCTGTGTTCAAGGCACTAACTGAAATATTATATGTATCATTTTCTTTTTATATTGCATTTTTTTACAAATTTATTACAACCTTTGTTTCATTAGTCAACTTCAGCTCAATTATAATTTCAACAGTAATGTACTATACGTGGAAAGGTATACATAAGGTTGTGAAAATCCATCCAGTTGCTTAAAAAACCTTGAAATGTATTAAATTCCTCAAAAAGCAACCAATTCTTATGATACTAGATTGAAAATATATCTCACACATATTTAAAAACACAAGTCTTTCAGCCCTGCTCATGATATAAGAGCCAGAAGCTCAGGGACGTAGAAACAGAGGTGGAATGCGTGTTCACGCACCATTATGCTTCTTCCCTTTCGCCTCATACAGACCATAATTTAAACAAAATAAGTTGACACAAGAGCATAGGAAAATTAAAGCACCCACTCTGAATTATGTCGCCTCATCTATTTCTTTCTCACACAAAGCATCTTTGTTTTTTAGTCACAAACCTTCATAAATGGCTCGGTGGAAAAAAAAAAGATACCTCTTAGAGCAGGGCTCTCCAAAAAACATCTTCTTGATCAGATCAAAATTGTTTTCAAAGAATCTACATTAATATGAAAAACAAGACACTTACTGTATATAAGCTTATCTTGGTGTTAGGGCTGAGGTTACAGTAAGTTAATTAAATATTTAGACCAAAGTTAACAAGTTGTTTGGCTCTATATACTCTGACCGTACATCACATATACATTTTAGAGGCAAAAAAAAACATTTCAGACAGAAAAAGTGAAAGAAAAAAAAGACGGAATATTTTTATGATTTTATCCTAATCCCTAGTGCTTATAACAAAATCACTTATTTAAAACAAGGGCAAAGAAGTAGCAGCGGAAAAATATTTGAGGGAGGAGGGACTCCTACCTGATCCTGCTGTAGTGGTGTTTTCACCGGCCCGTTTGCGTCTTTTGCAGAAGTCATGAGGGTAAATAAGAGGCAGAGGGAGAAGGAAAGAGTGTGCGGCGTGCCCACTGACAGGTGCAGAATAATGAAGCCGAGAGAGACACGCAAAATGAGACAGAAGGAGAGAGCGGGAGTGAGTGTGCGTGTGTGTGTGTGTGTGTGTGTGTGTGTGTGTGTGTGTGTGTGTGCGTGTGTGTGTGTCTGAGAGAGAGAGAGAGAGAGCGACAGCGAGAGAGAGAGAGGAAGGGAGGGAGGAAAGGAGAGAGCGCAACAGAGAAACAGAAGGAGAGACCAAAAGAGAGGATGATATTTACAAAGCGTTCAAGGATATTCACTGATTTGCTAAAATAACGAAGACTGTGGGTGCAGACAGCCCAGGGTTCATCTGCTGTGCAGGAAACCGTGGACCTGCTGCAGTGTGGGAGGTGAGAGTTTACCTTCAAAGTGGCAGGTGAATGGTGTTTTAATGCAGGGAGAGATGATTTCTGAAATATATATGCACTCTTGGAGACAGGTTTGAGAAAAACAAGGAATCGTGGGACCAATATAGAGGATTTTAGGACTAATTCAAGAGGAATGAGCACTTTCAAACAGTGCTGAAAAAAAGTGACAAGAGATAAGATTAGGGAGCAAATGAAATAAAAATCACACATTCATTCATTTATTCCGCCTGTCCTGTTTTGAGGCATGTGATGGAAGGTTCAAATTAATCTACACGTTTTTAGACAATACTGAACTTGCTTTTCCTATATGGGTTATTTTTTGGTCAGATGAATACAAAAACAAAAATTTGTCATGATACATGATACATGCATAAAGTTGAATTTATCTTCGTGACACACCAGATCGACGTCACGTCAAGTCTCTGAATATCAAAAACTGCCAGTGGATTTTAAAAGGCACAGTTTCTAGAAAAGAGTATTCCAAATGTATCATATACAGACAATGTGGGAACACAAAGTATTTTGTCCTTTCAATTTTTCCTTTGGCAACTATTTGAATCCTCCATGTCTTCCGGTTTTATTGTGAAAAAAAAAACCCTCCCAAGACAACATTTTTGAAAATTTAACCAAATGATTATGCCGTACAGTGTTTGCAAAAACCAGATATGCAGATATTTTAACAAATAAATAATCACACTGTTTACCCCTTCAAAGCACATACTAGTATAATATATTTATGTATGTACGTAGTTATGTATATACTCAATTCAATTCAATTTTAAATATATAGCATACATATGGGGATGATCACACATATTTCTCTATTCTTGATTTTTTTAGTATACTTAAATATGCATAATACTGTTTCAATATTGAAGTACTCAGAAACTGATAAGGGTTCAGAAGTGTAAAGGTTAAATTAGCGTTCAAGTGAGAAGTGCCGACGCCTCCATACCAATGAGTCACTGAATAATCTGGTTGGTATGAACATCTGGTAGGTTTTATAAGTCTATTTAATCCCTTTTAGAATAATGTTTCATAACCTTATAAAGAAATGTTATACTTTGTCTTCCTTTTAATTTGTCAGCTCTTCAAACGCTTAGATTTTCTGACTCCACTTCCTATCACTCTGTCTACGGTTAATGATAATATGGATTAAATCAGTGTAGACACTCATTACAGGCAAGTCCATTACACAGGAAATGGAAAAGGGCATGCAACAAGTGCTAGAATGCTGTTTGCTACCAGTACAGATCTTTCCAGCCAAAGTCTACCTTTATCTTTCTGAAAGTGTATCACATTTATGACGCACAATATTCCATGTATTTCACTGCAGGAAGTCTAAGAAAAGAGAGTGTAGCAAATACATACAGATCATATTGACACTACAGTATGCCAATGTAGCTATATTTTCTGCCAATAAATGGAAAAGGATTGCTTCTGGCCTGGCTTTTGAGAAGCGGTGTTACCGTCCTCCCACATAGAGCAGAAACAGTTCCCTTTTCGAACAAAACATTGTTTGCGCTCTCTAACTCTCTCACCATATGCAACATCTCTATGCACACACAATCCATGGTCTTGTTAGCACAGCTTGTCAGCCTATTTGTGCTGCACATGCATGCACACATGTACACGTCCGTGCACGCACGCACACATACAAATACAAACGCACACAAACACAAACGTACACACGTCTCTCTTATCTTGTGCTTGGCAGAGTGTTTCTTCAGAAGTCATGCACAGTCTCTGCAGAGCTCCTGGCCTTTTGAACCAATCATCTGTTTGAGGTGAAGACATTGAACCACCTTACATAATACAGAGCATCAGAGGACTATATCTGGCAACAGCTAGATGGAAAGATTCAACTTTAAAACAATTTATTCAGCATAATATTTATCAGTATCATTTTTTTTCCCAATATGTAATCAATGTTTTTATGGCTAATGAGTTTCATACTGGTTAATTAACATGACCCACTTTAAACCAGAAATTTCTACTCATCAGTAAAAGCATACTTTCCTGCTTTTATGTGCATTCTTGAGTGACATTCGTGCTCATTACCTAAGTAGAGGTTGTAATACAGAATGAAAGAGAAGATCATATAACGACACAGCTCTGAAGTAAACCGATCTTTCGATGAGCTCACATTGGCCTTTCACAGATGCCTGACAAAAACAAACTAGCACCAAAACAAGTGGAGCAGATTAGAAAATAGAGCAGTCCAAATAAGTGATTCAACAGCAGTGTTGGTCAGCCCTATCCTGTACTTTGTCCTATGCAAGAAATGCAAAACTGAATAGAAGACATGCCTGAAAAGGATCCATGGAAGACTGCTCTTCCATGGATCTTAGGCATGTCTTTTATTCAGTTTTGAACAGAGTATGAACAGAGAATATGCAATATGAAAAAGTAATACAAACCATAACGTTGAAGATTGCTTTCATCCAAAATATCCCTTACTGTGATATTAGTGCCCTTTTTGTTGTTAATTTATTGAATATGTTCAGGGTATACCTTTTACGAATCCTTTTAAGTAACTCAAGGTTTCCATAATTGTCCAGTATTTTCACGAGCATATTTCAACAATTTCTTCAAAGAAATTTGTATTTACCCCGGGTTGGTTTTGGTAAAAAATTTATAATTTTGCAGTATTGCATGCCTGCAACAATGGCAGCCAACTTTCAAAATAGAAAAAAGAAACCCATTAACTAATACTACTTAGGGAGCTGCATGGGCAGCACTATGCTGGTTTCAGTACCAGGGCCTGTGGACAGCTCCTCTGACACTGAAGCACATGCCGAGAAAGACATGAATTTATAATAATAATTATAATACCCTCATGGGGAAATTCGTTTTCTGCATTTAGCCCATCATTGACGAACCATGAGCTGCCGTCCATCAGCACCAGGGGTTCAGTCTCACTCAACAACACTTCAACAGGAGGAGCGATCTTAGCCGAAAGGCCAAGAAGCAATGAACTTTCATCCGAATGCAGATATATGTCATCTGGAATATCTATTTTAGATGCTGTGTCTTCTAATTGTAACACTTTGCAACGAGAGAGAGAGAGAGAAAGTCAGACAGAAAAAATAAAATATGAATCAAATGTAATCTTTCCCCTCTCCCAACTGTCTCTTTTCACTAATATGCATTCCAGAGTCGTTCAGTGAAAGATTAAACTCTGCTTGCTGCCACAGGATGCAAGCTCCCTCCCTATAGTGACCTGCAAACAGAAATATTTCAACAAAGATTAAATAGAGGTGAAAGACATCAGGATAGCATTTATAAGATAAATAAGTGCTTTAAACAAAGCGCAAACATAGTGAGTACCTGAGAGAGCTGCCATCCGTAAAACAAGATGATAGAAACCAGCAGAGTGGGCTACAAAGGTGGATAATCACCACACAGTATCGGGAATCCTAGCAACAATTATTGACAACTGAAAAAGCCAGACAATTACATTTAATTGGAGAAGCAAAAAAATGTTGCCATGAGGATTGAGAGCCTGTTATTTCAGAGCATGATCCTCTAAAAACCACAATAACATAGCTAATCTACATAATTTTTTTTTTTTTTTGGTTTAATCAGTTCCTGTTTAATCTTTTAGCAGTTTATGACTTGCAAGAGACAGAATATCCAGACAGTGACTATCAAATAAATCCTGCCTCCCTAAACCCTTAAACAAGCATCTTGCACCAAGTTATAGACGGTATCTCTTTCTTTCCCGAAGACTGACAAACAGCCATTTATTTAATAACAAATGCACAATGTGAAAGTCTTCAACTGCATGATAGCTCCCCCCAGTGATGACTAGTCGTCTAACATTTTTCAGAACTGCAAAAGCAGTCGGCGGCAACTCATTAAAAAAAACTTTTAATAGTTTTACCCCGAGTTTGTATTTATGACAGAAACATAAATATAAACTGGGCTTAATAATCAAAGCATACATTGTCTGCAAGTGGGACCAAGTAGCTGGAAAAGTAAATTCCTTTCAATAGCAACACGAAAAGGGGAGAGTAGATGGTTGAATATGATGGTCTGACCTTCCTCCCTAACAGGCATAGCCATCAGGTGCAGCCTCAGGCAGCTACAAGCACGGTGAAGGCGAGAATGCTGAACAATGGCGGAAAGCATTTTTTTGATTACCGATCATTATCAGCTACTCTCGCTCCACAGACCAAACAGCAGAGCAGAAAGCCTCACACAGTCACTGAATCAACATTGTCAGAGGGGAAAATTACCTGACATGATTTTGTATAAATGCATCCCAGAGGGGTTTTTTTTTAGTCCACGGACACATATCAACGGCTGTATAATCTATGCAAAAACTAAAGTAAAACCCCTGTTGAGGCCAATTAGGGATTGTTACTTAACTGATTTATACTATAATGTTTTTTTTAAGACAGCTAATCAATATTTGACCTTTCTCACCTTCATAAATGTGTCTGAGAGGCCGCTGTAGTGGCATAATTTATGACACATGCTTGAGTATTCCATTTTACTTTATGATAATGCACTGCACTACACCCTGACCAATGTTTGCACATTCTCAACCTCTCAACATACTATCCCGAGATAAATTGGCATTGGTAACAAAGTATATACACATTCACAAGTACTTGGTATTAGTTAAACATCCACCTAATTAAAGTTATGTGTATGACTATATTTTTAAGTAATCATGTGTATGACTATATTTTTCTATATTTTCATACATCTTGAAGAAAAATGAAGATAAAAAAAGATAAAAACAAAACAGACATAGTTGTGTGTGTTCTTTTATACATGATTATTATATGCTCATTATCTGGTATTGTGAAGACCGTGAATTAAAATGTAATACAAGATTTTATGATATACTTTTGAAAAACATGTATTTTTTTTTGTTTGTTTTTAGAACAGCACTAGCAGTTAGCAGGTAGCACTATCGGCTCAAAGCTGGAAAGCTCCAGGCTTGATTTAAATGGCAAGCTGAGTTTGCATTTTCTCCCTGTTCCTGTGTTGGTTCTCCGCCTTCCTAGACCTAAACATGCCAGAGGCTATTTCAGGACTAAATTGTCTGTCTGCGTGACTGTGAGGGTGAACGATTGTATCTCAACATGTGGCTTTGCGATTAACTCTTAAACAGTCGAAGATGGACCCTGCCTCTCGCCCAATGCCGACTGAGATTGGTACAAACTGGATCCTGTGTCCAGGAGTAGTACAGATAACTGATGAATATAGAAAATTTGATTGAATGTCGTAAAATAGATCTCATTTCATCAGTATTTATCATCTTGTGAACTGAAGAAAGTGTAAAACGATCCATATTCTTAACATTCATTTTAATTTGAGGTGAATTAATTCATCATTCAAAGCAAATAGATGAAACTAAATAATGCGTCAGTTTTTATATGGCTCTCATTTTCAATGCCAGTAGAATCAATCACGGAGAGCTCCTGTTTTGGGAACAAGCTGTTTCCATTCAGCCACAGAGGCAGCTGTCAGCACTGCCAACTCAGTCATCAGTCATGTTCTTTTCGCCCTCTGGCCTGCCACAGCTCCCACAGCTGTACGACTAGAACACACCTGCATCACAGAGTAGAAACAACAGCGTTCAGTTCTGCCCAGTTTGCCGGGGCTTCTGCTCGAATTGCACTTGAAGCCGAGAGCCGTCGTGTCGGCAGAGGGATATAGTTCATCACAGATCATTACTGGGCTTAATGGCCGTCTCTTCAACTTTAAAAACTACTCCATATTTTCCTAAAGGGAAGAAAGGCAGGGAACTTTTCCTGCTGCAGACAGAGGCCGTTTTTCACTGTCCAGGCATTATAGGTGAGTAATTAACAAGTCCGCAAGTCCTTAATCAGACTCATTATTGTCTTTTACCAAGAGAGGACTTTCAGGGAGAAACAATTAATCCACCATTGTCTGGATTGTTTGTACTCACATACAATAAGGAATTACTTGGAACTGTTCCCTCACCTTTAGACTTCCCTTTTTGGCCCTCATCAATACTTAAGTGCTTTTCTGAGAAGTCTGACCCATTGGTCAACTTGCACAGTAAGTAATAACAAGAGTGCCAGTTGGTCCGCATCATTCAATGACAACAAGTTCATGGGGTTTTATCATATCTTCGATTAAAGTTAAAATTGAATGAGCTTTAGATCAATACAGTTCCAATTCACAAACAGATCTCAAATTACTTCATCATTCTTCTCAAATGAACATGGCACATAAAGTGCAGTGTAGATTGCATTAATGTGATGTTTCTCTTTTGATTACTTGGTTTCTGCTCACAGCAATAACGCAGTAAGCTGATAAGTTGTTTTCATCTGTTGGAAATTGGCATTTACAATATATTCAATAGCGTGTGAACAAGGCCATTCTATCCTCCCCAGGTATTGCGCAATTCAATCCTATTGTGGAAATTAAATACTGGTTATTTTCTAATCACACAGGATTATAGTGAGGGCATGTGTAATGAATAATAAAGAAAATAACCAGCGGAAATGTTAGCTGTTATTGACAGTAAATTAAAAGAATTGTGTACGGCATTTTCTGTTTCATTATTCAGTTTCCATCGTGGCAGTTTCTCATCAACAATCATTTTATCAATATTCTGTCTTACTCTGCTCTATTGTCTACTGCAGAGGTTTTCAACTGCAACTCCTTGAACCCTTAGGAGTCTGCAGAAGCACTGCTGGGGGTGGTTCCATTTTTGGTTGATTAAACAACTTTTTATATTTTTTGGAATAACCCCCCTATTTCACTGTCTTGAAATACACATCAACATGAATGGATAATGGATGAATGGAGGAAGGAGATACTGTCTTTCAGTCAGAAATCCACATATTTAGTGGTAGTGTTGTTTGTATGCAGTGGCAGTGGCACTAATAGACTATTACTCATTTTTGTTTCCACATTTCTTTAAAGTAAGAACATAAATATGAATAGCCTGTATGCATGGTTATCATGCAATTGATGAACAATGTTGATATTGACACTGGTATGAGATGATCAGTTTTGGGGTCTTTGACTTGAAAATGTTCATGACCCCTGGTCTACTGTTCTGCTTAGCAACTCATACAAAAAAGGGAGAACAAAAATATACACAGTAAACCAAAGGGTTTTGTTTCTTTAAAAACTAGCATGTTAGAAAGTAATAAACTACCTTCATGGCTGTGTTTTCAAGTCAGCTGCAAACATATTCCACTGCCTCCACTGTACTTAACTTTTAGGTCTTATAATATCAGTACCACTGACTAATATATATATAGAGCATAAGGCTTTTTGCTCCATCTGGTCATAAATTTGTGTATTCTGTCTCCAAAGTAGGTGCTTTCCTTCTTCCTTAATCCTACAAACACTATATATGAGCCAGGTACACATCACTTTGACTGCCGTTGATGTCAGCAAATATCCAAAATGCTTGCTGAAAAACTCCGAGGTCCATATCAAAACACCAAGCAACTCTGAATGACCTCATTTCAACTGCAGAAAGGATGCTGCAGTCACACTCAGAATGAGACATAAACTGTGAGACCGGTAAGGCTGGCAGATTCATATCTTGCATATGTAAGGCGTGCCAAATTCACAGCTGTGCATCAGCTTGTTTTTCACAGACAGAGACATCATTCTCACAAATTTATTTATGTCGGGACAAAATGCCACATCAGTATGTACAGTCTTCAGAATGATTAATCCGGAGGAGACACATTTGGAAAATTCCCACATTTGGCAGGCTTTCCTTACAGCAGATGATTCATTTTAACTTACCACCTTCTGGTTTAATATGTCCAGCTCCCTGTCCAGACTCATCTAATATACTGTTGTATTGAAAAAAATGTGAAAAAAAACATTAATTGTCTTTTTAATGAACTTCAATTCATCATCCTTTCCCAAGTAAATTACTGGACTGGCATTCAACTTGAAGGCTTTATGTCATGCTGTTCATTCTTTGTCCAACACAGTTTGTAGATTTTTGGATTATTGCCTGTTTTGCAAAGCCATAATGACACCAGCATTAAACTGTCAAAATCCAATCACTTCTCTTGTGGGTCAGAGAGAACATTTGTACTTAATGTAAACAAATGCAAAACACACTACGTTGCTACTGACCGGATTCTCCTGTCCACTAAAATGTGCACCTGGAACCCTGAGCCGTGAAATGATCCCGTAAACAATTAAAATTACAAAGAGGCAGGAGGTAACATTTCCCATTCAGACACTTGGGTCTAAACCTCTGTGCTGCTCGGAAAATATCGCACCTGGCTTTGTCACTCCATGTGAGGGGTGAATCCACAGGGCAGTGGCCACATACTGTTTGTTCAGGCTCTACCTAACTGAGCCCTCAGGGTCGAGGCCCTGCCAACACACACTTGCCGGTTAGCTGCATTCCCGGGCTGGGCACCAGGAGAGTGCCCTGGTTTTCCTAAACTGGGTCGTGTGTATTGTTACCTGTTGATGTCAATCATCAGGGTGCCTTTGAATTTTGCAAACTTTGGATCTACTGTAAGACCATTTTGCTTTAGGAGATGCACCAGACGACAGAGCTGTCGGGATCACACCAACACAAAATCTCCATCACATTGATGTGTGTTAGGAACGATTATGAAATTTCACGATGTTCAAGAATTATTCATAGAAATGTGACTTTTTGGGAAAAAAGAAAGCCAAAGCAAAGATGAAACCTCTACTTTTTCATTATACCCAGACATTACGAATGCATTTTTTTTTCTTGTTTTTACATTTCTTTGTCTTGTTGATGCTTACGTACACAATGTGGATTATTCATACGGTGTTCATTTCTCATAATTCCCACTTTCTTGTCCATTAAAAAAAAAAAATCCTATAAATTTGAACTCCTCAGTGCAAGATTGTTGGAACCTTGAGCTACTAAAATCTGGAATCCTTTGTATTTTTAACCAAATACTGAGAAAACTAAATATCCAATAAATCACCAATCAAAGGGTTTCATTGTCAAAAGGAACACAAAGTTCAACAGTGACAGGTCTTTCTATGAGGAAAGTTTTAAATATTTAAAGTAATTAAAGGTTGATATGCGAAACATTTTATAAAAAAACTCAATATCTCTCATAATTTAATTCCATCAACCTTTATTTTAAGGATTGGTGTGAATAACACCCAAAAGGCATCTTGATGCAACCGATGATCTAAACAACTATAAGAAACAGGAGTTAGGAGCAGATATATGTGCTGGATACAAGTCAGATAAAGCACACCACCATAAAAATCATGTCAACAAGGAAGCAGTAAAGATTTTCATTACGTACAGCTGGCATTTAGACAAATAAGACTAAGGTACGGTGAGTCAGCACTTGTGTCTAGAGTTTAAGCCTATCTGCTGAGCCAGTCCTCGTAAAAGCGACTTAAGAGCCTCGTGAATGTTATGTGTGCTCATCAGGAGCGTACAAGAGGGTCATAAAGTGAGGAGGGAAAAAAGGAGGAAAAGTTCAAACTCAGCACTGAATTTGGATAAGATGCAAGGCAAAATGGGGCAGGTAAAGTTAAAGCAACAAGGGTGATAGACAAGGAAATCTAAGCAATGTGTGAGATGTATCAAAAGCCCGATGTTATGAATTGTTCAATTAACAAAAGACACAAATGTAAAAATGTAAATCAGGGGGCCAAGAGGAAATGATAATGAACTTTATGCAAGCGCTAGATAATTAACAAATAATCCTCTACTGCACAATTCTTCTACAGGACGACGAAACACACACAACAGGAGTCATTAAAAGCGTATTAGAACCATTTGAAAGAACTGTGTCTCTCGTTACCCATTCAGTGTGGGTCTAATAAGGTTTTCTTCATCAGGCTTCTCCTCATCAAAAACCCCCACCCCACCCCGCCTCACCCCGAAACAAAAAGATTACAATCCAGTTTATGTTTAATTACTCCCTCAATTGCTGTCTATTACTAATTCAGCCTCTAAATAAGACACTTAACAGTCTGCCAGGGGCTCATAAAATCATAATCCTATTCTTTACATGATTTATGTTATGAAAGACATAAACAAATGAAATGCCCGAGAAACATATCTCCCCTCTACAAAATAACTTAATTACTATGAAACAAAATCTGCAATATGAAAGCTAGAATTGACTAAGTAAAAAAATGGACCCATCATGTATTTAAACGGAATATATTGGTAACAATGCAAATGTTTTCTGAAAATGAAAAAAAAAAGAAAAACAGCTAATCAATTAATGTTTCTGAAATTTTTGATCAATATTGTATATTGAAATGTTGCCCAATACACCATCGGGATGCAGTTAATCAGAATATAGATACCTTTTAATGACTTTTGAGCCTATTTCTAGGATATTTCAGGCTGGGTCAAGAAGCTAAAACATTAAGAAAAACTGACCACTTCACCATGTTGCAAAAAAAAACCCTATATATCAGATCTATTTCTACATGGGGTACTTATTTTACATAAAATATTTTCCAAAGAATGAACCTTTTAATGACTTCTATGATCCTGAGCATCTGTTAGTGTGCCCATTTTGATTATAAGCAGAAGTGATGGTGGCAAGAATACAGATAGTGGGAGTGATGCCTTTGAAAGGAAAATGACAATAATGTGACAGCTCACAAACTGTCAACTCTCCATTATAGCTGGTCTCTTGGGTGATATGGATTGAGTTTTGAAAGTCTTGTGTAAAACCCCCATCATTTCAAAGCGTGTGCATATTTCTGGATCAAGGCTGAAGTCTATCAAAGCCATACAGTAACTTATTTGTAGCGCCTGTGTGACTACGTGATATCATCAACTTAAAAATATTCGCCTGACTGGCCCTTAAAGGAGCCATGTTAGTGATGGCATTTTTTTAAACATATTAAATATACAGTATATTTTCATGCTTCAGGCTGGCAGCCTGTTTTTTCAGTCAAATGTTCTCTGCAATGTTGATATTTTTTGCGAACAGCACATCACTGTGGATTTTTTGTTTTCACAAGGGAAATGCTGAACACCTGGCTAAATTCTGCCCGATAATAATAATTGGGTAGATTTCTTAAGGATTGGAATCAAAGGGCAGGCATCATAATGTGAAGCAAACATATTGTGATGAGTTTGTTTCAGCATTTTTTGATTATTTGGTACATCACAACATTTCCTATCAGTCGTTCTGTATCTGGAGATGATAAGCCAGACTCAGCCATTTGGTTTACAAAATATCCGGGACTTCCAACAGCTGATTTCAGCCAAGATGGATTCTGTTTTCCAAAAAAAAAACATACCAATATCTTTATGGATGCAGGCATTATTCCCAAGGCTGTCTCCTGTCTTTTTTTTGTAGGTGAAAGGCTTATCATAGTTATAACCATGAATGGCATGATCCCCTCTATTCAGTCAAGTGGACAATCTTTAACATTCCTTTTAACACATTAACATAACTCGTCACATTTTGGCTCACATTCGGCCCCTTTTGGAACATCCCAAACCAGAGTTAAGTCTATCTTATTGCATCTAGCTCTGACAAACAACAAACTGAAATGTCAAAGCAACTAGGACACAGCAAACTGTGGTATAAACCCAAAATAATTTTTTGTGAAGAGTAGTTTTTCTTAAATCACAGAATCAATAACACTTTGAGAGCTTGCCAGTACAAATATAATTATGCAATTCAACCAATTAACAGCTGTTTCATTCTAAATATGAGTTCTTTCTCTTTGTAATGGGGTGTTATAAAATATAAATCTTGGTAAAAAAAAAGCTTTTAGTGCATAATGAGATGGGATGATAGTGCCGCATTACAGTGCAGCCATTGCTGACTTATAATAATCATCTATAAGGGAAGTACATTGTTTCAACCCTCGGTCTGATAGGTATTTTGCTAGGTTAGGTAATTTGTTTTGTTTTGTTTTGTTTTTTATTTCACTGCGCAATTTTAAGCAAGACAGCCAGAAGAGAAAAAATACATTTGCAATCGGTTTCTGTATCATAATAAGGAAGGATATGACATGAATCCATTTAAATTTATGATGCTCTCAAATCATCATAAGGTTTATGAAATGAATTGCAAATTACTTTGTGTAAACTAAAGCGCAGCAGTAACTTCTCTGCATAATACATTAAGTTGGTCAGCGCCATCCACAGGGAGGGCCTTTTTCTCAGATTTACCGACAAGCAAGTTATCATATATAGTAAGGCAAATATTGCAACTGTTTTGAAACAAGCTCTCGGTAAAATGTCTGTTATGTTATTGTGCCTAGCTGACTCTTTGAGTGCTAAACACATCAAGAACTTTGAGACAAAGCTTTTAATTTGTCTCAAAAATGTCGTTCAACTATTCAAAAACACGTGAAATAAAAGGCTAGAAAGAATAATTCATATGCTTCACTCTGCAAACATACAACAAATCAAACAGAACTGGCACTCACCTTCCATAGTTTCTCCACTCGGGATAACTTTCGTGCTTTCATGGTGGAGGAGTGGGTGCATATGGTGTGTCAAGAGTTGGAGGGAGTGAGTGGGGGATGGATGAGGATACACAGAGCGATGCTGAATAACAGCAGCCTGCTCATAAAGCAGACACACCCCTGCTCTTGGTGAAAATAATCCCACAGTCAGCATTTCAGGATGAATTCTAAACATTAAAGTGAAGGGTGTCTCTGTGTGTGTTTGTGTTAGTAGGCAAAATGATGTTCATATACGTGTTGCCATGTGGTTTTTCAAGCAATGCTTTTGGAAAATATATACACAATACACAATACAATATACACCTCAGGATCGTCACAGCAGCAGAGGTGACACTAAAACCTCGAAGGATAAAACAGATACTCAACAGATGCTGACAGCCACACTCATCTCTGAAATACAACTTTAAATGAGTGTGAGGGCTAAAGTTAAAGCACACAGCTTCTTCCCAACAATCAGCACTGAGCCACTTACCTGCACCTACATTAGCTACATCTTGTTGTTCAGCACACATCAGCATTACACACAACAAACAGAGCCAGGCCACTTAATGGTGCTTTTTAGCTACGATTGTTTACTCTCTCCCGCAACTCCTTTTCTCTCGGTAGCAATTTAACACAACACCTCCTTTCTGGGGTTGATAAAACTGCTGTTCATGCAGGGTCCTGGATTGATGCAGGCTGAGGTGTGAACAACTAGGACATGCTGAAGTCAATACTTGTAACTTACTAACTACTAAATGTGCACACTACCTGTGCCCTCCATGCTTAAAAGAATATCGGGTGTGACATTTCAAGTGTGACAGTGTGTGATGGAGATGTGAATATTTTCCTCTGCAAATGGCTCATGAATCAAAACACAAATAAAATATCTATGATGACATTCTCAGTGATTTCTTCTCTCTCTTCTAATTTGACCCTGCAGCCCTGCAGCAAAGATGCTCATTGGTAGTTGAAGAGTAGACCAAAGCACAATCGCAACTAATCTCAGGTATATGATCATGAATGGCACTGAGTTACCACATGGGTAAATTAATGCATAATCCGCTCAAAAAAGAAACTCAACATGCTCATTAGCTAACAACACAATCTCTAGTGGGACATTCAGTTAGTTTTACTTTGACTAATTCTTAGCAAGTGTATGTCCTTTTCATTTTTATGTATTTGTATATGTTCTGTGAGGCACTAGTACTTCTTGACAAATATAAGATTACTCAGTAGTAACCCTGCAGGCCACTCTACTCTCTCTTACTGTTTGAAAGGATGAGGATGTAATCTGTACCATCAGCACTAGATGCCACTAGAGACTAAACAGTAGTTATTTGATCATCCATCCATCGTCTGCCGCTCATCCTGCACTCAGGGTGGCGAGGGGTGCTGGAGACGACCCCAGCCGTCATTGGGCAAGAAGCTGGGTACACCCTGGACGGGTTGCCAGTCAATCACAGGGCTACATATACAGACAGACATTCACTCACTCTCTCATTTTGGAAATTTCCCCATTTTTTTTCCCAATTATCTCGCTGTATGTTTTTGGACTGTGGGACGAAACCGAAGAACCCGGAGGATACCCAAGCAGACACGGGGGAGAACATGCAAACTCAACACAGAAAGGTCCACTTTGAGGCAGGAGCGCTAACCACTGCGCCGCCGTCCCGCCCGCAGCTTTAATCAACTGGATAATAAAATTACAACGTGAATGTATTTTAAAATTGAAAAATATCACTTGGATGGCTTCCGTAGAGGGCTGTCGTGTGAATTCTTTCAGATCCTTTGATAGGATCCTGCCAATTGTTCTGTGAGCAGGGCTGACGACAAAGGCGGACTGGAAACTGCTGTTAGGAATGCCTTACAATTGGTCAAGGGCAAGAAAATATATTACATTTTTAAATATCATCCCAATAAAACCTGTTTTTATTGTGAAATAACCATATCTTTCCTCAACAATTCATCTGGTCTTTTCAGCAGCTGCTAGATGTGACTTGTCAAGTTTTTCAAAAAATTCAGAATTAGATTTTAAAGAGTACTAGGAAGATCAAATCAACTCTCAGTGGGGCTGAGCCCTCAAGTTGGCCAAAAAACAATCCAGACATCCATTATAAGTTTTGGGATATCTAGCTGACAACGATAAAAAAAAGGCCCTTTCTTACATGTCTGTCTCAACAAAAGTCATAATGCTAGTAAACCATGATCTCCTCTGAGACATATCCAGTAATAAAGTCCAAATATTCCCATGATGCACCAGTTGGTCTGCAGAGGGGAGAAACATCAATCATATCATTTCACTTTTCTTGTCTCTTGTTGGACTGACAGGCTGCCACACATGGACAAGCAAATTACTCGATAACATTCCCTGCTTCCTCCACTTCATCCGAACCGAAGGATTATTACTTGACCTATCTTGCTTCTGCTCCAAGTGAACTCCACACATAAACATCATCGCACAAGTTGGCGCTCAACTCCTAGCTCAGCGAAAAGCAATCTTCCACTCTTTCCCGAAAGCTCAGCATGTCATTCAGCCTCCTGACATAGAGGAGCAACGGAAAATACTGACTGGAGATGTCAGGTTGCAAAGAAAAAAACTATTGCTCCAGATGTGATCCAAATGAATAAGCTAACATGTCCAGCATGAGCCTATGGAAAGGAAGAAAGCAAAAAGCTTGAAGCACTGTCACATACAGGCAGGCACACACACACAAACACACAAACACACACACCATGTCCTCAGATGTAGCACACATCCTGTTACACCAAGCTGGAGCTTACAGTACAGAGCCTTCTCACAACAGAGCACAAACCTACCTTCATGGCCAGAGGGACAAAATTCTTGTCACTTCTAGCCGCACTTGTATGCTGACAAACCGTGTAGAGGATGCAGCATGAAAACCAATCTCATGCGTTATTCATTTGAAAACCAAACCAGAGCTTGGGGCGAGAAAGGGCCTGATAAGTCGTGGTACTATTTTGGTGAGAGGAGCGAACACAACTGACCTTTATAATTGCATTTATAAAACTTCTTTCCATTAAAAAGTTTTGTTTCAAGAGCTATGGATATCTGTTTGATGTCAATATTCATTAGCAGTTCCTGCATTGAATTTATTATTGCATTACATTCATACATTGTCCTACATGTATTTCAATTAATTGTTGTCATTCATTATTAACTAGAGCTGCCTTTTCTCTTAACGTATTTTTGAAAAGTAGCAAATGACGTTCTGAAAACACATTACAAACACATTACAAATCAGGTAAGGTAAGTGGTAATGATACTAACAAACTGATTTTTATCGACCTAAAAGCAGTCATAAACAAATCCTTCTGTTGTGGAATTAATTATTTTTCATGATAGGCCACGAATAGATGCAGGCCTCAAAAATCAGGATTTCCAAAATGTATATATTGAGTGAGTAATGCAAGAAATGTACTTCACATAAAACATGTCAGTCTTTCTTCTGATACTTTCCATGGAGCAAAGAGCAAAAGCATTATTTCAATATCACAAATGCACATCACTTATTCATCGAACAATATTAAATAGTTAAATTCCTTGAACTCCCTGTTACTGTTTCTCAATGAGGAAGAGCAAACGATATGGGAGATAAAGGTAAACATGTAACACAAACAACACTGCTTCCCCTCTGACACTGCTGTTCCAAATATAAGAAAGCAAACTTGTTGTGTCTGCTTCCGCCTCCCTCCAGGATTTACGACAACCCTGTTGACATTGAAGCGCCGCCTTGCTTCCGTTAGACTGTGTCTAGTGAAATTGTGTGTTTACGTGGCTGCGTATGTGTGTCTCCCAGGGGTGTGTCTCCGCCGTATCATGGCAGGGTTGATAAGAGAATCTGCTTGCGTGACACAAAAGATTACCTCTGCCTGGTCTCAGCCGTGGAAAAAGATTGTGAGAGGACTCAGGAGAAACAGCTCTAGCCCTGCTGATCCAATTCTAGCTGACAGAAATTATGTTGAAGAAATTTCCTTCACTTTCTTTAAAGTTCAGTCTCCATTATTAATGAAAGTCCTCTGGATATTTCCTTTTTTGATTGGACTTTTGCTTTTTGTTTTTTAGAGTTTTGCCTCTGAGGGGAAAAGAAGATGTGAATATAATTAGAAGAAAACAAGAAGAAGCACAGTCTTGTGCGCTGCTTATAGTCACTTAAATAGATCAAATATTCTGGAGGATAAATTGGCTTCTGGGTGCTAAAATGTAGCTTTTTGTGCCAGCATCCTCTAGATTATTGGAGCTTGATCTTTCCTCTCTCTGGAGGATGTTTGTTGGACTGTCCTCTGATCAGAGCAGCGCCTAAGTTATTGTCATTGCCTGATGAATATTTCCAAAATGAGGAAGAGTTCATATTATTTCCTCACCTTGGATTTTGAGTTGGTGTCAACTGTGACAACTGCTTGGCTTCCATTAGAGACAGTTTGTCAGGTGCTTAAATGTTTGCGTGTTCGTTGCTGGAAGGGCATTTGGCTTTGCCAAAATTGATAGTGAGATCAACTGAATCTGTATTATAGAAGCCATTTATAGTTCATTTTGGTCTTTGGAACGATGTTTAAACTCATTAAAATGTAGCATTTTCAGTGATTTTCATATTACATTTAAAAACATTAGAAGCACAATGTGAGACATACCACTTCCCATATTAATTTCTTGCATTGTACCTAAAACTGTGAATTGGGCAAGGATGTAATTCAGTGAGAGCATATTTTGAAAATTTTATGAATACCACCAGGAGTTGGCAGGTACATGGGACTCGTCCTTGTGCTGGATTGTTTGATTTGAAGACGGACGTGCACTACCTCCATTGGAGAAATTTGAGCTGAGCGCACCATAGCAATTGTTAGAGCAATAGTACAGTCAACACAAAAAATAGGATTGCTGCAATATGAGACCACATATTGTATTCAAATGAAACCGTGTTAGAGGGGATATATTAGTATATATATTTATACTAATATAATGCTGCAGGGGATATATTTGCAAACTGCAAGGTGGCTGGCAAGCAAGCTTCGAAGAAGAAATACATTTATTTTCCTTAATTTCATTCTGATTTTTACTTTTACTTGAATATTTTGTATTGCACTTCAAAGATGCAGGAGAGATTGGCAGCAGGACAGGAACCAGACAGTGGCTCTGTTCATCATGGCAAAAAAATCATCTGGCTGCTTACCATGATGCTTGAAGGTCATTCTGTAATAACTCAGCCAGAGTTTGACAGCTCAAGCTTTGACTTTTCGAATTTCTAATTTGTGATTCTGTGAATTATAAATATCTGAAGTCGATCTCGGGGGCTGTACGTGAAAGAGGATATCCTCTTCCTTGTCCTTGGAGGTTTTGGTTGTTCTGTAGTTAGTAAGTAAAAGAACAAATGGAAGGGGATGGTTAACTAAATATTCATTCATTGGTTTTTTATTTAGCTGTCACTGGGTAAGAGGCAGAATACACCCTGGAACAGTCACCAGTTGATCACAGGGCCAAATACAGAGACTTACAACCATTCACTCCTTCATTCATAGGGGCAATTTAGGGTCTCCAGTGAACTTACTGCATGTTTTTGGAGTGTGAGAGGAAACTGGAGAACCTGAAGGAAGCCCACAGAGATCTGGGAGAACATGCAAGCCTCTTACAGAGAAGGACTCCTGTCAGAATTGAACCAGGGACCTCATTGCCATTAGCCAGAAGTGCCAACCACTGCACCTAAGTAAATAATTATCTAGAGATGTTATATAAATTTAAAAGCAGTACCGATGGAATATCTGTTTTTGATGACTTGCAGTCCTTTTGACCAAAAGCATCAAAAGTGAAAACTGATTAGTTCGGTCCTGCATGGGTAAATGGTCTCAACCTACAGAGCGCTTTCACTCCTTGTTTCGGGGAGTTTTACGTTAATACAAGGTTTAGCATTCACCCATTCGGACACACACCCACACACGCCGTACATGCCTTGCTATACCGGCTATTGTGAGGGACTTGGGGTTGACGAAGGACACCCCGACATGCAAACGGGAGGAACCCGGAATTAAACCACCACTCTTCTGATTGGTGGGACATTCACTCTGCCAGCTGAACTCCAGCCGCCCCAGTGACAATACAGACTCACTATGGCCACCTGTTCTAGCAAAATCCACAAGGGCGATCCCTGTTAATGGGTCACTGGGCCACTCATTTAAGCAAAATAGAAAACAAATTGTGGGGAAATAAATTGACCTGCTGGGGCAGCACCTGACTTGATGATGGAGAGGCTAATCTGATTGGTGAAAAAAATGATGAATAGGTAACAGGTGCAGCGTTACAATCATAGACATCCACCCACCCTTGACTTCATGTGGAGCTGTCCATGTAATGTCAGAGAGTGAGCAGGGAGTAAACAAATGAGTACTGGCTTTTTGAAATGGATAATGAGGACTAGAAAAGCAACAAGGTAGAAAAACAAAAATAAATCTAACAAAATCTGTTGCTGTAGCTTTGGAGTTAACTAGTGAGACCAATGGTCGGCTAAACTGCTCAGAAATAGTACCATCAGTGTTTCTGTCCTGACATGAAAGGAGCAAAGATTAAAACTGACCCGAAGGCTATGATGATGCAAAAATGCCGAAAAGCAACATTCTTTGAAGGAGTGTGATGGGCTTACAAAAACATTGCATGAAACAGCAAGAAATTGCATAAGGAAAGATGATTTCAGTCTTTAAAACGTATGCCGTTCAGGTCTGCTTGTGTTTACTTTCTGTGGCACAGGCAGCTTGGTTGTAATATCAGAGGCAGCTTAAACTAATCTCTATTTGCTGTTGAGAGAGGCTCTTAATGAGGTGTTTGCTTTCATTAAGTGCTCCTGCAAAGCAAATCCTGGTTGGTTAATATACAGTAACATACAATTCTAAGTGACCAATGAGATTTCATTTTGATCTTCCTTATGTATGAGAGCTTGATCTGCATGGATGAACCTTGTACCAAATGACCGCGACATGATGTAAAAAAGTAAACTAGAGAGTGAAGTCAGAACTTGCGAACCATATTTCAGAGCCATTTTGAACTTGTGCATTGTATGATTGATTTACTTGCTCTAATAGAATATTATCCTTGGTTGATCCAAAACGAGATAAATGATCGAGGCCCATAATGAAAACAAATATCTATCTAATCTAATAGAAGCACTGGTCATTGTGCTCATGATGTATGGCTAAATGACCCCAAGTTTAAACAATGACTAGTCTTTTACCATTACCATTCGTTATAACTCAAGAGACACTAAATATCCATAACCAATGAATTGCATGCAGACTGTCTTCAAAGGGATAGAAAACAGAGCATTGTGGCAAACATACTTTGGAATATGAGAGGTGTCTGAAAAGAAATAATGTATGTGCTATGAACAGATTTATTAAATCATCTGCAAATTTTACACATAGTATTATCGCTTGACTAGATCAGTGGTTCCAAAACCCTTAATATCTTCAACAACAAAACTAAAGGGGTACGTCAAACATGCGAGGGTCTGGAGTGAACTCACTTCACCCGTATGTTCTTTAACTCCAATAACATTTACACCGTATTGAGGCAAGACTATTGCCAATTATTACAACTCTCATGATCCATTGCAGTGGCAAACATGTTGTTCGAAACTGATCGGCCATATCGAGACACTGGTGTGTATTGATGTGCTCTATAGTGAAGGGACATTGACAGGAGCACAAGAGTCTCCAGTGACAAAAGAGTGCATAGGAGACCCATGTGCCAACGCAAATGGAGACAGCATTTAGAATTCCGTGGTTTTAAAAGCCTGAGACATAAAGAAAAGGAAGAAAGAAAATGCTAATGAGTGGGGTTAAGAGGAATGATATTTTTAGCGACAAAGCTTTTTAGAAAACATCCCAGATCATAGATCTACACTGAAGTATATCTGTGCAGGAAGTTAATTTTCTGCAAAAGAAGGGCCAGCAATCAAGAAACAAAATTGAAGGCTGACTAAAGGAGTGATTTTTTTTTTTTTTAGCCTGAAAACATAATCAGTAAAAATGTAAAAACACAAGTAAATGTTGGACTGAAAAATCAAGATAGGTCAATGCAAAAAAAAAAAATGGGAACCTTACTGATAGCTGTTGATGTTCCTTCAAAGCATCCTAAGCGGAGAATGTGAGAGACTGAACCTTCTGCAGCATCCTCTGTTCATGAAAGACCAAGCATTCATTATTTAAACCTTGATAAATCCTCTGTTTGTGTAATAATACAGATTATCATCAAGAGGGAAATTCTGAAATTGCGTCCAAGACAGTAGTCTACCAGTGCGTTGTTTTTGGATTCGGAGGGGGGTGGGGGGTACGGAAGTGAGGTGAGGCATGAAAAATAGCCTGTCTACACAGCTCTGAGGTGCTGGGCAAGGGGTGGATGACCTGTTGATATGTCTCATATGCCTGGTTCGATAGTGACGAAGTCCCTCGTCAACAAAGCGGACGAAGAAACAGACAGTCTATTCATTTCCAGTGTAAGGCTGATTATTTTTCAGGAATCAAAGAGACGAGAAAAGATGTCACGCTCCAAACAGTGGACATTGCAAGAGGCATCACACAACGCGAAAGCTGTGTCATCTCCAGATGGCTGTCAGATCCACTATCGAGCAACAGTGTGTGCCTTCCCAGAGCTCAAAGCCTCACCCTCTCCACCTTTGCAACCATGGCAACACTGAACACGAGGTCCTGCTGAAGATGGTGTGCTGTCCTGAGGGAGGGGATGGGCTGCACTGAGTGACAGACCTCTTGCCCTTAGAGACTGTTTTTTATAAACAGGTTTTGATGGTTATCTTTTTTTTTAACATCATCATTACTTTGCCTTATACTTTAGGCCATATTCCTTGCATATTCAGAAATACTTTAGAACTGTTATGACGGCACCTAGCAGCTTCGATTTTTAATTTCAGAATTCAAGGGAGAATTTATGCCCTGATTAATAATATACGTGTTGAGTTCAAGCTCACCAGAACCCTTGGAACCCCTTTTAAAAATTGCTGGAATGCTGGTGTTTCGGGGTGGCGTGGCGCGGAAGTAGAGCACTCGTTTTTGGAACCGAACATTCATAGTTTAATTCCCATCTCGTCAAAGTGATGTTGAGCAACACACTGAACCCCTAAATGCTCTCCTGGCACTTGTGGACAGCAGCCTCATGGTTCATCCGTGACGGGTTAATTGCAGAGAATGAATTTCCCCAAGAGGGATTAATAAAGGATAAACTATTATTATTATGTTTACCAGCACCCGTCCCTGAGGATGGCCTTAAAGACCTTGGATTGGATTAACTGAAAATGTCTCCACCCAATTTTAGTCTCAGAAGAGGTGGAAATGTCTTTAAATGTTACTGTCGCACAGGACCTAGTGAGTGAAGCCAGTGAAAGCCCTAATATTTGAATGCTATTATCAAGAGAGAATTTCAATTACTCTTTCTTTTTTTAATTTAGATTAAAGGTACCTCCATTAGTCTCTGCTGCACTTTGTGTTCTGGAGGTATTTTCCCCAAAAGGAAGAATAATTATTGCAACAAACAAAAAGACCTAAGTGTGAATTTTTAAAAACAAATTGGTCAGAGGGTTTGAGATGAGCTTTTTTTGCAGCTCTAAGTTAGTAAATGCTAGTTAGTGAATGCTAGAGTTAAACTGGAAATATAAGACAATGCGCATCAGTTGAAGCCAGTTTAATTTCCCCAGGAATTTCCCGCAAATTTGAATCCTCGAAGTATCATCAGACAAGATAGATATTTGATTAGTATATGCACCAAGTAACAAGTAATTTCACAAACACCAGTATTTTTTTTTTTACGTGTACTGTCACCAGTGTCAATTGATAGCTAAAGATTTTACAGCATCAAACCCGTTGTCACCTGTCTGAATCTGGTCAAAGACATTTGCTGCATATTTTTCTCTAATGAAGGAATGGCAGCATCCACAGTCTTGATGTAGAAACACCATTGAAGGGTGTTATCGTAAATGTTGGATCAGTGCAGCTGGTGATGACAACAGCGGCAGCCCTCAGTAAACAATCTTCACCTGAAGCCGACACTGAGACGGGCTGCAGAGATAATGGGATCATTCTTTTATCAGGCTGCACTCAAACTCTGTCTGGTTTCTTTAGCTGAGCTCTGGACCTCAAAGAGAACAGAGAGCTAAACTAAGACTTGGGAAATGGGCCAAACTATGTTTCTCTGATCTGGAGTATTTCCGAGTCAGGCACAGACAAGTGCAAATGAGGACAAGCAGCAAGTGTCTATGTGCGCGTGCGTGTGTGTGTGTGTGTGTGTTATCAGCCCTTGGCTGTAGCATCCAATGTGAATTACATTTTACACTGATATCAGACAGTCACAGTAATTTATGATTCCTTCTGAACTCCACTTCTCATCAAATAAATACACACAAAAAAAAATGATCGTGGTAGTATCACGCACGTATCATGGAACTGAAGCTAATCAATCAAACAATTTGAAGCATGCATGCATAGTATCATTATAAAGGCTGATGGCCTCCAGCGAGGAGAAGCTTTGGGAGAACAATAGCACGCTGTTAGCTTTTCTTTTTTTTTCCCCAACCCCCGTTTGTGTAACCTCACTGCCTCAATGCCATCACTATCCTCAGGGAGCGTATTGCAGGTTGGTTCTCCATTAAAAGTCTTACTGAGAGGCATACAGTACTTTCATGAATACCTCTGCAGCCCAGGAGAAGAAGAAAGACTAATGCATCATCAGGCAGCATTTCATCATCAGATTAAAATAACCCATTGGGAAATAAGGATTTCACCAAGTCCTAATACTTGGGTTTTTAATTATAGCCAGTGCAAAATCGAACTGAACAATTTCCTCTATTGGGTATTTTTCAGTAACAACAACAGAAAATAAATTACGCTCCTGATAATTAATAATCTATAAGTCGGCATAATGTTGTTTAGGATAATGCTTTACATAGCTGTGATCCTGTGGCGTCCTTCATAATCGACTCCAGTAGAAAATTAAAAGATATTTCAAGTGATAAGTATTTAAGGAGGCATATATTCACCTCCGATATGAAACATAATTATAAAAAAAACCTCCACGAGAGAATTATGGGAAGTCATTTGATAGAAGACGTTTGACTTATAAATAAGGAGTTAAACTATTTTTAGTGGGATTTGTAGTTTGATCATTACAGAGTCAGTGTCTTTTGAATCTAAATTTGGAGGAGATGAAAACAACTATTTTTGCTTGACAAATGTGCCACCCTATTTTGTACTTTTTCACACAGCTGCATTTTCCCTGAATCCCTCCTCAGTGATGTATGGTTAGGTGCCACCTTGCAATGTGATGTGCCGTAAAAACGTACCTCAAAACGATTTGATGTACAACTGCTAGAGTTAAATCCTCTTACAGAAACCTTAGCCTTCAGGGTTCACAGTCATACAAAAATCTATAAATAATTACTTTGTCACTTGATATACTTCACACTGGATGGGATAGCTGTGGATCAAATGTCATATTATATTATTACACTGAAAGACTCACACAGAAACAAAAGGCTTTGCTTTTTCTGTGAGTGAAGAAAGTCAATTGTGGTCTTATATCTGTCCCTAGGCACCAGTCAGGGTGCAAAATGTCATTACTTTCACTGTTAAACTTTGTATACAAAGATCAATTAACACAGCTTGTGGGTTTCTATTACCAGTAAAAGGTAGTGGAAAGGACAAAGAACAACCTCTGTGCTCCCCCTTAGCTGCTCAAACCCGGCATAAAGCACTATTGCTTGCACAAAACACAGCAATTAATCAATTTCCCCAAACACACCTTTCCTTCAGACAAGGGTGCAGCACGTGCATTTTGCAAGCCCAAATGAAAGCCCTAGTACACTAGTAACTTAAAGAACTGTTTACAAAAAAAAATGATCCAATTTTGACAAGCAAGCAGTAACATGCTGCCTCACACAGCTCTCTGGAGGTGAGGGATTGAAAATAGATATGAGGGAATGTGTTTCCAAGTCCAGCAACAATACCATTCTCAAACTTTTAACAGGGAGCAGGGTAGAAAAGGAGCTCCATGAGATGGGTTCCCCATCTCTTGAGGCAAAAAGGCAATTTCATGCTCCAGCACTGTGGGGACATCAGGATGGAAGTTGACCTCAAGGTTAACAGTGCAAACCTAATGAATGTGTTGCGAATCTAGCAGGAGAAAAACAGCTTCTGGTCACAGTCCAATCCTGCAAATGCAATCCTGAGGATTTAATTGGGGGGAAAAAAAAATCATGTTTTCTAATTTGTCACCTCATTAAGTGAGAATAGAAACATTTTTAGGGAAATTGATGAAAATGGCTGATGTGGGGACTTTGACTGTGCAGTCTAGGTACTATTACAGTCTGGGCAATGTCAGTGTGTGTTGCCTGTTGCAAAATTTATCTGTTGATTCTCAATGTGCCAGGCATCAGCAATTGAGTTAAATATCGGTGTCTGTTCCCATTATGAGACCAAAGCGTAGAGCAGGCGACTTGTGTTTTTGAAGGGTTACTCCCAAATCATGCGTTGATATCAAATTTTAATGCCTCAAGAACATCAGTGAGTTTTACCACTTGATCTGAATAAGTCAAGACTTATTCTTTTTTTAAATATCTATATGTAGGTACACGTAAAAAAAATATGAGGCATATGAAAAATAACCTAAACAAAATAACCTCACAAACGTCAGTCCATAATGGTGGTGTTGCTCTATCCATAATCTTTGAGGTCTTCTTTTTTTCACTGTCATGCTTTTCTATAATTTGTATGGCTTGAATTCCTTGTAGAGCTTCCAACTTGTATATTCCATTTTGATTAACACATTGGCATTTATGATTATTTTCAATGGACCAAGCTGAATCCTTATCCTAAATGACTATGTCAAAATACAAATAGAAAAACACTAGCATACACAGGGAATTAATGCTTCTATTAGGTAGAAATATATCATTTATACAGCATATATATAATTTCTATGATCTGATCTATGATCATTTTTGACAGGTACTAGAAATGTGTGACAATATTGTAATAATGTAATAATTGACAACAACGTAAAAAATAGTTGATAGATAGATAGATAGATAGATAGATAGATAGATAGATAGATAGATAGATGGATAGATGGATAGATAGATAGATAGATAGATAGATAGATAGATAGATAGATAGATAGATAGATAGATAGATAGATAGATAGATACACAATGATCGTGGCAGAGATAGATCACTATTAATGCTATGTATGTATATACATATACATATTTTCTGACAAATTGCTCAAATTAAAAAAGTAAAAAAAACAACATCAGCTAACACAATTCTGAAAGTGATATAAAATGAAATGGAAGAATCAGCCTACGTTAATAATCTCCACCGAGTTTCCTGAAAATCAGATTTGGAGTTGAGCGTAAATCTGTTTACAGCAAACTAAGTGCAGCATTTAATCCAAACACAGTCCGTGACAATACCTGGAACATTCGCACCTTTCAAAATGTGTGTGTTCAGGTACCACAAAGCTGTAAAAATCTCTGGTATTTATTAGCTAACCTGCACAAAAAAAGGAAAGTCTTAACATTATGAATAAAACAACACAATGGTTAAAATGACCTTGGTCTTTTTGTACACTGTTCATCACCTCTAGATGTAGCTTAATGTCAAACTAAAAGACAAAGCCACTGCTGCAGAGCAAAACATGGCTCCCCATTGTTTCTTGACTCTCAGAAATATTTATTTTTCACCGGATTGTCTCTCACAAACAATTCAACTTACTAAAAAATACATTTTGTGTTTAGTCTGGAAGACTTCCTCTTTCTCTAAACTCAGTTTGCAAGGCTCACGCATCAACCCAGGAGGCAGATCTGAATCAAAGCTGTTAAAATTATCATCAAAAAGCACCCAGCTCTAAGGGAATGTGCTGGAGACCAGAAACTGCTGCCATGTGCCATTTTCTCCAGCTCTACAGACAACTCTGAGCAAAATCTCTCCCAATTCAAGCAGACATTCTGCATCTGTATTTCACACGCCGGTGAAATATCATTGAAACAAAAATAAAAATAAAAAAAAAAAAAACAGGTAACTTAAGCTGATACCATTACATGCAACAAAAAACAACACAGTGACAAAACTCCAACAACACAGAGGAGAGCGACACTAATAAACTTTCTTCACCATTTAAGTTTTTATCATCCTCAGGGATTTAAACTTGCAGGCCTGTCTGTGCACAGGCATGCTTGTTTTTTGTTTTTTTTTAGGGAATGACATGGGCAACGTCTGGATAATTTCTTAACATGAGTAGAGAAAAAAAAAAGTGTCTTACATCCTCATCTTCCCGCAAGCATTTCTTACGGTACTGCACATGAGGTCTAGGGTCCACCAGTGACTGGAGGGTCTTCGCTGCGTTTTCCTCGTCCGCAACCTGCCCGCCGAGAAGGCGGCTGGCCTCAGGTGGGTGCGGGAAGGAATTGGCGGTATTGATCTTCCCGGTGAATCTCTGATACAAAGAAGCCATGCCTCTGCCCCAGTCCTCACCGATCCGCTCACAGCATGTCAGACCAACAGAAGCCCGATCCGAGGGGGGAGGAGGGTTTGGAGGGAGGGGATGGGGATGGATCTGCCGGTTTGGTGATGACACCCGATGGCAGGTAGCCAGTTCTCACGTCCGTGATGGAGCCAAAATAAGATAAGGTGAAGGCAGATAGCTTTAAAAAAAAAAAAATCTTGATAGCCGTGGAGTGATGTGGAGATATGTCCGCGGTGATGTCCTGTTTTTTTTTTTTTTTTGAAACCCCAGTCCAAGTGCACAGCAAACAGTCTTCTGTATTCACAACACGTTGTTTCCTCGATGCCGCCTTTACGGAGAGGCGGGAGCCCGGAGTTTCCGATCAGATGGATTTCCCACGGACGATTTGTTCGCGAAATCAGAGAGGTGACGATTATATTTCCGGCTCCCTGTGCTCGCTCTCCCTATTTCTATCTCTCTCTCTCAAACACACACACACACACACACGCATACACGCGGAGCGGAGCGAAAGGACGCAGCGCCCGGCGGTGCTTCTGTCAGACGCGCTCTGCATGAGAAGTGACCGGCAGCAGAGGATCCACTGTCATCCACTGTTACGCGCACTCTGCTCCTCAAACATCACCCGCATTTATTCTCTAAACGCTCTTCGTTCATTGTTTAGGATTTGTTGACGCTTTTTTTTTGTGTGTGTTTTTTGTTTCGTTCTTTTTTTTTTTTTTCCTCTCACCCAAATGACAAGTCCCAGGACGATGCTCGAGTGCCGCTCTGTGGCGCTCCACATTAGGACAGGCTGACCTCACACCGTCTCTTAACGCCCAGGTTTGGATGTAAACGATCAGAGAGGGCAGCTATTTTAAAAAAAACGAGTCAGTCAAGTTGCAATAAATTAAAAAAAAGATATGTATCTGAGGAGGGCAATGCAGCTTCGGGGGGTAAGGGTCAGGGTCTCTCTGAGCCGATCCTAAGTCCTGATAAATGCAGGTGGTTGTGGCAGGAAGGTGCTTGGGTGTGAAACTTGTGCTAAAATCAAATATGCAAATCAAACCTAAGAATCTCATACTGGATTGGTCGAGGCCTGGGTTAACAACTACTGCCATTGGTACAGGTGACCTACAGGGAACCGGTGGAAATTGGGCTACTGTGGGTCGAAGGAGAGGAGAAAGGAGTGTTTGGAAGCAGAGAGAGAAAAGGAAAGGCAAGAGTCTGGGATTGAGAGTAGGGACTTTGAATATCAGGACTATGAAAGGAAAAAGTAGAGTTGGTTGACATGATGCAGAGAAGGAAGGTGGATATACTGTGTGTCCAGGAGACCGGGTGGAAAGGTAGCAAGGCTAGAAGTTGAGGAGAAGGTTTGAAATTGTACTTTCATGGTACTGACAGGAAGAGAAACGGAGTAGGATTTATCTTGAAGGAGGAGTTTGTGAGGAATGTTCTAGAGGTGAAAAGAATGTCAGATAGACTTATTAGTCTGAAACTGGAAATTTAGGGTGTGATGCTCAATGCTGTTAGTGGCCATGCCTCGCAGGTGGGATGTGAGTTAGAGGAGAAGGAAAAATTCTGGAAAGAGCTAGATGAAGTGATGCAGAATATCCCCAGACATGAGAAAGTGGTAACTGGAGCAGACTTCAATGGGCATGTTGGTGCAGGCAATAGAGGGGATGAAGAAGGGATGGGCGGATTTGGTATAAAGGATAGGAACGCAGAGGGACAGATGGTGGTAGCTTTTGCAAAAAGGATGGAAATGGATGTAGTGAACACCTTTTTCCAGAAGAAACAGGAACATAGGGTAACTTATAAGAGCAGAGGTAGGAGCACGAAGGCAGGCTACATCTTGTATAGACGAGGTAACCTGAAAGAGATCAGTGACTGAAAAAAGAAGTTGTAGATGAGAGTGTAGCCAGACAGCATAGGATGGTGGTTTGTAGGATGACTCTGATGACAAAAAAGATCGAGAGGACAAAGGCAGAGCAGAGGACAAAGTCGTCGAGGCTGAAAAGGGAGGAGTGAGAGAAAAGGGAGAGCTTCCAGAGCTGGACAGCCAAGAGAGGAACTCTCTGGTATTGTATTAGGAAGTCTGGAGTGGCAGAGAGAAGCATGTTAAACTGGTGCAGGACATGTATGCTAGCTGTGAGACAGTTGTGAGATGTGCTGTAGGGGTAACAGAGAAGTTCAAGGTGGAGGTTGGACTTCGTCACGGATCAGCTCTGAACCCCTTCTTGCTCACAGTGGTGATGGACAGGCTGACAGATGAGGTTAGACAGGAATCTCCTGCATAGCTATTGTGAATTGCTTAGCTGCTTTAATGCCCCACTCAGGACTGAGCTGGAAAGCCTGGGCTCAGCTTGACCCCACTATCTCTTTTTTGCACATTCACCAGCTGAACAGGCCCACGCCGTTCCTTTTCCTTTCAAACATCATGCAGTTGTTGTAGGTAAAATGTACGCATGTAATATTACGTATTTGCAAATGTATTCCCTCTAGAGGGAGCTACTGGTGCTGCTGGTGCAAAAGCAAGATTAAAAAAAAAACATTTGGTCTTGTACAGGAAATTTCAATTAAATTTCAAGTAGGAATGAGCCCATCAGACGAACAAAAAAGTTGGATCTTTTGGAGATAATGTCAGAGAACCCAGATTGAGATGATTTGGTCATATACAGAAGCAGGAGAGTGAATATATGGGTAGACAGATGCTGAAATTGTAGCTGCCAGACAGGAGGTCTTAGAGGAAGACCAAAGGGAAGATTTATGGATGTAGTGAGAGAGGATATGAAGTGAGAGAGGAAGATACATTAAATAGGGTTAGATGGAGAAGGTTGATTCGCTTTGGTGACCCCTGAAGGGAAAAGCCGTAAAGGAAAAGGAGAGGAAGATGTATCTGAGGAGGAGAGCATGGTGGCGCAGTGGTTTTCGCCTCAGCCTAACTGGTTCGATTCCAACAAGGGGACCTTTCTGTGTGGTGTTTGCATGTTCTCCCAATGTCTGCCTGGGTTTCCTCTGGGTTCTCCCACAGTATTCCAGGTTCTCCCAGGTTCTCCCATAACCCCAAAACATGCAGCATGTTATTTGTAATAAATTGGGAAAATTACCCCGAATAAGTGAGTTAGTGATTGACTGACTGACTGCCTGTATATGTGACCCTGCGATCGAATGGCTGGTCCAGAACTGGTCCAGAGTGCACCCTGCCTCTCGCCCGATGACAGCTGGGATAGGCTGGGATAAGCGGCAGAAGATGGATGGATGGATGGATGGATGGATGGATGGATGGATGGATCTGCGGAAATCTCAGAGAAAACTTAATCAGCCCCACAAAACACATGCAATATCTTAATATCATAATAACCCCTTCAGGAGTTTTAATGTTTTCTCCAAACTCTTTCACGAATATATGGCTTAAAACAGAAAATATATACACCTATTGCTTTCTGAGGAGAACTACTATTTACTGCATTAATATGCCTTAAATCTAACCATGGTCTGCTTCCAAATTGTAGGTAATATAGCTTTGAAATTGTAGCTGCTGGACACAAGATGTATCTAAACACTGTGGAGTTTCTAAATATCATAGACCTGGGACTGATACCTTAAACATGTGTGATCTCACATGTTATGCTTGAAGGACCAAGGGTCCCTTCTCAAAATATCTTAAGTGAAAACATGGATATAACATGGAAAAAAAAAAAATGAATAGAAGGAAAAAAAAAGGGACGTTTTATTTATTTAGAGTGTTACCCTCCATAAATCCTAAAGCAAAGTCAATAAGCATTAAGAGAATTAAAACATGCAAGTTCAAGGTTTTGCTGTACAATGATGATTGTACCTTCTTTTTTAAATAGCCTCAAGTTTTTGCATATTTATTTGCTTATCTACTAATATTAACAAATGGCGGTCATCTCTCCCTCTCTCTTGCTCTAAAATAAATGATTTCTGCTCCATTGACTCTTGGCTTTAATTATAAGTGTAACCTATTTATAATAGGATATGAATCTGGCATTAAAGGATATATTGATTTCAAAGGTTCAGACATTCAGTGGAATATGCATGTCATTAAAAATAGCCCCAGTTTTACCTGCCTTATTAGTTTGAAAAACTGCCCTTTGACCGAGGGATGTAAATGAATTGGATTCCATTTTAATTGAATTGATTTGAACAGATATTTATATGGTGGGCAGAGCATCTTTGAGCCTTATCTTCCAAATCCGGTCATATTGTTACCTGTCATCATTTGTTTCCGCACTTCATAAATGCCTTTTCTGGGTTTGTGCACCCTTGGGAAATAGGTCAGAGTAGCTTGACATCATTCCACCCTTCCTGATAGATGTCTTCCAATCTCCTGCACCTTGTTGCATAGCTATTGTGAATAGCTTGGCTGCTTTAATGCCCCACTCAGGCCTGAGCTGGAAAGCCTGGGCTCAGCTTGACTCCACTATCTCTCTCTTGCACATTCACCAGCTGAATGGGTTTACAGTGTTCCTTTTCCTTACAAACATCATACAGTTGTTGTCGGTAAAACGTATGCATGTACTTTTACGTATTTGCAAATGTATTCCCTCTAGAGGAAGCTACTGGTTCTGCTGGTGCAAAAGCAAGATTAAAAAAAAAACATCTGATCTTGTACAGGAACTTTTTATTGCATTTCAAGAGCACAAGTACATTCAAAGCTGAGTGACACTTCAAATTCCTGCACTTAGTTAATCAGTGAGAAATGGCATTATGAGACTCCTTGTTTTGTTTCATGATTCTTGGGGGGTACTTAGAGAGGAGGACTGGCAGATTTACTAACTGGAAATTCACAGATGTTTTATTAAGGAAAAGAATTTCCCCTATGGAGATCAATAAAGCTTATCTTATCTTATTATACATCAGAAAACACCTGTGGGAAATCACCTGCATTCATTGCAGAGATGGAAAGACGCCAAACCGCTAGTTATGCTCCTGCTCTCCGTTTTGTTGCAGTTTTCTGAGGATAATAAAGTTAACCCCCACCACAGTGTAAAAGATACGAAAGACATTAGAAAAAAAATGCGTCATGGTGAGGAATTGTGAATTTGGTACAGTCTGGAACATCATGTTTCTTTTTAGGCTCCATTGGACATACAGCATGTTTTAGTTCCAGAGAGTGTGTGTTTGAAAATATGAACAATTTCGTCACGAGCAGGGAATAACTTGAGGCACACACTGATAATAGAATTAATTTATCATGCATATATAAATGTATTTCCAGGAAGTAAATTGTAGCTACAGGTTAACTCGATTCCATCTGCTGCTACATAGAAACCAGACGACATAAATTTATTGGATGGAAGAAAAAGCAGATCAATCAATCAGTGTTTGGTGAGAGGGCTGTAATCAATGTTCCCTCTAAGCTGCGCAACTGCGCAATTGCTCACTGCTCGCACACTCACGCACAAGAAAACCAATCTAGGGCAGTGAGCACACTGCAAATGAATTAGACATACAACATTTTTTTCATTTTGCTGCATAACTCTATGAGTGACAGGTGTCCAGCCAATCATACGATCTGATACAATTACGCTACGCAGCCAATCACGGCATTGACTGTACTTGCGCACGTGCTCTGCCCATACACGCTAAATAACAATAATAACAGTGTGGCGGTGTTGTGGAGATCAAGAAGCTGGAGGATTTAAGGTACTTGGGGTCAACAGTCCAGAGCAACGGAGGCTGTGGAAAAGAGGTGAAGAGACGGGTCCAAGCAGGTTGGAATGGGTGGAGAAAAGTGCCAGGGGTTCTTTGTGATAGAAGACTATCGGCCAGAATAAAAGGAAAGGTGTACAAGACTGTGGTGAGACCAGCGACGATGTATGACCTAGAAACTGTTACAATGACGAAAAGACAGGAGGCAGAACTAGAGGTTGCAGAGATGAAGATGTTGAGGTTCTCTTTGGGAGTGACCAGGATGGATAGGATCAGGAATGAGTCTATCAGAGGAACAGCACATGTTAGATGTTTTGGGGAGAAGGTCAGAGAAGCCAGACTGAGATGGTTGGGTCATGTGCAGGGGAGGGATGGAGAATATATTGGTAGACGGATGATTGAATTGGAGCTGCCAGTCAAGAGGTCTCGAGGAAGACCAAAGAGAAGATTTATGGATGTAGTGAGAGAGGATATGAAGGTAGTTGGTGTGAGAGAGGAGGATACAGAGAATAGGGTTAGATGGAGAAGGTTGATTTGCTGTAGCGACCCCTAAAGGGAAAAGCCGAAAGAGGAAGAAGAACAGTGTGTTGGAGTTAAGTGACGCTAATGCTAACCCCTTATCATGGTGAAACGAGCAGTGAATGTGATCCGTCAACTCACCAAACCAAAGTAAAATAGATTTGCGGTTCTTTTAAGTTGGAATGGCTGCAGGAGTATGAGCAAGTGGAAGAACAAGCGGTGAAACTGGGTGAGATTTTTTTCTTTTTCGAGTGAGAACGGTCTGCTCTGCAAAACATGCAGCAAAGCTAAAGTAGTAAGCGAGTTTTCTGATGGAAAATTATGGACTTAATGGAAGCTATGATCCCAGGTGTGATACTGATGTGTGGCCACAGCGTGCACATCTAATGTTACTCACATTGGTCCTCAGTGTGCTCGGGGCTGTTGTCTGTATGCCCAGACATATGAAAAATTAGAGGGAACATTGGCTGTAATATCTATTTTCTCAAAACATCACTCTGCTAATAAGGAAATTACATCCCTTCTTTTCATGCAAGTCACAAAATGGATTTAGTTACAGTTCTAATCACTTTGTTGCACCATTTTGGGTTCGGTATTAGCTGGAGATTAATGATTTCCCTTGATGCTAAGCTGAGCCAACTGCAGCAACAAGTTTCTTATCATCCTCCTGGCTGCGTGTGTCTGATTTACTAATTTATTGATTAAAACGCTTAAAAATAACCCTGATCTGTTAAAATCAGCAAATACAACGACACACAATAAACCTATTACACCCAGCACTCTATTTTGCTGTTAATATCTGAATAATCACAGATAAGATTTAAAGATCCACAGATCTGTTATGCTTTCACATTTAAGTCCTAAAAGTACCACTAAATAATTTATAAACACACACACACACACACACACACACACACATATTTGTGTGTATATATGTTCATTATCGTCATTATTATTATTATTATATTTATTTATTTTCAAAAGTTGAACTTCTTAACCCCATATAGCTTTTCAGAGATGAAAGATTCACATCATGCTTATGTAGGATTAATATTGAACTAGGATGGGCTTCAAAATATTTGTGATATCAGGAATAATTAGAAATGCATTGTTCTGGTCATTTCTTCAAAATAAAAATTGATTATTTTGCAAGTTGGAGCATTCATTCATCATCTGTTACCCCCCCCATGCTTCCACATATTGTTTAAGAAGTAATTTTTGTCTTGCTTTAAAGATGTTTCTTTGCTGAGTCGGGTTTAAAAATAAAGTATGCTAACTGTTTTCCAGGACTGAAACATGCTGAGCATTTTGCCTGTTGGCACTGGCATATTATCTCCAACTGAATAAGTGCTGAATCTTGCAGTCCACAGCAGATGAAGGAAAGCCATGTAGTTTGCCCAAATTGAAATTGCTGCAGATTAATCAGTGGAGAGAAAATGTTTAATGTACTAGAATAGCTTGTCAAAATGTTTGAGAGGAAGAGCAGACTACAGTTGTCCTGTACTTGGGGATGACAGTGGATGAAGCAGAGGAGGAGACAGGAAGAGGTGCATATCAGTTGAATAGTATAGGTATTGGTGATTGGATACAAGTTTGCAGCAACTGCCATGAGTTAAAGTAGTTTTTCAACATTGTGACACGCTAAACACAAAATAATTTAACAACTGAACACTTGTTTTTTTGTTATTGCATAAACAATTATTTCATTTCATCAGGCCATCTAGGAAACATCTTTAAGGATACCCCCTTGCCTCCTCCTTGATCAAGTGTTTCCTTCCTGACAATTTCAACACATCCCTTGGGGAAAGCAGAATTATCTCTCTCCTTTCGTCATACTTCTGAACAAGTCAACAGAACCCGTGATGCGGTGGCATGGTGGTTACCACTTCAGCCTCACAGCACGAAGGATCCTGGTTTGATTTCGACAAGATGACATTTCTGTGTGGAATTTGCACATTCTTCCCTTGTCTGCATGGGTTCCTTCCGGTTTCCACAGTCAAATTGGGAAAATTTCCCCGAATGAGCGAGTGAATGGGTATCCGTCTATACATCCCCTGTGACCCTGAGCGCAGGGTCGATAAGCAGCAGACGATGGATGGATGGATACTTGCAATAAATATAATTACCATGGTAAATGAGTATCATTCAGGTTCTATGTTTTGAAGGAGATGATTTGTTGTGATATCACAAAATATTGGTATTTTATTTTTCTTTTTGTCCATGCTTCGCTTTTTTTTTGATTAACCCAAAGGGCACACAAAGTGCCATTAAAGAGAAAAAAAGGCATTTAGAGTATGTGTATATTTCTCCCTCATTAACTTTTGAGAAAATTAGCGTGGTAATTTGTTAATTCTGCTGTCAAACAGAGAGGCTAGAAACCAAAAACTCCATTACTGAGCTTCAAAGATTTGTTTCAAGCATATTAATGGTTCAATTTGAATACCAAAAACTGAAATCCTTACAACAAAGAACAATAAAACACCGCAAACTGTGTTAATGTACTGTAAACAGCTGAAAATATAAGTTTATGTCTCCCCCTCCACTTCACATGTGAGAAGGTAAAAGTAGGACTGGAAAAAAAGGTACTTAAGTCATCCAAATCCCCAGGTTAACGATTTTCACATAAAGGCACAGAAGAAATAAAGGAGTGTACCAATTAAGGAAACAACATAATGCTTTTAGAAATTGTATGTTATATCATTAATAGGCATTTGAATTTTCATTTTTTCCCCCAGAGAGTAAGCTTCCAATTAAGTCACTGGTACCAACAAAATATAAAGCCCCAGAACTACATATTTGAGATTTTTTTTTTCCATCATATGAAATTACTCATCAGAACAGGAACCATTGAAACGATTAAAATTCTCAGAGGGGGTCCAAAAGACCTGTTACCACCTTATGTCTTTGTAATTGTTATAAAAACATAGCCAGTACTTGCTCCTCTCATTAGCATAACGCTCATCCATAAATGAAAATGGTAACTTTTCTACAAATCCATGCCATGCAAGCTGAACAGGCCTCTTACCCCTCTGGAGGAAGTGCTGCTGTCTATCTTCAGTTGGGTTGCTATAAGAACAGACATGCTGAAAACGTGCCACTTTGCTTCTTCACTTCACTGTGTTCACACCTTTGTACTGTGAAGTTGTACTGCCGAAGATGTCAGTCCCACACACACATTTCTCTTCTCTCCTTCCTCTACAGCAATGGAGAAGATGACCGAGAGGTCCAGGGGAGCCCAACCAGAATACCTCCCTCTCCTCTCACTGGGTGAATCAATCACACAGACACTGGTACAACGCCTCTACGGAGGGGGTTGGAATAGGAAGGGGTGCCTCTCCTTGCTTAGGTTGCTTCAAACGCTTGTTATCTCTTCTGTCCTTAGTCCCTCCCTCCCTCCCTTCCTCACTAGTTTGCTCTCTCACTCACTTTCTCACAAACTCTTTCAATGAGATTTACTCAGTTTAATTGGACAATTCAGTATCAGAGGAAAAAAAAAAAAGACTGCCAGCATAAAAACCTGGTTGGTGAAGTATAAAACACACAGTGTAAACATGCATGTGACGCAATGGACCAAAAAGAAGTCAGTGCCAGTACAGCAGGTCCATCATTTTTTTCTGCCATGCCTACTTCTACGCATGTGTGCGAGCACATTTACCAACAAATAGATCGATTCTGTTGCCTTTGGAGCTGGGTTGAGATCAAGCGTAGGTAATATTTTTGCAACCTGTCGTCAACGTCATAAAATACAACTCCACCATTCACACATACATGCACGCACACACAGTCAGAAATCAAGGGATGCTAACAGGATAGAAGGCAGGTGCAAGTCACTCATGACACACATTTTTCATATGACATTGCCTGTTATTATTGTGAAAAAGTGATAAAGCTATGTTGAAACACTGTTCTAATTACATGACCAGAGAAAGTGTTTATACCCTGTGGCAGAAACTGGCTGAAGATTTCATGGCCCTTCATAAATACTTGTATTTAAAGTCAGCAAAATATCGTTTCGAGTGTGACTCATGGTCTTCTTCAAAGAGAAGTCTTTCCCCCCTGCAGCTGCAGCGGTTCATCACTGATCGCTTCTAGGCTTCACGCATATTGTTTATGTTTGATCTACAATGAGAAACAAACCCTCAGATAACAGTAGATGAAATGCACTTTTTGTCTTTTGATGAATTGTTTAATTCTTAGAAGGTTAGAACATTTGATAAACACCCAAATCTTAACTGTCTGGCCAGACATGTTTGAATACATTATGCCAGCAAATTAAAAAAAATGTCTTGACAGCAAACTTTTTTGCTCAACACAACACAGAAAATGTATAGTCACTTCTATATCAATGATAAAGGTGAACTAAAGTTCATATTTGCATGTTGACCACATGAGATAAGGTTCTATCTCGAAGAATAATTGCTCTGGTGACTGAACAGGAGGATAATAAAGCCCTTTGAGTTAATACAAGACGTGGTGGTTGTAGTAATGGCTGTTTACAAGCTGATTTTGTGCTATGACATTTCCCTAGGGTCCTTTAAGCAAACCCCCAAATGGTCATCTTCTGCATTCATTTCTGTCACATTTATTGCCATGACATATACTCCTATGATTATGAACATTGTTGGCTTACAGTAAGTCACTGTAAATGCAATTAGTTTAAAAGGTCACTACCGCCGTGGAGCACAGAGGTGATGAGGTATTTATCATCCAGATAGAAAATTAGCAACGCATGGCTCAAATTTCTACTTTATAAATGTGAGCAGCATAGGTGATATTCATGCTTTTTTTTGCATTTGTTATTTTAAGCTGATTCTGCAAACACATGCTGCCAGTGAACCAATTAACAAGATGTGTCCAAACCAATACATCTATTTAAGGTTATAGTAAATGTCTTGACAATTTGAACAATGCAGTGTTTGACGGTTTAACTACAATAACGGTAGTAAACCTTTTCCCTTTTAAAAAATACCCATATCAGCAAAGCCAGGAAAAGGACCTAAAGAATATATATTATTCATTTTGGGGTGACTGTGAGAATAATAAAATCATCTATTTAGCTCCTGGCTTACCTAAGACCGCCAAACTGTTGTCTAAAGCTGTTGAATTAAATGTATAAATCATAAACTGATCAATAAATAAGAATGATAAATAGAAAACAGCTCTCAGTGACTTACATGGAAGAAATCATAGCAGACTTATTGTTTTACCTCCAAGCAACATTTTCCCCCTTCCTCCGCATTGCTATAGGATTAGAAAAACCTGTAGACCTATCTAATGGGAACCTAAATGGAGACGTCGAACGCATTAATGAAACTATTTGCACATGCATAAATGTGTAGACATGTATATTAAGTCTCCTTTCAGTGATTCAGTGACTTAATTCATCTCTGTGTCCCATGATGCTATCAAACCTTCATGTTCTTTTTGAGGCCCTGAACTTGACCTTCAGCCAGACCACTATGCTTATCCCCAGCTAAGAGACTCAAAGGCTTGAAGCATCTTCCAACAGTGTTCCTCCCTGTGGATACTAAAGATTTACACTGCTGTGCTTGGTGTTCTCTGCAGACAAGCCCCTCTTTAAGATCAGGTTAGGGCTCTAGTGCAAACACATGAACTGAGAACAAGACACTATTTTTCAGAATGACCCCTGGAAACGAGCATATTGTGGTAAGATGTGTCTTTATCAGCACAATGCGAGTTCCTCGACGACAGAAACGGTGCTACCAAGTCATCTTCTACACCGGACGGGTACAGATGGTCAAGGGGCTGTGTAAGGATATGATGCGATTTCAGTTAAAACGCTTTAAATGCTTACGGGTGGACAGGAGCTGCAAAAGCTGGACAGATTTCATAAACGTGGCTCTCATCTACAGCAAACTCTCCCTGGAGAGCGAGACCCTCAGCACACCAGTTAGTAGTGACAAATGACTGCTGTTCATTGTTGTGGTCCCTTGCTGCTGGCCGTCTGGTTGTCTCTATCTCTCCAAATTTCATTTCGTAGTGCAACAACGTGCTATTGTTCCGCACTGCATTATCACTCTAAATATGGTCATGGAATAAAATAAACAGATGGTATCAAATTGTGCGCCGAGTATGCAAGTGTTCGTGTCGCGTCTGCGCATCAGTAAAATGAAAGACATCTTTAAACAGCTAATGTGGCTGTGGACAGCAATACAGACATTTTAAACAGGCAATTCAAAGTGCAATGGTTCAATGCAGAAATACAGAGGGCTCACTACATGAATACAGAATTCTACTGAAAGGCATTTCATCCGCTGATATTCTGGCTGCATACAAATCATTTCAGTGATCATTTGTCTGTACGATTCCACTCTAGGGTACTTTAACATTCAGGCAGGGTGCCAATGAATCCTTTTACACACACTTTCAAGCAGTACCTATACAAGTTCATGTCTGAGCAGATCTAATGTTTTTTGTGTGCATTCCTTGCCAAACATACAGTAACATCCTGGAATATCTTGCAAGACCCCAGCTGTCATTGGGGCGAAAGGCAAGGTACAGGCTGGACCAGTCGGCTGTCAATTGCAGGGCCGCATATAAAGACAAACAACCATTCAGTCTCTCATTCACACATCTGGGAAATTGTGCAATTTTTCCATTTAACCCTCTCCATCATGGGTGCCCACACTTTTTTGGCTTGCGAGCTACTCTTAAAATGATCTATCAGCAATAAAAGTAATATATATATTATCCATATTTATCATGTATATTTATGATATACATATTTATACATTATTACACATATGTATATGTAATTATACTGATATACGCACATGAAGTATACTTAATATTTAAAATATGTGTTGTTTGCCCTGCATAACAGCATGAACATGTATGGCACATGTATGGCACAATACAATTGTATACATTTTTGGCCACTGCCTTGCTCTGATGACAGCTTGCATTGAATGGGCTCAAGTCAAACAGGAAGCCCAGCCTCAAACACATCAGTCACGATGGAACGGTATTTGGATCTAGATCTCGGATTGGCTGTACTGTATGACAATCAAGTGCCCCAATTGCACAGTGGGGATGGACGATAGCCTAAAAGCTATTTTTAATTCTTAAATTTTTTACGTGCGGCACAGTTTATTTTGAAAGGAAGGGCTCCGCTATCGACTAGTGTTGCCTTTGCGATTGACCAGTAGATCGGGATTGATCGTGTTGGGCACCCCTGCTGTACATGTTTTTGGACCTGTTGTTTGTTTTGGGGGGAAACAATTTGGCCCTGTGACTGACAAGAAACTGGTCCAGGATGTATTCTGCCCCTCTCCCAGTAACAGCTGGAACGGGCTCTGGCATTTCCTTGACCCTAAGTGCAGGATAAGTGGTAGATAATGAAAGAATGAATTTGCAACATAAGTTCATTCATGAGAAACTCAAAATTTCAGCACTGTTATTCTTTTCTCTCACAAAAACGTAGCTCTCAAGAAAGAGAAACACAGAGTAATGGTGCTAAATACTTTACAGGAAATCTGATGATGGAAGTGTAGAAACGACAGTCAAATACTGAACTTGATACCATCAGTGGAACCTCGGACCAACAGATGAAGCAAGACACTATCAACATTTCTGCTCTGTTGTGTAGCAAATACAAATGAATAGAGATCATCCAATTAGGAATGTGTATCAATAGAGAACCAGTAGAAGCTGCTGAGTGACCTTTCAATCTGAGCCATGTGCTTTTTATTATTTCTGCATGGAAAAGAAGGAAACATTGGACTTTGGGGGATGGAGCACTGAAATCTAATACCAAACAAATTTGTTGATAGAACTGATAACCACAGAGCTTGTCAAAATTTGTGTATCCTCTTGGATAATGTGTCAAAGTATCAAAGCACCAATGGACAAAATCTAAACATCAAAAACCACCTCAACACAAATGGAGCAGCGAAAGCAACAACAGCATCTCATGACAAACAACTAAAAATGTACTCAACACTGGACCACTTTTTCCTTTATGAATTCTAATCCTGAACACTTGGAACTCAACTGAATGTCGTAACAATTCAAGGGACTCAAATAAAAAAAAAAAGGGGGGAGAAATTTCTGACACTTAGAGGATATAAATCTAATAGACTAGTAGTTTGTGTTTCTAATTGAGTATCTTCTTTTAAAATTCTATATGTTCTTCATGGTTATCTATTACCAGATTTCCAACAGAAAAAAAGAAAGGTTGAATGTGATTGATTCTAAAAAGATTATATTATATATATATATATAGATGTGTGTGTGTGTGTGTGTGTGTGTGTGTGTGTGTGTGTGTGTGTGTATACAAGTTGGAAACATGATATTTCTATGTCAGCCACGAGCTTTGACAAATCTGTGCTCTATCACTACAATGGATCCAGGCAATAGATCAATAAGGATATGACATTTTGGGGGACAAAAGGCTTGGATATCCATAGCCACACTTAACACGTTATTCAGTATGCAAATGTCCCACAGATTATGGAAGACTTTTAATAGCTTGGAAATCCTTATAGACCCCAAAGTTGGTAAGAGAAACTTTACTATTACAGACTTTCGTGTGTGCTTCTACGGCACCGGACTGAAAATGAAATGTGGAATGAAAAGCTCCTCATTGCAACTGTGAAATTTTGTGTGGATAATTGGAACTTCGTAAAGCCAGGTTATTAAAGGGGGATCCTGTCAGGACAAAAGCACTTATGTAATGTTATGTCTCCAGCAGAGGGCAAACTTACTCCAGTGTGTGTAGACCAGATGTGATTCAAAAGACAATAAGTTGAATCCCCAATTGCACTGCACTACAGGTGAGCATGGATGCATATATAGGCATTTCATAAAGCCATATTATCAGGATCTACAAAACAACAAACAAAACGGATTCTGAATAACTTGATGAGAGCAAACTGCAATGTGCGCACCTCATAATTTCCAATGACTCACCCAGCATGTGGAATATCCTGTATATTTATGGCAGGTACAAATCTAATTTCCACAAACTCATGGATCTAAAGGTCCTAGTCAGCACACTGGGGCATTCTGTAATATCCTCCTGCTGTGGTCTCTGGGATAAACGTTTTCTCGGCTAATATGCCCACTCGAGGCATCAAAACTTTCAAAAATAAATAATTATCCATACATATACATACATACACTTAAACTTAAGGGAACACTTAAACAGCACAGTGTAACTCAAAATCAATCACACGTCTGTGAAATCAAACTGTCCATTTGGGATGCAGCACTGGTTCATTTTGACTTGTTTTAAGGACATTATATCAAAGTTGCATCAGCCTGTAGTGTGATTTTTTCACTTTTATTTTGAGAGTGACTCCAAATCCAAACCCATGGGTTAATAAATTTGATTTCCATTTGTAATTTTTGTGAGATTTTGTTGTGAGCACATTCAACACATTCAACTATGTAAGAACAAAGTATTTAATAAGAAGATTTCATTTATTCAGATCTAAGATGTGTGAAGCCCCATGGGCTTTAGGTGTTGAGATGGTGAACAAAAAGAAGAGTCAAAAATAAGGTTCTACGTTGACTACAGGTGGCTAAACAGCGTGACAAGGAAAGTCTCATACCCGCTGCCCAGCATCCATTAGTCTTTGGACTTGGTATCCGTCTCATCTCGTGGTTAGACCTAAGCAGTGGGCATTGGCTGGTGCCCTGAAGCCCTGAAGTCAGACCGAAGACTGCTTTCTGTACCGGCAAAGGAGTTACTGGCGGTTTCGAGTCCTCTGAATCGGCCTGTGCAATGCCCAAGCCACATTCGAACAGCTGATGGAGAAGGTGCTGGCATCCGCCGACAGGAATGCCAGGTCTACTTGGATGACATACTGGTCCATGGGGGCTCCTTCAATACAGCCTTTTGGGGGCCCTGCGACTGTTTCTATAGAGAATATCGGCGGCTTGTCTGAAGCTTAACCCCCGACAAGAGCCGCCTCATAAAAAAAGAGTTAAAGTTCCCGGGATACAGGGGAGAAAGTGGTGGCATGTTTCAGTACAACTTTCAACAAGGCGGAATGGCGTTATTGTGTGACATGCAGAAAATATTGTGAGCAATAAGCCACTTCTGATACTATCTGTGTGGCCTGCTCTTCACAGTCTGAACTCGACACTCTGCCCCCCAGTGGTTAATGTCCTTCAAAGAGCCAGAGGAGCAGATTGCATGCTGGCTGGAAGAATTGGCCCCGTATGTCTCATAAGTGGGTTAGGGAAATCAACATGCCAATGTAGACGCCATGTCCCGTCACCCTGGTGCTGCCAAAGGCAGCGCAGGGGCGGTACTGTGTCAGGAGAGAGGCTTGCAAGAAAGAGCTCCATGCGGGATGGAGAAGGGCCTGTCTGCACAGAGATGCGGGTTATGGTTGCAGAAACAGGATGCTGACCTGAGATCAGTGCTGCAGTGGGTGGAGTCAGAACAGAGGCCGCATAGGAATGAGGTTACCGGTTGTTCACAAGGACTGCTCACAAAGTTTGAGGCTCTTCGGGTGAGGGATGGAGTGCTCCAGAGAGCTTGGAAAGAGCCAGCTACAGGTGAAAAGAGGTGGCGGGTGGTGGTTCCCAGAGCAATGAGAGGAATGGTGTTAAAAGATTCACATGGAACCACTGGGGCAGGACACTTTGGGGTCTAAAAAACCCTGCGTCGCATCCAGCAAAGTTTCTACTGGGGTCTACTCAAGAGAAGTGTTGAAGACTTTTGCCACCACTGTGACGTCTGCATGGCACACAAAGGTCCCCCAGAGCAGTCTCACCCCCGGCTTCAACAGTTGGCAGTCAGGGCCCCGATAGGGAGGGTGGCGGTGGACATAATGGGTCAGTTTCCTTGCATAGACAATGGAAACCATTATGTTCTGGCTGCCATGGATTATTTTTCAAAATGGTCAGAGGCATATGCCAGACCAGAAGGCAGGGACTGTTCCAGATGTTCTGGTAGAGGGCATGACCAAGGTGACCATGGAAGAAACGACTCAGGTGTGTTTCTGCTATATGTGAACATCTGGGAATGTGCAAGACTTGAACGACTCCTTTACATCCTCAGAGTGACGGGCTCGTCGAAAGATTCAACAGCACCCTGGCAAAACAACTGGCCGTCCTCACCGCAGAACTTCGGCGTGACTGGGACATGCACGTCCTCCTCATCTTACTGGCATACAGGTCAGCTGTGCTGGAATTCATTTCATGCACACCTGCCCTGCTCATGTTGGGGCGGGGGCTGCGGACACCAGCGGAAATGGTGTTTGGAAGACCCCCGGGTACACTGGTGGTGCCACCTGTGCCAGAATATCCCAGAAGGATCCAGGATCAAATGCCAATAAGATGCAATGATCAGATGCAGAAAGCGGACATGAGGCAGAAATTAAACTATGAAATGAGGGCCAGGGGGAGGGACATTATGGCTGGGGACCTGGTGTGGGTATACATGACAAAAAAGAAGAGGTGCCCTAAACTGGACGGTCAGTGGGTGGGGCTTTGTGAGATATTGGACAGGCTGGGGGAGTTGGTATATAGGGTCCAGCTGCCTCCTAGGGGAAGAATGGTGGTCCTCTGCAGGGATCGGTTGGCCCCATACAGAGGTGACGCACATCCACATCCGAACCCTGGACCCTGGGAAGTAAAGCAGACGCACCCCCAGGTTCAGGGACTGTTCCCCCGACCAACCCCCTCCTGACCTTCTCCATCCCGAAACTCACCCCCTGTTCATCAGCAAGCAGTTCAGAGACTGAAGGTGCAACAACTCTCGTTCACTCAAAGTCGAGCCCGGAAACGGAGAAGTCCTCCGGCCCATTTAAAGGACTATTTCTGTCAAGCCTTGGGGTCGAGGTCTTTGTGGGGTGGGGGGGGCGCAGTGTAGTGACCCTGCAGTACTGTTTAGAGGAACATTTGGAGTTTTGTAATTTCCTACTGGCTGTGAATGTGTTTTGGGGTGAAAGACAGCAGGGGGGTGGGTTGTGAGTGAGTGAGTGAGAGCGCAAGAGGCAGAGGAGGTAAAGTCAAGCCGCTGATGCTAAAAGTGTGGCATAACTGTTGTTCTAATAATGATAAGGTTTGTTAACCAGCAACTTGTGATCGTTGGGCACGTCTGCGTGGTCATAACATATATTCTACTGCTCCTCACCTCAGTGGAAGGGACAAAACTAATTTATGCACCAACATACTTTCCTATTGATTGGCACCATTGGTGCACCAGTCTGTGTATCATGTATTATTGTATAATGGGAGTATTACTGCTGTGCTAGCAATGGGTTCTTTACATGATTCCATGCGTGTTGCTGTGTTAGAGATAGTTTCCATAAGGAGCAATTCATTCAGAGTAAATGAAGTGGGGGGGAAACACAGTCGAGATGATCGGTAACAACTCTGCGGAAAGGAAATTATAATCTCTCAAATATAAGGATAAGACGATGGTCGAAGAATTAGAAAACAACCACATTAAACGATTAAGTCCATTAAATCTTCTTGTGATGGGATTCAAGCAGCTCCTCTGACGTGCCAGTAACATGTACGAAAATACAGAAAATGCGTTTACTGAACAAATAAATATCTAATATCATACATAAAAGTGAAGTGAGATTAGTGACTCAAAGAGAGAGACTAACAAAAATACAGTGATCGAATGGAATGATGAAAAGTAAGATCGCGGCAAAGGGGATAAAATATACATCCTGGGGGTTTATTTACAAAAGTCCTTCAACAAAACGCTGCGCCGAGTGCGACGGCGGATTTAAAGACCTAGTAAACAGCAGCAAGAGGAGCTTAAACATTTGAATTACCTTTTCTCCCTTGGCGGATCCCCTGCGGTAGTTTCCTGCGCCTGCCGAGTTCATGTTTCCATATATCAGAAGTCTGCAACGTGAAAGAACGCACGACAGGAGCCGCTTAGATAATGAACTTGGACCCCCCCCCTTTCCTCCCCACGCCCACTCACCCACGGCAAATTTCTTCGCTTTTTCCTCCCCCTTGAACTCTGTTGATGAAAAACGCTGCATGCGGCCCCGCAGAGGCTGTTCCCGCAACGAATGAGATTGAGCGACCGGCCGGCGGGAACAGCCGCTCTGTCGCTGCGCGCCGGACTCAAGGGCTCTACGCGCACCCCGACCGCATCCACGCCAAAGCGTGCACAAAGTTTCCTCCAAAATGATACTGCAATTTCCAGACTGCAATTGAAGTTACAGTTTTCCCCTGCAGATGCGTTGTTTTAAACGCACTCAGTCGGTTTGTGTCACCGCTCGAATATAATATGCGTAAAAACTGCATATGACTTTCCGCGGAGACATTTCATCATCGAAGTGTCCACGTCCGATTGTGCGGTTTGAATCCATCTCCTTGACTACTTCGATTTCCTCCTTTTGGGAAGCTGTTCACGCCCCATCCGACGGGTCAGATCACGTCGTGAGACGCGAAGCTTTTAACCACAAGATCGAAAAAACCCGCTTCTGCTCGGCTGCTGAGGATCATCAATCTTATTAGCCTATTCCTGAACTGAAGATTCCTCTGTTATTGTTATATTTCTTTAATACATCCATTACAAGGGGTGCGTTTTGAAACTTTGGGCGCTTTGGCGTGGTCCAAGAGGGAGAAGGAACTCTTCCATAGAAATTACATGGAAGCTTTGCAAATGTTTATTCTAGAGGGAAAATGTAGGTTTCATAAAGCCAGAGGGACAGGTAAATGTCAATTTCCAATCTAGATCTTTGGATTGTTGTGAATAGTTGATGTGTGATTATTTTATCAGATTGCATGAATGGTTAGTGACCAAAGGAAAATTTTGCACAGTCTCTGGATAAGTAGAATTCACGGGCAACCCCAATTTTCTTTCCTCTTACTGTGTTCTTGCATCACAACGGCTGTAAAAAAAAAAAGAGGAATAAATGTAGGGTTTATAAGACACTAGTTTCAGGTGTAACAAGTCTGTGTTGGCCTGTCAGCTCAAGACTTCCCTTTTGAGGGAAAGAGAATTCAGTGTGAGCCACGCTACATTTACCCTCTGCTTCGCTTCACAAGCGTCACGCCATTTACATGTCCGGTCATATAGAACTCTCTTTTTTTTTTCTGTTTTTCAACTTCCAAATGAGCTTTTATGAATTCAATTTGTGCATTAATTGGAAGAAAGCACAAAGTGTGGCAGGCAGCTGAGCAGCATGTGACTCTTCCTGATCACAAAGCCAGCTTTTACAGATCAGAAACACGGACAAAAGCCAGGCAGCTTGAGGTGGTGTTAATAGAAGAACAGGCAAGGGGCTCGAAAGCCACAGGAGACCAATTACAGTTGTAATACCCAAGAAAGACTCGAGCTGGGAAGATGTTCTAAACCATGTAACTATGCTGCTCTGAACCTATAGATGCCAGGTAGACACCAACATGATTAAAACTTGTTGCTAAGGAAATGTACTAAGGTGCTTTTTGTGCCTTGTAGACGTCAGTAATCATTTAGGGAAGATAATTTGAAAACATGAGATATTTAAAAACTACACTTTAAATATTCTTCCTCCTTTCTACTATTATCTATTACTGTTATGTTTTTTGCTTGAAACTCTGGCACAACAATTTCCTTCGGGATTAATAAAGTTGTTCTCATCTCATCTCATCTCTCAAAAGTGGAAGTAAAAATAGAGGTGGTGCATTCGTATGTATGGCAATGAAAGTATTGCGGAGTATAGAGCATAGATGTATTGCATTGTTCAACATGCAATGGGCTTCTTTTGTTCTTGGGCTGTTTGGTCGGTTGACAGTTATTTGTACTGAATTACACGAGTTGAGAAAAAAAATCAGCTGACTACCGCAATGTATCATTGTTCCAAAGTTCCTGTTATCAATAAAGTATTTCCTATCAGATTGCAGAGCACTAAGAATCCCACATTTCACTTCCGGATCTTGTTTCAGTCCCTATGGTCAAAGCGCTTGATGAAGCTGAATAAGCTTTAGGCATCAAAAATAGACTTATAACCCAGAAGGGTGCAAGTCAGCATTCTGCTCAGTGATAATGTTTTTCTATCTACAGATGGACTGGATCTAGAACGTCAACTCAGTTTCAATATACAGTATTTGAGACGTAAGCCTTTGAAAGGAACACTCAAAATTCTACAGTTTTCATACCAAGAAGTCAAACATGTAAACAACTTACATTTATTTCAAAATTGAATTCATGAATTTGGTAATGACTTATTTATAACATTAGAAGCTCTGAAATAGCAATTTTGACACAGAATAAATCACAGACTTCATGTTGGAAATCCAATTTTTCTCCCAGTTGGACTTCTCTTTTCCTCATTACAATATCAGCAAAGTGGGCAACATGAGTTTTGGGACGATAAATAATGTTGGTTCCGAGCACCACGGATTTAATGGACCTGAGGATTTCAGGATGTAAATGCTTGTGGGAGATTGGCAGCATGTGGGCAACCTAGCCTTATGGTGATAAAGACCCGAATTGAGAGTGGAAACTGCACTATCCGAAAAAGCTTCTCGCCTAAATGTTCAGGCTGCTGAAGGGCTTATATGGGAAAAGGACTAAAGACAAACACCAGAAATGCCTTTACTCTTAATATTCCCTCCACTCTATTTTACCTTTTACAGAGTTACCCACAGGATCATGGTTCATTTGAGGCCTTCAATATCCAACTGTAGGGGGATATATGGTGAGTGGTACATTAGAAGGCAGGCGATTTTGTAGAACCCCACTGAAAAGAGCTGAACAACTGTTAGAAGCCAGATATCTAAGCCAGATAATGTTCAGGTATGACTCACCTATGGTCAAATGTTTTTTTATTTGCAGTGAAAGGCACACAAATAACTTTAAGGCGTGAATTAAGGATAGATGCGGTTTGAGCTGAATGGCAAAATTAACTTGAAAAACCCATGACAATATTAGCGTGTATGGATTTTATTACATCTGAAATTTGGATTGTTCAACTTAGTTAACTGGTTAACTAACCAATTAACTAAGCCTAACTAAGTTAACTAACAGCTGCTGCCCTGCATTACAGATCAAGAGCAGATGGTGATGGAAATATTATATTAGACTAGATTGTCATGTCTTTTCTATATTAACCAAAGTATCCAACTAAAAAGTAGTTGGATCAAATTGTCCAAATCATCCTGAGGGGATCAGAAACTTGTGTGTTGAAGTTCAATTTTGGTGTATTTCACTACTGGAGATTTCACCTCACATTATAACCTCTGGATTATCACATTCTGTAAAATGAAGGGAGCCACTAAAGTAAATGAATGTAATACAGGAAGCCCGAGAGTCATGCCGTCTAATTGAACTTGTGTTCTCTAGAAGAAGAATAGAATGTGCCTTAAATTGTCCTGAAATGGGGACATTTCAAAATTTTGTTTTCAAACATAAATTAATACACTATTAATACCCTTTTTTTTTTTCATTAAGCTTATGAGGGTTGAAATTCATCACAGTTTTAACCTAAACATAATCTCACTGACCTCTAGGTCAGGTAAAAAAAGTCCTCTCCCCATAAAAGCCATGCACACACACACACACACACACACACACACACACACACACACACACACGCACGCACATATACATACAAGCTGACAAACTGACAACCCCCCACCCTGCATCAGTTTTCACAGCCAGGTCTCAGACTTCCAACCATTTTGTCTCAGGTTGTGGTCAAGAGCGACATGTAGTCTTCCTGTCGTATTGCCTTTCAGCAAATGAATTTAGATGCAGCTTTTGTTTACCAGTTCAATGACATCTATGCACTGAACTAAATTGACCCAGGCCTGCTAGGTGTTGTACAGTATATTAAAACTATCATAAAACCAGTTTATGCATTGCTGGCTCCTTTCTAACGAAATCATTCTTATCTTAAATTCAAACGGTGCTTCTTATCCTAAGCTGTTTGTTGTGGCGAAGATGCTGATTGGCTGTTGATGTAAATAAATTACAGTGCATCATCGTCTGATCACGTGACATTTTAGAAGTAACGTGGAGTTTAAAATAAACACAAAAACCTCTTTAACATCTTTGCCAACGAGTACAGGGGAGCTGTGCTTTGAAACACAGCCCCCCTGGTTCATGATATTTTCAGGTATTTGTATTCGGTATTCCCTAGCGGTCATTCATCATGATGTGTTTTTTATAGTTTTGTAATTATATGTCAAGATTCCAAACACTAAATCAAGTTTGTTACCATATTGGAGTGTACACATTGTGCAGTGTGTGACCATGCTGTTTCAAATTGCCACAAGGAAAGTGTCTGAGCCCAGATTATCCTACAGAATGAGCCAACAACTCAATTACATTTATTTTTCGTTTGCCAACATTCATATATTATTAGAGGATTTGTCAAAAGAAAGTATTAGAGCTGCAGATGATTGCATGAGGACACATTTTTAGAGCTCAAACTGTGTGTTAGCACCAAAGAACATAAAAATATTACATATAGATTCAGTGAAAATGGTAGTCACGGCAAAAAGCTGTTGCACAAACAGACATTGCCATCTTGAATTCTGGGAAGCAAAGTAGCCCAGATGTTCTCAGTAACCATATTAAGAGGTCGAGAGAAGACATAAACCCAGCTCCGATCTACAGAACCTGCTGATACATCACATTTATCTTCAGACACTTGTCTATACGCTTACCATAATGATGTACTATACATACACGGAAAAGGGAAAAGTGAGGCAAATATCCCTTATTGTTTTGCCCTGCACTCAAGCAGTCCGCATATTCCTGTTAAAAAACCATTATTCACCGTCAAAGCCTATTGTCTGTGCATGCTTTGTTGTTTTGACAAAGTGATGGGGAACATTCATCAATGTGAATGGAACGAGACACTGTGTGCTTTTCACTGGACTGTACTTCAGAACATACAGTCACGCTATTGGCTTAAAAGACTTCTGTGATTTGTTGTTCCAAATTTTGGACACTTTATGCATAATTTATTGCATGGCTGAATATTTACTTAGGGAAAAAAATGTTCAATGAATATAGGATGATAGATTAGCGGCGCAATATGATTATATACCATTAACAATTTTCTTTGTGAAAAGGATTATGAGATTGTACATGGTATTGAGATGTAGGGTTGGTGGAGATGATTGGGGTTATTTTATGTTAATTTCTTATGACCCTCCTTTCAAAATTAACTTATTTTTCTCATAACATAGTAATCCATCGCATGCATGCTCCTCATAAAAACAATGAACCTTTAAAAAGTGAAATTAATCATAGTGACTTTGCCTCTACAGTTCCACATATTTACTATTTCCTGGGTGATTGAAGATCATATTGACGCACAGGCCCGAGAGAGTACAGATATACAGAAAGTTGAAATCCCAGAAAAACATATAAGCAAAAGAACGATTAAGATATAAATAAGGAAAGTGTCCAAACATGAGACTGTCATGTATTCTCTTGTCATAAAAACATCTGTCATCAAGGCCTCAAGTGACCGTCACATTAAATATAAAGATACAGGTTTATGTGCATTCCCCCGCGTAAAACTACTAAATACAGAGACCCCATGATGTCACTGTATGAAGAGCCTGTATTGACCTATGCGTTCTTGCCATAAAGGGCATTGTTGCACAGCTTACACCAAAACATAAACAAGAAAGGCGCATAGATGAGGGTTAGGGTTCAAAATAGGGGTGGGGGTCTTGGAAAGGTCAAGAAAGCCAGAAAAGGATGGTTGAAAAGAGACTGGTTGACTTGGAAAATAGCCAATGAGTAGAAGCAAAAATGACACCAATAGAAAGGGCATCGTGTCACCCCTAGGTGATTTTACTTAATCCATAGGAGAGAAAAAGGCACAACACGGACCCCATTAATATCATGATTTGTCTAATATGGACTAAAAAGATACAGTAGCGACATCCAAAAAAATGATTGAAGCACAAGGAAAAGGGGGTTTGACTTAACAAACATGGAGAGAAGGCAAGGACAGCATGCCCCCTGGCCCTTACACATCCACATTTTAATTTTTTTTCATCATTACTGTTGATTATTTCTGTTGAGAGAGGAGTTGTCTGGCGAAACAGCTCAGGCTTGTGTTCCTTGGTGAAAAATATACTCTCTGAACTCTGCTGGACTCCAGGGCTCATCGGACTCAGTGTCTTCACTTCGAGACAAGGCTAGAACACTTGGAATTTCTCCAAAAAGGACATAGACTTAGCAATGACAAACAAGTGTAGAGAATGTCCACTGCATGACCGTTGGTCTGTTGGAAAAAGTGGGGCTGACGAGCTGGGTCCTCCCGGTCCTCCCGGTCCTCCCTAAACCAAAAATAACAAAAAAACAAAAAACTTAGTGTGTAGTTCTTCTTCAGAACTGAAGAAGCCTCTTGGATGAGGGGTGAAACGTTTTCAGGTGAAGAAATTCAAGTCTAGTTCCTACATCAAGAAGATTTTGACATGTTCAGTTACTTCAACGTCAATACCAATTGCTTCACTGGAAACATTCACCAATTTATTTTTTGTGGTGTCTTCAAACTAAAGGACCGTCTCAGAAAATTAGAATATTGTGATAAAGTTCTTTATCTTCTGTAATGCAATTAAAAATCAAAAATTACTTTTTCATGATATTGTCATATTTTGAGATAGGATTTTTGAGTTTTCTTAAGATGTAAGCCATAATCAGCAATATTATAGTAATAAAAGGCTTGCAATATTTCAGTTGATTTGTAATGAATCCAGAATGTATGACATTTTTGTTTTTGTAATTGCATTACAGAAGATGAAGAACTTTATCAAAATATTCAAATTTTCTGAGACAGTCCTTTATAGAAGAAATACAGATTTGTGGAAATAAACATGTAATTAAAGGCTTGATTATGATTGAAATTGAATTCAAAAGCTGAGTTTCAAACATGCCATCTCCACCATCTCCAACATCTGCTTTCTTCTCATAGGAGTGAAAAAGTGTTGTAAGATGGCTTGGCCTTATTTTTAAGTGTCCTGAGGCAAAAAGTTTAAGAAATACTAAGCTGCTTCATTGTTGTTCAAAGAAAGACATTTCACCAGGGGTACATGGTATGCCTCATCGACAGACGACCGTCTCCCAACACTGTGCTATTTTTGGTCAGATAATCACTCTGTTTGACTGCGGATTAGAGGAGACCTTTATTGTTTTATATCTGAGATTATGCTTTGAATTTCAAAGAGACCACGATGTGCAAAAAAATAAGACATTTTGGTTTTCGCCTAGCAGTATACATAACCTCAGTGGGAAAATCTCTCTCCTACATATCTGATGTCTAAAAGAAAGATACAAGAAAATATTTCACACCTGTTGCCATTAGAACTACACTAAGGCACATCTATCTATCTATCTATCTATCTATCTATCTATCTATCTATCTATCTATCTATCTATCTATCTATCTATCTATCTATCTATCTATCTATCTATCTATCTATCTATCTATCCATCTATCCATCTATCCATCTATCTATCTATCTATCTATCCATCCATCCATCCATCCATCCATCTATCCATCTATCTATCTATCTATCTATCTATCTATCTATCTATCTATCTATCTATCTATCTATCTATCTATCTATCTATCTATCTATCTATCTATATACTGTATCCATGTTGGTTAATGAGTATCTTGTTTATTATCATGTCAGCAAAAAAATGTAACAATCGGAACAATCGCAAAACATTTCTTTATGTAATCTCAGATGTGATTCTATGCGTAATCTATTACCTTTGTAGGGGCTTCTGAAAAATTATACACCATCCAGACAAACTTTGAGGAGAGCCTTTGCTAGCCACTAAACAGAATTGATTGTAATTTTCAAATAGATGGTTGCCATGACTAATTCAGCAGCCTCACATTGAGCCCGGCACCTGTATTTGGGACAGTTTTTAATGGTTCTTGTTGTCTCAATGGATTTCTTAAGGGCTATAAAGAACTCTATTTTAGAATTCATGTGATTGGACTGGCTGTGCGAAAAAGGTAATTTATGTGGCTCGTTTACTATCCCTCTTTGCCTATGTTTGGATCTTGAACAAACCGAAATTATGTCTCGGTTATATTCAGTTATCCATTGGGATTATTTGTTTTTATTTATCTATTCAGTTTTTAAGGTTTTTAGTGTTCAGCACCTTCTCTCTTAGCAGGCTTTGAAAAGAAACTTTGGACATCACAAACAATATCTTGGATTGCAACAAATGACTATTTCACTGAATCCTCTTTTTAACATGACCAACATAAATTAATTTCTCATGAGCACATACTTAATTATTGACAGATGAACTCCTAGCTCACTTGCAGATCTAAGAAATTTAGGACAGCTGCATCTATTGGTTGAAAAACTGAACTATTTTTTTTTAAATGTGACTTTATTCCCTTTGGTACTTAAAATAGAGGCAAAGTAAATATGAGGATGACTGATGAAAACATAATTAAATACCAAGACTAATGATCCTTCAATTCTCAAGGTGTCTGGGTTTATCAATTTGACATGACTCAAATGCTAAAATGTTATCCAGTCTGTTTGCAATAAATTAGATTTGTCAAAATCAAGGGCAAAAAAAAGAAATGCTTTCTCTTGTGCTTACTCATTTTAAATGACTGGAACATCATTTGGTGGAAGATTTCTAAGGCAAAAAAAAAAAGATAACTGGTTGCTCTGTTCACAAAAAGCTGACGAACAGTTCTGCTTGGTTCACAAAATGTACCAAACAAGCGAAGAAGGCTACACACTTCATTCATTTGCATATGAACTGAGAAATGTAAATGCCTTTTCCTGTTTTGATTTAGTTGTTATATAACTACTCTTTGTCATTCCGGATTGGTTTTTAGCAGGAAATAGAAATCAGATATGAGAAGTAACCAACACTTATAACAGCCCATTGTTTTGCAACATAGGAGGATGGTGACAACTACCAGCATCTATATACACTCGTATATAGATGCTTGTACATATATATATATATATATATATATATATATATATATATATATATATATATGTTACGCTCGTAAACAATGGTGTCATTTGAGATGCAGCCAAGTGTAGAAAAATAGAGTACGTGCAAAGAGCTGCTCAAGCGCTGGTCTCGCAGTAAGACTGTCCAGCAAGCTTATGAACAATCAGCCAGCTTTCTGTTCCTATAAGGGACGCTCTGATTACAGAATGACATTATAAAAAGTTCCTATTTTCCGAATTTATCAAATGTTGAACAGAAAATAGAGATGATGTCTAAATGTACTGGAAGTGCATTTTATTTATCTAGTTATTTGTTTCACAGAGTTCAAGCATAGATTTGCAATTGTGAACATTGAGGGTGGTTACGTCAACATTTTATCCTACAGTAAACTATTGTTTTTTGGGGGGGTAGATTTATGTCTGGCATAGAATCTTTGACAATAAATAGCTTTGACTGACAGTTGGATACTTTGCAAGATTTTTTTTCCATCCTACCATTTGCAGAAGCAGATGCTATATTGGAACGGAAACCGTTTTTCTGAAACAGTTTGAATATGTTTGATTTGTGTCAAGAAAATTATATGCAGCATTCTGAAGACCTTTCACCAGCAACATTTTCTGCGTTTTTTGATTGGCCAACAAGTGTGAAGATCCTCCACAGAACATCGTTACAAAAAAATAAAATAAAAACACAAAATAATGTCAGAGTTTAGGAGTGTCTCATGCGTTTCATTATCCTGTCAAAATGCAACAAAAGAAAAATCAGGTCTAGAGACAAACAATTTTGTCATAGTTCTTCTTTCTCATAGACATTCAAATCACAATTCATTTCCCCCCAATGGCAATTCCACTCATCAAAGACTTGTTTATCAGAATAATATGTACACATAGGCTTCTATTACCTGTCCTAGGTAGGGATTTATGGCTCATACACACACACTATATGTCAGACAGTACCAGTTTTAGTCTCTGCTTATCTGTCAGATAAGGCCATCTTGCAACATCTTCTGTAAGGCAGCTCCCGCCGTAGCTTTTGCTTAACCATCTGATAAGGCAGCTGCTGAGGGCAAACTACAAACCCTCTGTGTCCGTGGCTATGCGTACTACTAATGAGGTTACGCAAAAATAACCCCTACTTTTGTGCATATTCAAACTGATGCAATTAATCATTAGCTTAATTAACTGGTAAATATGCTAAGTGTGTGTGAATTGCTACAATAAAACCATGAGTCTGTTTTGGAAAACATCTTCAATTTGGCCAGATGTCCTTAGATTCACTTACACATCATTAAAAATAATCATTAAGGTAAAAAGTAAATATTGAAGGAATGATGAAGGCACAAAATATGGCACTATTGATAAGCAAGTCTGTGAGCCTCAGTATACAACTCAGGATGACAACAAAGGTATAACACTGAAAAAGCTCTTGTATATTCAAATGGCAAGTTCAGACATCTTTTTTTAAGAAACAGGAGTCCTCTTTTTGTCATGTTTATCAACTAAGCTCTTATATCTTAGCATATATAATACCACTGGGTACATTAGCCAAAGGCAGGCCACAATTATATACAGCATACGTATATTTGGAGGCTTAAAATCTATCAAGTAATTTACTTGCTATACATAGAATTTAACATGATGTTCCTTACACACAATTGTGATTGTAATGACCCTTTGTGTCAGGATGTCATCTGTCTCATAAGATCCTAGATTTAGTCATGTTTTCTTCAAAGGCAAAACAAATAAAATAGGTCTAGACTACAAACATCTGCTGCAGAGGGGAGGTAGGCATATGTTATCAGCAAAAGTAAGCTGTATTTCCTTGCTTCTTTGCACATGACAGCTCTGCAGGATAGGCACCGTGCAATAATAATTTCTTCAAATCATACTGCACCATAGAAGTTTGAAAAATGAAGTATTTTGTCATGAACTGAGGTCATTTGGCTTGTAGAGTAAAATCCTGGAAGTGGGCAGCATGGATGTGCATGTGGGAGCCTGACCAGTTTCCTTAGTTTGTGGTGCGTGCTTGTGTGTGTGTGTGTGTGTGTGTGTGTGTGTGTGTGTGTGTGTGTGTTTTGTGTTTGTGTGTGGGAGGGGGGTATCAGCTACACTGATATGTCTTTATGTCTATTGGCCTGTGGTCAAAGACAGTCTCAATCAAATATGAAAGAAAAGCCTTGCTTGCTCTTAGTGCCAATTCTTTCTGTTCAAAAAGTATCAAAACTATTCTTAAAGTCGTTTCAAAGCACGAGAGCACTGAAATATGGGCAGAAAAGTACCTGTACATAACCACACAATCAAGCATTTGTTATTTGGAAAAATGCATGCTTTCAACAGATGCATTACAACAAACCAATGATAAAGCCACAGGGCTTGAGAGTTTTCCTGCAGACATGAAATACGAACAGAAGGAACAGCTAATAGAAAAATGTCGGGAACCCCAAAGTTGATATGAATTAGTACATAACACTGATAAGTATCAATGGCTTGCCATATACCCAGGAAAACAAGTGCATGTACATTTATGTCATTATGATTAGGAGTCATCAGAATATAGCAGCATAGAAAACTTTGGGAAGTAAAAGGATATGATGAACCCCCAACCTCACCTCTGCTCAACCCCCTCTATTCCCTCTGAAGAGTGAGAGCCTTTTACTGTCAAGAGACGTGGAATCTCACAGAAAATCCCAGCTCAATCATCTCTGTCACATTCACTTCACTTGCATATGGCTTGAGGAAAGAGCATCAGTTCTGGTGTCTTATGGCCCTCTACCCTTTCTCCTGGGTTTATATGAGAACTTCAGCCCTATGAATTCATCTCCTCCATGGTTGCTGTGGGCTTGAAATATTCCATATGGCATTATCTCTGTCATACACCTGATTTATGCAGCAGTGGACTGGTTTATAGGGCTGCAGGACAAAATGAAAATTTATATGATACAGAGGATAAATCTGCCTCAAAAGTGTTTCACATGGAGGGTTTGGCTCGCAGTTTTCCATGATATGACTACGTAACTAAGCAGGGGCGACAATATGAGGTTCTCTTGGTATTGGTACGGAAATGTGTGTCTCTTTCTTTTCACAACCAATATTTAAAATGGAAAAAAAGCAAATGCATAATTAGACAAATACAATATGACCTCAACTGGACATATCTGAGGGCTTATTATCTTTTTCCCCAGGCATTCAGTAAAAACAGAAAAATATCACACATTGACTCATTGTGACACAACCAGGATTACTTCCCTATCCTGTACAATGCCCTTGATATCTCTTAGGTGCATGAGTAAAAGGGCAAGAGAGAATCTGGAATATTAGAGAACTTGTAGAGTGAACAGCAGTATGAAGTATAAGACAGAGCGGAGGGGGGTTTAACCTAGACTTTAATAAGGCCTCTTGGGTGTGCTTGTAAGGGAGCCCATTGTCTACCAGCTCTTTGGTGCTTTTCTAAAGAGAAAAGAGGCTCTCCTATGTGAAAAATAGGGACAATTCAAATAAGAGAAATTATATTGTACAGATGATCCATTACAAAAAAAATAGCCCATATCTGTTAAATATAGACAACAGCGATAAACTCAATTTGTGAGTAAGATTCGTGTCACATCTATGAATGGCTATACAATTATCTATTTCCTATTATCTGTTGAATTATTCGTTGAACTTTTTTTTTATTTTAAAAAAGATGTCTCTCTTAGCAAATGTATGTAGAATTTGACAACCCAAATGTCAAGTTTGTAACTTTCAGATTGATAACTGAAAGTTTCTCATACTCATACTGCAGCCTCACAGCATGAAGAACCCTGGTTGGATTCTGACCTTTCTGCGTGGGTTTCAGGCAGTCCTACAATCCAAAAACATGCAGGTTATTTGGAAAAAAAATTGGAAATTGCCCCGAATATATGAGTCAATTTGAAAATAAGTGTAGTATTTCCCTTTAACCTGTCTCAACCTTCCTGAAGAAAATATATTAATCATATCAAAAAATGCCAACTAAGCATGCCCATGCTTGATTTTTCCACATCTTGTGTTGTCCATTGTCATGATGATTTAAAAAAAATGAGCTCACAAGCTTTTAGCTACTAATAAGTTTTACTCCTTTACTGATTGCTAGTGTTACTCTCCTCTCTCAGCGGCATCATCTGTAGGATAATGCAAAGTCTTAGGTTTGTTGCTCTGGTGCACGGTTGTTAGTTCCTGGTTTATTCTAAAGCTACAAAGCTCATGTCTTCTTCACTGGCAGTGACACACTTCCAAATACAGGTCCTTCTGTAATGTGTGTTGCTACAGCAGCGCTGTCCAGTAGCTAAGTGAACATGATCCATCACACTGTTCAAGTGGAAAATGAGATAATTGAAGGAGCTATGGTATTTTTGTTAGAATGACTAAAATGGGCATCCAGGCCAGATTAAGCTGCAATTTCTACTTAATATAATTATGTTTAATTTAAAGGTTATTTTTCATTCTAATGGTAATGTGCAAACACAGAAAATTGTGGGAAGTAATGTAGTGATTAAGCAGCTGCACAGAATTAAAATAATGTTTGCTTTAGTAGTCATCAAATTATATTTTATATAATAATAGTTGAACTGCCTTTAACTAAATAATATATGTTTCTTTAAGTCTGAAGCAACCAAATAAAAGAAAATGAGTGTAATGTGAGAGAACAATGTCACTAAATGTTAAATTAAAAGAAATTATGGATTCCACTGTCTAATGTTCATTCTACCATTTGAGGTCTCAGATAACTTGAACCATTTTCTATGCACACTAAGAAAGGAAAGAAAACCAACACGGAATATCTGACATTCGACCCCTCAGGTGACGCTGCTTTAAAATCTAGCATGACTCTTTGAAGGATGTTAATATGTTGGCTGAGGGAGACTTTAAGATACCATCATACAAAATGTAAGCCATGAACTCAGCAACTTAATGAAATGCTACTGACTTCTCTATTGAGCTTAAAATCATATATCAAGGAAAAATAGGTAACAACCGCTTTTTTAAACAATTAATCGAATTTATTACAACAAAACAAACTGTAACACAGGGATAAACAATTCCATGTTCATGCGTCAGCATTGAAGTAGTTTTTTTTCTGGGTTCTTTGGTTTCCTTTCATTGTTTTAAAAACATTTGCTAAATAAAGACTAAATTATCGTGAATGAGAGAGTGAATGCTTGTCAAAATCTTCTTGTCGCGGCAACTGGACTTGAATTTTTTCACTTGAAGACAATTCACCCCTCATCCAAGAAGCTTCTTTAGTTCAGAACTGACTTTGACCAGGTGGACTGAGAAACCCCACAGACATGCGCAGTATAGACCATGAATAACTAAATAAATGAATGAATGATTATGCCAACAACATACACTGATATTTCCAGAGTTATTTATATAAATGTATGCAAATTAAAGATTTGATTTGTATATTTTGTATAGAGGAAGAGTGAAAGTTTTAGCACAGCAATTACTGAATCAATGGCACAAACACTACTGTAAACGTCACCCAGTAAATACAAGTGTTCTGATGAAAAGAAAGACATTCTGATATTTACTTTTGTCCGTTTTTTGGAAATTAATATCTTGCTTTCCAGTATTACAGTGTGTAGACTTTTAAGACATTCAAGCCTCTCTTTTAACCCCTTTAGTCCCCTCTTTGGAAACATTCCCATATGATCATAAATAGATTCTAATTAGTTCTAGCCATGGGCAATAGAATATTTAAAGTAAGGAAAGAAAGACTGTATTGGGAAATCCTATGCCTTAAAATTCACATGAAGTCAGAAAAATAACAATCCTTCCTGCTTCACTTTAAAAAAATATATAAACCATGCATTATCTCCCATAATTCATTACCTCAAAAATAATTGTGCTATGCAATTTCCCTTGTGATTCAAATGAAAGTAAGAAGCAGGCAACCTGACCTTAACAGAAAAGTCTCACAGAAAAGGAAAATACTGATGAGATACATAATGAAAGACAACAAGTATCATTCTGGACAAATTCTGCTTATGCATTGCATTACACACCTCCCATCAACATCTCAGCACAATGTACAATTTATCTCACACAAACATAAAATATGCTGTTTCCTTTTTTTTTAACTTTACTCTGGGAGTGATTGAGATATTAAATTATGGAATGACAATTATAAGTTAAAGCACAATGTATTCAATTTTGTGTATTGCGTAATCAAACTCTCCAGAAGGTTTCCTCCAACTCATCACAGTATTGTTCTTTGATTAGATTGTGATCAAACCCTCACTTTACAGGTAAGTCATGTCAAACCTCCAGATGACGGAAGAAATTTATGATGCAAATTCATCACTAAAATATTTAAACACTTTATCTCTTTGAAATTAATGATTAAAACAGATTCTCTGTCCTGAAGCCTTTTGAAGATTGTATATTCTCTTAGGTCTTCTCACACTTCGGTTTTGAAGTACATTCTGCAAGTAACAATGCAAAAAAATTTCTCTAGCAAGAATCTGGTTTCATGTTTCTTTTCCTTTATTATAATCCATCTGCTCTCCTTGCAGCCGTTTGTTCTGCTGGTCTGCAATTGCCAGTAAAACTTGCCATTAAATGCATTCTAAAAAAATAGAGAGAGAAATAATATCTGAGTTATTTATATGAAATTCTGACATTCATCAGGGGCATTTTGGACCCTATGTGAGTGTCTTTTTCTATCGGTCTTGGACCAGACCACATTGTTGACAGTACTTTTCGTGTGTCACAGTATGCCTTTTTAAACTACGTCTTGAGCTAGCTCCACAGATGCACCACATAAAAATGCAGTTACAATACTGTATATAATTAACTGCTTCTATGGCTTGAATTCAGATCCCTATTAAGACGTAAGTCTCCAGGATAAACAGAGCAATTATTTTTTAAGAATAACACAGCAGATCCACTGCATTTTGAGTCTTCCCCTGCTTTCACATAGTGGCTTGAATGGCTAGTGATGTGTAGGTCATTAGCTTAGACTCAGAATTTAAATACTATACTATGAAATGTAGTCCATTTCACTGCCCTAAAGGGCATCAGTTATGTTAAGAATTAAGAAAATGGCTCCATGATATATACGTACCATATATTATGTTTTACTTTTAAGAACTGTATTTACAATTGAATTGTCATTTACAGATTATAGAAAGCCATGAAATATATCTAAATCTTAAATATTTCTACAAGCATGGAAAGTGAGATTGTGGTGGGAATTCACATAGTTCTGAAGGGTCTCCGTTCAACTAGAGGTTTGAACATCTCACAGCAAATGATTCAATGTAGAGCAAAACAATTTTTTTTTGTTGTCACAAACTATATTGTCCCATATTTGTAACGCCACATTCACAACATATGATTTGTTGTTCATTTTTTGGTTTACTATTCAAACTAACTTGAACGCTTTTAGGTTCCAAGAAAACACTGCCAAGACTGTTTATATGCCTCACAATTAAACATATTACTGTGCATGAATAGGATGTCACTTAAGTTTTGAAAAATTGCAACAAATACAGTGTTGTATGACATCTGAATTTGATGAAGAACTGTCAAATTGATAGAAAAGGGGATCATTAGGCAGGGAGGGAAAACAGACATATTTTATGCTGAATAATACTTGGCCATGTGATCCCCACATAATTCCAAAGGATTTATGAAGCAGAGCCATGCTGCCCTCTGGCTGTGACATGCCAACGTTTCTCTGTGAACAATTTTATTTCACGTGAAAAATCCCACATAAATTTTTGTTTCTTTGAACTAAGTGATGCCACATCTTATAATGTAAAGGTTCCGATAACATATTTATATAATAAATGTGTTTGAAATGAATAACAAATTAAGTATCTTCAGAGGGATAAAAGTTTTTTTTTTCTATAATTTAACTAAAATATATCCTGAATGAATTGAGTGAATTAAAAAAGTGTTAAAATGTATTTTCCATTAATGACATTTAGAGGTATCCCAGTGCCGAACACAATTAAAAATAACTGTTGAGTTAGGTGTCTGTTGTGAAAAGGGTGACTAGGACTAGAAACACGAGAAAACAATATACCATTCTGAATTAAGCTGGAATATGATAAGTTCAAGGTGACATTGATCAGTGTGTATATATGGTGCAGACAAATTATAATCAAAAGAAAAAGAAGTCCATCTCTGTGTTATAACACAAGTGTCCTTGCTTTGAATAAAAAGTATAAAAAGTAGTTTACAATAACAGCGGTTTACTGAATGACCTTAACAAACTGGTTTCCAAAAGTAACGCAGATACACTAACAGTAGCTTTGTGCGTTTCAAAGTAATTAGGTCAATGGTGATGAGTAGTGTAAACATACACTGGCTCAAAGGTCAACATATTGAAAGTGACACCTGTATGTGCAGTGTCTCACACTTCACTGCTGTTAGGAAACACTGTGGTCCATAAAGTAGAATGTGATGCCAAATACAGGCCATATTATCTTGTGATTTTTGTGCTTATTGGATACAAACTGTCTAAATCAGTGTTTAACAGCAGTGAAAGTCTTCGATTGGTTATCTGGAACCAAAATATACCGCTGTTCCACTAATTTATTATTACGGTCATCATACCATTAATCAACAATCAAGCCATTAATTTATACATTTTACGCAACAATAAAATGCCCTAAAGTGATAGCACATTGTTTAGAAGTGAGTCAGACCAAACAGAAATGTTGAAAAAAAAAAAACACATAATAGCCCAAGGGAGTGATTGTAAAATCTTAAACTAAATCATTTTATAGCAGACAAAGTGCGAAAACATTAAACAACTTGCTCTTCGTTTCACATTTTTAATGTGCAACTTGAAAAAAAGGACAATTCTCAGCGCAAACACAGGTGCCAGATTTTCAAATGAGTCCCACATTTCCCTCCTCTCTCCCATGCTGTGTTGGCTATTTACCATTGTGAGCTCCTCCTGCTTGCAGAGTCTGGCTGCTTCTTACACACAAAAACATGTTTTAATGTCAGCCAGACAGGCTGGGACCTTTCTGAGTGGATAGCATGCTCTCGATGTGCCAGCTCTAGTTCCCTCCCGCAACTGAAAACTTGACGCAAGGTTATGTGAAGCCTCCAAATTGCATGCAACAGACAGTTTGAGAGAGAAAGGCTTGGTGTTTCTAATATCAGACCCAAGAACGACTGGTGACCTGCCCAGGGAGTCCTCAGCCTAAAGCCCAAAGCCAGATGGATTGACTCCAGCTTCCTGTGACACTGTGCAGGATGGCCATTGTAAACATACATACACACACATATATTCAAATATGACTATGGATGTCACACTTAACACACTGATCAAATCTGATCATCATCATTTGTGATATCTCAAACACTTCTTGTGTACATTTAGAAAAAGAATAAACAGATTCACCTGATCACTAAAAGAATGTAAGATGTCATAAACAAACTTGCAAACATCATTATGGATAGTGTTTTGTGACCTCACAGACCATAGCTGTAATATTTGCTGTTGGGTCTTCAAAACTCCTTTTTCAGATCCAATTCTGTTGCTTTTGTAGTGCAGGAGGTGTTGTTTTTTTTCTGTTTTATTTTTTTTTTTTACATATCTAACCGTAATGTAACTTTTTCACATATCTTTACTTTATTCTAACCATCTTGTTCCATCTTCAGACTTAGACATAAAATATCATACAAATTGGGTCTGCCACTGTCATTTCAGGCTGAAAAGATAATGTATAAAAAATACAATAACCAGCAAGCAGCAGTCAAGTGCTTCCAGCCATTCTTTATATGTAGGAGGAATCAAACCAATAGTATACGAAAATGTGATCCACAGTGAAATATCGTGGTCCCTCTTCTATATACATGTAGGCATCATCATTGCCTTGACTGTGTAATTTTTTTTGAAACAGCTATGGCTCAGTTTTTGTACAATGAGTATGGTGAATTTGAAATATACATTTTCAAACTGAAAAAAGGTGTGCCTGTGAAATAAATGGCAGCAAAGGGCCAAAGGTTTTATGCAAGGGCTCCCCAAACAACCGTCAGGGTTTGGCATTGTCTAATGTACTGGGGATGTAAGCCAATTATATGCATTTTCACTTCTTTTAGGAACAATGCCACAAACTCAGAGCAAAGGATCTATATGTCAAAAGCATGATCAGGCAGCTTTGGCTCATGATATTACAGAGTGGTGGCATGGTGCTGTAGTCGTGAGCAAAGTCATCTCAGAGCAACAACAAATTCCACTGGCAAACTTGGGCCTATTTTTTTGAGATGGTTATGGTTTTGAGATGGTTATGGTTTTGAGATGGTTATTTGGCAGAGTGGTGACTTCTGAATAACGACTACTAGTATTGAATTGCAATTTTTGTAAGTCACTTTGGATAAAAGCGTCTGCTAAATGATTGTAATGTAATGTATATATATATGTTCTCCCTGTGCCAACATGGGTTTCCTCTAGGTTTTGCGGCTTCCTCCGACAGTCAAAACATATGCATGTAGGAATCTTTAAGACTGAATTCTCTGGAGGTGTGCGATGAGAGGTTGAACGTTTGTATATCATTGGTCGGTTCGCTGGTTAGTTTAATGGACCTTTTTTTTTTCCAACTTCTACATTTTGACAAGATATCATTTCCTGTGGGCCAAGTGATACTGCTAGAACAAACAAATCAAGTAAATGTAATCATGTTCAGGGGTTGTGCTCAGTTGCTATCGATTATTCTCCATCTCATTTGACATGTGTGTCTGTGTCTGTGTGGTATGTTAACTACAGAATTTAGTTGTAATAGTTACATTGATTGAGTCTGGTAGAATTTTTTTTTTTTTTTTTTTTTTTTTTATAATCATGTACAAGTCACCAATAGCTTTAGTGAGACAAAGTGGCAATTGCATGACAGCAAATTGGAATAATTATTGGTTAGATTTCCATTGTAAATAATGTTTGAATCCCATGTTGATATGCAACAAATTCCGATGAAATATTTAAATGCAATTACATCAAATGACTAAGATATTCAGATGAGGCAGTGAGTATGTTGACATTTGGGAGCTGTTGAATTACTCCCACTGAGTACTCCAACTAGAAACCAACCGATTATTTTTTTTTTTCTTCAATACATCGATTATAGTAAGATGTATGATCACATTTTTTACACTCCTATTTCTATTTATGTTTTGCTTGGTCAGATTGATCGATAGACTGAGTCGCTCTCCAGATGATTCCCAGTAATTGTGTACGATCATTTCCAGAACTGTCTTATTTTCGCCTGTCCTGTAGGGGGGCTCATAGTCTCGGTCAATGGTATCCACGTTCGGCGTTTAAAGGACTCAAGCCTTATTTATTTTCACTGGTCCCGGTAACTGCCTGCTTGACGGGGGGGATCAGAATCCAAGTTGTATGCAAGCTTCTAGCGATGCGTATTCACACGCACATCTGGACCAACGGGGCTCTTTGGCCGCAGGAAGCCGACTCCCCTCGGGGCTTTTCCGAAATGTAACCTTTGCACGTACTGCGTTTTGCAGGATTGGCTACTGAAGGTTTACTATAATGGCTGCATGTTAGCGAGAAATAAGGGGAAGGAGGGGGAAATAGACGCTGTCAAGAGCTGGTTGTGAGTCTCAGTTTGGTTGTGGTTCACCGAAAGAAAGATGTGGACAAGCCCTGAGCCACCGCGCTGCGCGTTAAAGTTAATCCATCGCGGTGTTTTCCTTTTCCACTGGGGAAGGCTGGAGACGACTGCTGGAATCGCTTCAGCTGCTGGCGAAGGTTTGCATGAGCTGAAGCCCCAACCTTCTTAGCTCCCTTCCAACCCGGCTTTATCCAGGCTCCATCTTTTTAGCCCTCCCTAGCCATTATTTTATTTACTAAATGCCCATATCCCTCCGCAGGGTCAGAGAGTATTTTGAAGAAATTGTCAAAAAGGATCCCTTCGCCTTTCGTTGTTTAATCCTTGCGTTATTATGAAGCATTTGCCTCATTCACGACGCAGTCATTTCACCAAGTGTCACGCACATTCTGTACAATTTTACATCGTACTTGTAGTAGGGGGGGAGAAGGATCTAGTTTTGTGGAGCCTACAGGGGCTGTGCTTCGGTGCCACTTATCATTAGATATGGCCACCGTTATGGAGTACACCGAATCGTCATATTCAACATAATTTTGTGATATTTCTGAGGAATTTTCCAGTTTGGCCTCGGTCACGAGTGGAGTGGTACCCTTAGGATGCCAATGTTTGCTTTTGCATTTCGTGGGAGGCGGCTGTTACTGCGTGGCAGGGTGGCTGCGAGAGTCTCCTAACTGGCCGCTGGGTCCCGCAGCTTGTCGCAGCTGAAGAAAATAGAACCAGTTACCAACCAAGCGGTCGGTACCCAACATTTGCTTTGCGCGTCGCTCTGCGTACGCCGAGGATTTAAACAGAGCATTTCTGTGGCAGAATATTGACGGTTGCGTTGGATTTTGGTATTTTTAATCGTTAATGATAAAATAGTTGGCCGTAGACTTGGGTGGCTAACACCAACTAGCTATATAACCCGAACTCGTGCGACGACAGCTGTCATTGGAGAAAGGAAAGTGATCCCCCCAAATGCGTGTGCCAGAGAAGAGTATTTCTTTTGGATTTGCGTCAGCTGCCTTTCCATCAAATGGGCAAAGTTGGGAATAACCCTACACCATTGGATTATCATGATATGCGCAATGCATTTTTGAGAACTGCGGTGTTGCTTCATTGGATAGAGGCTAGCTAGTTCAGTTAGCTTGCTAGCTTGCTAGCTGGTTGATTAAAGTGCGACGTTTCATCACCCAGTATTCTGGACATGAAGAGGATAATTCGTTATTCATAGGGCTGGAAGGTAAGCCAGAATCAGAAGTCTCAGTACCCCATGCAAGCCTGATTTGTTTTGGTGTTCCGCTTTATAAAGTGAGCTTGCACCGACATTAACGTTATCCATCTCCAGTTTGATGTTGGGGGGTTTGTCGCCGCCTTGGTTTCATGACTCAGACTATCGAGCGGAGCTGAACATTCTATAAAGTGGTATGTGTATGATGTACACATTCATCTCGAAACGCACGATTAACATTTCCTATACAGTTAACACGAGTGTGTGTCACGAAGCCCAATCTTGTAGTACGTCATGATATAATTTTCACTTTTTCTGTGAAATTGTTATGTTCCCAAACTCTGTGTTTCATTCAATAGACCAAGCCATTGTGTGTGTTGGGTATTCTCTTGTGCCCAAGTTTGCTAACGGATATAATTTGTATGTTTAACCTTAACGTTTGCCATCGTCTTTTGGCTACAGCATTAGACCCAAGCCTCGAGGAAACAAAAGGCCAAAGCTTCAGTGTTAGGTGTTTTTGGCGTAGGCGTTAGTTAGGATCTAGTACGATGAGTTGGCCAACTAATTGCATCCAGGGATGGGTTAACCTGTTAGCTAAGTGGATCACTTTTAAACTTGTCTTAATGTCTCTAATCTATCGAATGCCAGTTACATTTACCCGAGGAATCAGTTGTGTATGAATTAGTAGGATTTTGCCGTGAGTAGCTCACTCAGACGATCTCGCTTGGACTTTCGTCTATGGATGCCGAAGAAAATCGAGTTCAAAACAACAGGCTAGCAGCTATCGTTAGCTCTCTGCAACTGCTTTGTGCCCAGCTTGAGTTAACAAAAGCTAACGTTAGCATGGGTCCACTTGTGTCCCTGGTGGTCGTGACTGCCTCTTAGTCATTGGATCCTAAACTCTGAGGCGCGCACAATCAACATCAACATCAGCTGACGCGTGCCCGGCTGTTATTCTAGTGATGGGAATGTTCCTCACCCAAGCGATTTTATTGCACAACGACCGACAATGGTTCAAGTAACGTTTGAGATAGCAATTTCATTTTTAACGATATGACAGCAAATGTATAATTATTCCATCTGTCCGAGAGCATAAATGCTGTTGTACAGTAAACCCTTGTACCTGTACGTGTAGCAAAAGATTTGCCAGTATCAATCATGTATAAAGAGGGTCAATGCACCTCAAACGACAGTGGTTCAGGCATGCTTTGCCACAGTAGTGCAATATCCAGGCATTTTATTGTCTTTTTGCCGTAGTAAAATAAAAATGGCAAGCACTGTGAATTTCCTTGGACTTCTCATTAGATTTTCATTGAGTGTATATAATTTTTGGAAAAGGGTTTTAGCTTTACGCTAACCAGCAGGTCTTTTCACATATGGGGCGCATGAAAAAAAACAAACTTTGCTTTGCTGTAAACTTCCTGAGTAAAAACTGAATTAGTAAAATTCCGGTATGTGTTATTATGGTCGCTTGACTCCTTGTCCTATACAGCACTTACCTGATTCTCATCATCAAACGATGTGCAATGCTTCTAGACCTGACAAATGTAGCGCATCTCGTCAGCCACATAAATTATTACTTCTTAACAGCCTGAGATGATCGTTGCTCTGTTTGTCCTGTCCCAATACCTCGTATCCCTACATAATTTTCCCTTTAAGTCATTTCAGCTTATAAGACATTCAATACTGAGAATTCTCAAAACAATTGCATTGATGGAATGTTACTTTTAGAAATAAGATCTGCTTGGGTGCACAATAAATAAGGTTGATCTTTTTGAATAACCACAAATTATTGGTCACTACCATTAACAGATGACCGTGTAGGATATTACCTCAGGAAATTTGGGCTCCCTGGATTTTGATGAAAGCACAGGGAAATTTTAAGTCCTTTCTCTTGCCTGTGCCTCATTAAACTTCTATGGTCAATGTGAAATAAAATCAAAGCAATAATGGTGGTTGCGTTGTGGATTGCTATTTTTTTATCGTCTTTAGATGCATCAGCATGGATATATTCCCCCATATTTTTTTTTCTTCTTATTGAAATATACAGCTTCTAACATCAATTTTTGTGAATGATATTCTAGTACTTTTCTGTACCCTTTGTTGTGATTGTGCCCACAATCATGTTAAGCGTACCCTCCTACAATTAATAAGATCCCCACCTTCATTATTCTACGCAGAGACTGTGGTTTTGGTGTAGTCAAGGGGTCCTTCATAGAGATCTATTTATGTTTAACATCATGATAAAGAACCCTTGCAAAGCTTGCAAAGCACAAATTCTTCTGTGACTTAATGAAAACCAATTAAAATCAGATTGTCAGAACTTATGATTAGATGTACAAGGAGGCTTTTAACTGACAATTCAAAAAATGATAAAAATGTTACAGGCGCACTTGTATGCAAGAAGGAAAATACTTCACATCTCAAGAGCTTTAATTTTTTCCTTATTGTTGTGTGTGTGTGTGTGTGTGTGGGTGTGTGTGTGTGTGTGTGTTTGCAGTTTGCAGACCATTTTTTCTCTCATTTGATACATACATTACTGTGCAAAATTGTATTTAATGAAAAAAAAAAATCAGCTATGTATTGTATCCACAATGCATATCGTGCCCCCCCCCCCTTTTTTTTTATTTAGAGAAGAAATTACAATTTCTTTCTGTGTTGTATATACCCGATTGCTATACTTTGATTCTTTGATTGACCATATCACGGTATAATAAATAGAGCATTGTAAAATCTTAATTAGTGCGCTAAGGGGACCGGGCCCTTGCCCGATAAAGTATATGGATAGCGGGTCTGTAACAGAGCAGGGCTCGTCCTAGTGTATTTGCTGGATCCACATTTGTGATGTAATCAGAAGTGCTGCGAGAATACTGGCCAGGTCTAGCTTTCCTGTCACAAGCAGAAGCGCTTCCAGCATCCTCTCCACTGTTGCCAACTTCCCCCTGGCAGATATTATAACCTGTTTATTTTTTTATTTTTTATATATGTCTGTTCATTTATTTGACAAATCCACTATTCGACATCAGTTGAATGTACAGTTGTTAAATGAATTTGTTTACTTCAGCTGGGTTTTCAAAAGTATTCAAATAATTTTCATCCATCAGTTTCAATCATATACAAGAGGCTATTATAAGACAGTTGAAAACTAAAATTAAAACTCCATTCCAATGATAATTTCGGTCATTAAATGAATGTGCATTCTATAACAAGTGTAAAATATGAGATTAACAAGCAGCTCGGAAAACATGAATACAAAAGGTTAATGGGTTTTCTTTTTTGATTACACCTGCTTTAACTAAATAACGTAACTAAATAAGATTTAACAATATTTTTTGTGTGTTTGTGTGTGTGTGTGTGCGCGCATATATGTATATATTTATATACATATATATGTATACACATATGTATATATACATATATATAACATAGCAAAATAGGAAAGATAGGTAGTCATTGTTTCATAGCTTTTGCCTTCTGCCTCCATATTGGTTAATTTTGTTTAACGATTATTAGGACTTCTTGGTGTTACCTATGTAATAAAAGTACATCTAATAATTTACACAAAACTCTTTGATTACAAAGGCACACCGTAAAGTCTTGGTTAGTCTTTATTCACATCACAAATTCCCTGTCCAGTAAGTTCCTTGGCACTTCTCTTTGGAGACAGGTTTGAAAAAAATATATATTTAGTTTACTCCACCGATATGGTGAAAATTTTAATGCAAACATGCAAAACAAATACACATTCCGCTGAGTGTCAGTAAATAGTTACAATATGCAAATGTATATTCATAAGCTAAAGCTTCAGCAGGAATTGGATCTGAACAAATGACTGAAATATGTTGGAAGAGTGGGGTTCATTCATTCACTCATTCATTCAATGAGGTTGCAAAAACAACATTTCATGTAAACTTGCAATACCTTTTTTTACTTAAATTTGTTGCCCATCCGTAATGCAAGTTTCTGGGTGTTCTGTGGTAATCATGATACAGATCCCTTCTATCCAAGCTCGTTGTACACAGCTTAAATATATTTGTTGAATTGCTGTCGTGAATTCATTTGCACACCACTATGTCACAATTTTACGATGATACAAATGTATGTTCCCAGTTATCAGCACATTTGCTGACTTAACCTCATTGACAAACCGGAGAAAGATAATTATATGGACAGCTACATTCATTTGAAAAAAAAATATACATGTATAAAAAAAAGCATCACTTTTTAATTTGCTGCAACTTCATTCTGATATGATTATTGTGCAACTGATAGCAGCTGAAAAATGATGTCCAGAAGACAGTTTGTTAATACAGGGTCTTATTTTTCATTTACCATCAACAGGCTATCAGTTTGACTACTAAATATCAGCAATTACTGCATAAGGATTTTCATCAGGAACAACTCCTTTCACAATACTCAGAATATTCCATAGAACCATGCTAAAAAGCACTTATAAGTGTGATGTTTGTCTTGTTTTCGTTTTTTGTTACTGGCTTAACCATTTCCTTAAATCATATTTTACCTTAAGTTTAACAATAATATATATTTTTTTAACCTTTCTAGAATGTCAACAGAGGATAAGAGTGTGGAACCCTCCGACCAGGGACCCTCAACACCCTCCAGCAGTGCAGGGGCCACGGGGAGTCCTGCCCAAGCTGACAAGCGGCCACGTGGCAGGCCACGCAAAGATGCTGCTGCACCCCTTCCCCAGACGCAATCCCCCGCTGCATCTAAGAACCGAAAGAAGTAAGTCTTGATTTAAAGCAAAAAAGTTTCTGCATATATTTGTGCCAACAAGAACCTTTATTATTAAATGCAAATATCTGTATGGCAGACATGCATCTCCCCTGGTTGTTCTTGGATCTGATATATTCGGTGGATTCACTGATCGAAAAAATTGATAATGGTACTATTTGAGTCTTATTGTGAACTGGTACCACATCTGATTCTGTGCTAGTTTGGGGAATCGCATCTTATGCAAAGACAATAGCATAACAAGCACAGACACACACCACCAGGACTTCAGGTTGCAAGTTATAAAGACCATGTTAAAAAGAAATACTTAGACTGTACTTGCAAATGGAAAACATATCCAAAGAATAACTCAAAAGAAACTACAAAAAAACAAACAATGAAAGCTTTTCAGAACAACAAATGTTCTCATATAATGTACCATCAACTTGTTGAGCATGTTGGAGCTGCGAAGGTAAGCAGTGTAACATCTGCTGATGCTGCATTCACAGGTTTTCAGAAAAGTTGCTTTTAAAAAGTCATTTTTAGTTGATTTCTTACTGGGTTATGGCTTACTGTGTATGGTCATTATGTAAAATGTAGTTTGTTTGTTTGTTTGTTTGTTTGCTTTTTTCTTTATTTAACTGCACTGCTAAAATTGGTGTTGGTTATTTTTACTGCAATAATCACTGTTTTTTTAAACATCAAAAGGCTATATTTCACTAAAAGAAAGAAAATTTGAATTAGTTCAAATCATGGGATTTTGGAAATGAACAAATAAAACTACACTACATAGTAGAAAATGCAAAAAATGTTTAACTTCTCAGCCAGTTTGATTCCTGTCAGGATCTTGGTGGTCTGATCTCTTGTTAATTTATTTTCACACTCTTGGCAGTTTTAAATTAGAATTTTTTGTTTTTCAGTCGATCTTTCGACATTGACATTGACGTATCAATGTCTCCTTTTTAAAGTCAGTGGGTTTACTCTCTATGCCATGGGTCAATGGGTTTATCCTATACTCAACAGTAATGTTAAAATGAGCAAGAATTTCAAAATCAAATGCAGCAAATACATGTAAAAATATTTATATACCATGAGCTAAAAAGGGGACAAAAAATCAATTTTCGCAATATAGGATTAGTAGATTGAATTATGTAGGTATATGTACTGGATATAGATATAAACTAACAGTCACCAACAAATTGTGATTGGTTTTTAAACGAGCACAATTCAATAAATCAAGAACACAACTGCGATTGCTTTTATATCAACAGTTGTAAAGTAAAGCAGTGCCGTTTGAGTTTTTCTTGCATAGCTAATGACGAAGATGAACATAAAACCACACCATAACACTGATACATTGTGATACTCTCAAGTCAATTTAGTTAGTTCTTCACAGCACATCATGGTTGCATCTGACTTATCAACACTTAATGGACTATCTGCTTGCAGTTTCAAATGAGAATCAAAATGGCAGTGCAAAGGTAAAACCCTATTCTTTATTATTATTTATAATTATGTATGCATGTATGTATGTATAACTCACAAAACATGTGTCTGAAAATATTTTCGCTAGAAAGAAGAAACACAGTCGAGTAATCTTTCTTGATTTTACATAGAAACCAGTTTGCTGTTATCTGCTGGCTGATCTGTTAGAGCTCATGTATTTGTCACATGACTACCAGCTCCTTTAGCCACAGTCTGAGCTATTTTTCTTATGTTTCCATTAAATCCTTGTGTTGAAAAACCCAATTTTCAAACTATTTGAATAGCTTCATAGTTTTCTATTGTGAACAATAAAATAAAATAAGTGATCTTTAATCATTATCAATTGTTGTTCTGCAAAAAAAGTAAAATATGGAAGTACTGAAACATTCAGACCCAAATATAACATGAGGTTGTAGCAAGGGCTTTGCTTCAGTTGTTGTTTTATTGAGCATCCTGATGCTCCAACATCCCATTTATCTTGGCCCTGGATTTCTCCTTGCTGTATTAAGTTTAGTGCCAGTACTTTTAACATAGAATCATAATTTGAATAACTTTTTACATTGTTAAAATGTTAAAATGAAATGTTAAATTCAATTACTCTAGTTGTATGAATTCATATGATATTTGAAAGATGCTTCAGAAGTGTCCTACATATCAGTGGATCATTGAAACAAGAAAATTCTTCAACCCAACTGGGAAATGATATGTGATTACATTTAAAACATTTTTTTAAGAACTCAAGCAGATTTTTTCAGAAATGTTTTGGGTGACTAATAATGGGAATGTCAAACATGATTCAGGTTAAGTTCAGAATAATGATTTGAAAAGAAGATTATGTATCTCAAAACCTATTTCTAAAGGAAATAAGTGAACCACAATTTAGAGCTTCTTCAGTGTCTTTGCTTCAGGTATTTCTAATTAACTGAAATATTTTAGCATGTGATTACATGTCATCAAATCCTTACAAATTCATAAAACTTAAAAATGGGCGGGGCTTGGCATGAAGTATTTTGCAGCACTGCAGAAAGATATGAAGCTCAAATTATGAAGTTGTCAAAAGGATATTTACTAATTGAAAGTAATGTTTAAGTTGAAGAACATTTCAGGATGTTGCAAGGGTTAGGATGAGCCAACAAATTTTTACAGGAAGAAATTTGGATTTCTGTCATCCTTTTTTTTTTACATCTTGAGTATAAACAAACAAGTATATAGTTAGCACTGGGACACAAGATTAACATTTCTTAAAATGTATTTTTAATTTTATTTGGCCTTTAAAGCAGCGTATTTGTGACAATCCACCACTGAAATAAACAGATGATACCAGGCTAACATTTAGTAAGACTGACTACACATCCTTGTCTGAACATCGTATGGCATTCGTGCTATTTTTGATAACTTCACTTATGAAAGGCATACATATATTTGCCATGGTGACCATTACATGTACTAATTGAATATAAATTAATCAGTTATATGAGCCTTAAATATCTAGACTTATTACCATTTCATTTTGCTCCTTGAAGTAATGATTATATTGACATTATTGGTGCGCTCAATAACAAGATATAAAACAAGGGTTCTTGCAATATTAAACATTTTGCATATATTAAACTAGGAAGTTCTCATGTTAAAAACATTTTAAATCAGCGGTCACCTTAGACTGAATTCAAAATCTGTATCTTTTTCTATTCATCAATTTAGCTTTAGGGACAACTCGGCACAATCACTCACAAGTATATGGTAGACATTTCACATCTATTTTCATTGGCCTTTACCAGAACAAACAAGTAAGAGTGGAGAATTGCCTAGAAAATAGTTCAGCAGTGGTTTTGTTTACTGGATGGATAAAACTGTAAATTAAACAAGCACAAGTTGCTGTGTATATCTGGGTGGGAGGGTATTTGTATACCTGTGCAGCCCACCTAAGTCTGGTCTATGAGTGGGGATATGATGCCTTTGCTGAACTGCTAGTCTTCGAAGCCACTCAACATGATGTTTACTTGCTTTGTTTGTAGACATGCCCTTTATAGTGACGTATATGAAATACTATATTTTGTTATGTACTCCTGTTTTTCCCAAAGCAGCATCTAGTCAGGTTCATGAAGGCAGCATTGTGGGACAGATTATTCTCTCACAATGTGCATCAATAACAATGCAAAAGGGATGGACAGCAAAATGAAAAAATTAAAAGATGGACAGTTGTCTTCACACATCATGGAATCACACATATTTTGCCAGCTATGCATGGTTCTGTGTAAACAATATCCAGATGATGGGCCCATGTGTTTTCCTTGTGTAAAAGGGGGCTTTCGACACCAGGCAGGCATCTACATTAAACATCGTTGTGAATCACAAATCTCAATAGTACATGACATTAAATCCAATATTTGTGAATTGGATAAGATTTGCTCATGCTTTATGAGACATCATTAAGGAGCAACCTGATCAATGCCAGAAATTGGTTTTATCAATCACAAATTTTGGTGCAAAATAGAGGAGTCAGATTGTTACACCAACTGATGGCTCTTGTGTGCTATAATCCCAGTCTTCAAATGTGAAATCATAAAATCACATTTCAATCCTCTAATGGCAAAACAACTGATCAAACAAAGTATTGAACCAGTTTAAAATATGTTGACAGTTTCAAAAATAGCCCGCATCTATATAGGACTAGTGATCAACTGTTCCTAATCACATGGTTCTTTATTCTGTACATTATAGATATATACATCTATACATTAATTTATTTTAGGCATCCATTTTATTTATAAAGTGAATTTGAATTGCCAAGAGTTTTTACAGAGAATGTACCTTTGTAGAGCATAATGTTAAGAAATGTACCACAATTCTGCACTGATATCAAATACCATCCTGCTTTGACCCTGGTGTCTGTAGGTGTCAGACATCAAATGTTTTTCTTACCAGCAGACTTTATTAATTTTCAGTACAAGGGCTGGCTGACTATGGTAATTGCTCTTTCATCTCTGGCTTCCTCTCCAAGGTGCAACATAGAGTCCTGGGACAAACATTTGCTTGTTCACAGTTGTTGAGAACATACAGCCTGGGCACCCTGAAGGGTAGAGGAACAGCCTATTTGTTGCTATTTGTTTAGCTTGTGGAAACCTTCTCATCCATAATATTCAAAAAGACTTTGGCACCAAGGGATTGATAACCCAACAATGTTTACCCTGATCATGTCCCTGCCAAGTGAAAGGAGAAATCTTGCCTTCAAGTCAAATGCAGTCTGCCACTATCTTCAGAAAGAGGTGATGAAGAGCTATTTATTTTGTGTTGTAATCCATCAGCAGTTATACAATGAGCCAGATTATTTCTGACTGCCTTTTTGCCCTGACCCTATGGGTATGCTCTAACCAGACTAGTAAGGTGTGACCACTTGGCCCTGTGTTCAACCCTCACCACACTTTGGAGTTGCTTGTGGTTGGAAATCTTTCCTCTTCCTCCATGTTTTCTACCTTAGTGGAGGTGACCAAAATATTGTGGGTGTTGGACCAGGGTGCATTTCTGTGATATGGCTGCTATCACCATGAATCATACAATTTTTGTTGGTGAAGTAATGTGTTGTAGCACCCCACTGTTAACATACATCAGGTCCTTAAGCCTCTCTTTCTTCTAAGTCTCTTTGCTTCACAGATAGTGTTCATGTTCTTAGTAAGTGAGGTGAATTGGTCAGTTTTTTTTGTTTGGGGCTCTTTTTTTACAGTGTAGTTTACTCTTGTCCTTAGTTGAGGAGAAGTTTTTTTTTTTGGAGATTTGTGGGTATACGGAGTGGTTATACCTGCAACTGAGTTTCTCTCATGCAGTTTGGGGACCACTCGCAAGACCCTTGTGCCATTTACAAAGAAAACTAAGCTTTGGTCCTTCCTGGTTTTTGTCATTGCAGATAGGTGACTGGTAAAAGCTGGACATAAAGTTCACCATTGTATCATGAACCATTCTGGACGCTTTAGAGCAGTTCTTCCCTATGCGGCTCATGCCATAGGCCCTATCAAGGTAGCTTAAGCCTGGTAAGTAGCATTTTTCTAGGCAGTTGAAGCACTATCATGTGCCCAGAGTTGGGGACTTTGTCTGGTCGTCTTAAGACTGTGCCTTCAATGACTTCTGGTCACAAGCCACCCCTTGTGGCTTCCATGACACCTACTTAATGGATATGCATTTGTGTACTAATGAAGCTTACTGTGCTTTGAATAATTATTTTTAAGTGCAGTAAGTTCTTTTTTATAACTGTGGTTTGCCTACATTGCCAATCTAGAACTCTGCTGCTCCAATGGACATAACTTGTGCAACAGTGACAGCTGCTTCTGTGGGCATTTAGTGCCACCACCTTAACATCTAGGTTGTCCTCTCAAGCTGAAATCTTGCTTCCCTCAGCACTTTCTTCATTGTAGGTTGGTGAGCAAATTGTGCTCTTGCTTGTTCTGCCTCAGGTCTGACCTGGACCTATGGTTGCAGGACTTGCTGGTAATGTGAATGAATGGCTGCCTTTCTTTCCAATTTGATATTGTTGTTCAGGTAATCCTCCATGAAGTCAACTAAGATTCACCACACTAGATTTGTTATTGTAGCATTATTACACCCCTTGGTCCATTGTCTTCCGGTTATAAAAAGAAGACATCAAGTCAAACTCCATTTTCACAATGGACATAAGTGGGATATCAACCTTAAAGCGTCAGGAATTTAAAGATGAGGGAACTCAAAGATGAATTCAAATTTGGAAAAACAAAATTAACTGAAAAAAAGCACATTTATTTATTGAAAATCAAAAGGAACTTATGTGAGGGGGGAAAAAAAGTGAAAAATATAAGCATTGAAAGGCATGAAGCGTTAGCGTTAAGGGGAACTAATCAGCTGGTGACAATGTTTATATATAGTGGCAAAATTATCATTCGCTTGATAACTTGAGAGTAAAGCCCCAAAGGACATTAAGCGTTAAACCTCCTTTACAGTGTTGACAGGTTTTCAAAGAATATGTTGTACATCTCATCATCAAACTATTTTTGAATGGCCCATTGTGACTCACTCTAGTTTTCCTATGGCCAGAACTTGGTTTTACTTTTTGACTTTTTCTTTTACACAACATTTCCTGAAAGAAAGCTGTATTAATGAAATGCACGTGAGGGTGCAATACATCACTTCAGTGAATGTAAATGGAATAGCTAAACTACATTTTTGTCTTGGCCAGTTGATAACTAGCCTTAAGCAAGATCCTTTCAGCTGCATAAAAACAATGAATCCCACCATCACAGCAACTTTGACACATCTTTCAAATCACTGTAATGGACAATGGACATGTAAATTGATTCCATGCTAAATCATGAAGGCTAGGCCACTACAGTAGGAGCTAATTCATATTTGTATTCCATTTTCACTTAAATTGAAAGTGAAAGTTTAAAGATTGAAGATTTTAGATGCTTGGCTTTTGGCAAAGAAAAATATTTGATTATTTTATATACAGATATATATGAATTATGTACTGCATCCAAGAATTTCCTGATACATTTTATCTGTTTTGTAATAAGGTGAATAGTTGCTGTTCACCTGCTCTAAATTCTATTAAGAGCCTGTAATGTTACTCAGCAGAGGCCAAAGCTGCATAAGGTTTGCCTTAAAACGGCCGTGTAAGACCAATGTATTCTCTTCAAAACCTTTTTGTCTTATGAAATGGTCCTCTGTTATAGTCAATATTCATTTAAAGTAGTTATGTAAAGAGTTAAGACCAATTTTCACACCAAGACTGTTAAAAATTGCTCTCGTAAACCTGGTTGTTAGAGTTTACCAGGTTTATTCAAGCCCCATTTGCTTTTCAGTCATTCCAGAATATTAAGATCCTTGTCTGGTTTTCTCAGCAACACCTCCCTTGCTGGGTCTACTTACCACAGCATTATTTTCACCTTCTTTTTTCCCCTTTCTCCCTGTGATGGGACTTAGGGGGTTGATATGGTGCAGGGTATGTGGTTGAATAAGTCTTAAACATTTGTTGGTAAAATAACTATCTCAATGCTGACATTTGTGAAATATTATACTTTTTCATAACCTTCATTTTGTGTGTGGATCATAGTGATATATTTATTTTAATGTAATGTGGACATAAACATGGAACATGATCAAACATTTGAACTTGATGATTAAAATCATAACGCAGAACAAGTCCAGTGTTTAAACATCATCAGATCAGTAAGAACACAAAATTATAAATCCCAGGAACGGCACAGGGCCAAATCATAGAAATAATAGTATCTTTTTTTTGATAACTCTTCTGTTCTCTCATGCCTATCTAGTATAATGCAATGCAAACAATACCAAGTGTCAAAGACAAAATATGTCACAAGATGGCAAAATGGTGCTTTTTGCATACTCTTTTTCACTAAAAAGAATTATTTTATTGTATTTCGTTCTGATGTATAGTTTTTGAACATGTGGAATCCGAAGGAAAAAAAAAAGTCAGTCTTCTCAACTGCAGTCAGCACGTTTTTCTTAAATTTGTGGTATTGTCATTTAACTTCTTTTCGACTGCTGCCTTCAGGGGTCACCACAGTGAATAATCTGCTCTCATCTAACCCTATTCTCTGCATACTCTTCTCTCACACCAACCAACTTCATGTCTTCCTACCTGGCAGTTCCAACATGAGCATCCTTCTACCCCTATTTTCAATATATTTCCTCCTCATGTCCAAACCATTTAATTTCGGTTTCTCTGACGTTATCTCCACTACATCTAACGTATACTGTCCCTCTGGACTATTTCTTTGTCATTACTCCCAATCCTTGTTAATCCCAAAGAGAACCTCAACATTTTAATCTGTTCCACCCGCGGTTCTGCTTTCTGTCTTTTCCTCAATGCAACGGTCTCTAAATTATACAACATTGCCGGTCTCCCCATCGTCTTGTACACCTTTCCTTTCTATCTGGTTGAAACTCTTCTATTGCACATCTGACAGTTTTCTCCATCCATTACAATCCTGCCTAAACATGTTTCTTTACATCTTTTCCACACTCCATTGCTGTGTGCTCTTGACCCTAGGTTCCTAAAATCCTTCACCTTCCTTATCTCTACCCCCTGTAGCCTCATTGTTCAACTTGGGTTCCTCTCATTCACACACACATTCTGTCTTGCTGTGGCTAATCTTCACTCGTCTCCCTTCCAAGGCATACCTTCACCTCTCTAGATTTTCCTCCACCTGTTCCCTGCTCTCACAGATCACATTGTCATCTGCAAACACCACATTCCATGGTGATTCCTGTCTAACCTCATCTGTCAGCCTGTCCATCTCCATAGTAAAGAAAGCCAGAAGACAAACAAGATGTGGCTCAGGGCTGATCCCTGACGCAGTCCCACCTCCACCTTAAACTCTTCTGTCACACCTATGGCACACCCCAAAATTGTCTCACAGTTGTCATACATATCATGCACCACTCTAATATACTTCCCTGCCACTACAGATGCATACATTCATAGATTCATTTAGACACATATATTACATCTAACTCTTTAAAGGCACAATGCAACTTCTCTCTAACCTTCTTTGTATTACTCTGTCAACATTTGCAAAGCAAATACTGCGTCTTTAGTGGTGATTACACCAAAAGTAGATAATTGCATCAATTGAAAGAAAAAATCACTCCCTTTTATTTCTTAAACATCACAATCATTTTTTTAAACATTTTTTATCAGGAGTATAATGTTCCCTTATTTCTATGTGAAATTTTTAAATCGCTCCCTGATTTCATTGTCTGTATCATATCTTGGTTTGTAAGATGAAAAATTACACCAAAAGGCTGATCTTTGGCCTCCGCAATTTCTAAATGTACACTGAAACTCTTGGTTGACTCTCTTTGAATTATATTTTACAGGTAACTTTGAAGTAGTGGTTGTGTGGCACAAGCCTCATTCATCCACAGTACATTTATTTTGGAATACTTTCTTATCTTGACATGGATATAGTTTAGAGGGAGGGGTTTATTTGGCTGTAAGCCATTTGTGATTTTTCTCTCTACTGGCACCAGTATTACCCAAATCTACTCCCAGTCCCGCATTGCCTATCGTCTATCCCTGAGACACAGTGCTCCTATTTTAGCAATTTGTTCTTTCCATTTAGCATGCTAACAATTGATGTTGCTATTTAATTTGCTGCTATGTCAATTATACCCTCCAAGTGGCACTTCCAAGATTAGGTTAACTGAGCTCCTGCTGGAGTATGCTGACTCTGACAGATCTCTCCACACTTAATGTAAAAGAGGGTATGTGCTGAGCCTGCGCATCTCTATGAGTTGCACCCTGTCATGGCTGGAAATGTAGGTGTCTGATTTGCTGTCATGAAAGATTTAAAAAGTCTAAAAATATTGTCATGTATTTTTCTTGACATTTAAAGAGCTTTGAGTAGGTTGAAGTGGAAAAAAAATGTTACAATGGCACTGGAGGAATTGAGTGCTATCTCAACTTTTGGATCATTTAACAGGATAACACTCTTAATACTAGGCCATGCATTTTCTGTGCTCAATTTTGGCCTAATTTGTTAAATTTTGCAAAACTGACCAGAAAGTTTAATATGACGAAATATATTCTGTTAGGCTTTAGTGTTTATGATATTTTGCAGAGTCACTGTATACAGAACTTATCAACAGTACTTGATAGCCTTAGGTCATTGTAATGAGTTTCACCATCGGTAAGTTTTCTGAAATCCTTCAATTTGTCACATTTAGTTATACACAACCCAACATCGGGGAAATAGGTTAAAATACAGAGCACCAATCATTGAATAATTGTAAGCAGTGGGTAGCCACTAAATACCGCCTATGTAGCATTTTGGGGTTCAGTGTTTTGCTTAACAACACTTTGGCAGGCTAGGTGGAACTCAGTGACGGAACCAGGCACCAAGATGATCACTCTTACAACTTGAGCCATGCCACTTAAATTCACCAGAAAGCAGTTTAAAAGTTGACCATTATTTCTCGTGAAACACTTGCATTGATCCGAATTAATTTCATTCAGTTACACAATTGTTAATGTAGTTTACTACAGCCTTATGCCAGCTTTAACATAATACCAACTACAATAATGAAAGCGACTAGAAGTGGGCATTTCCAAAGCATATCTAAAGTATAGAGAATTGATTCATTATGAAGCTGTGGCAGGACAAAATTATGAGGTCTTTTTTGTGAAACACTACAATTAGAAAAGTCAGCGCATACCAATGCACTTTTAATTATATAATATATATAAACCAAATGGTATGTATATATATATATATGAATATATATTGCCCTGTAGCAGTTTGTTCTTTAAACCATATTAGTTTCCTCCCAGTAATAATAAAAGCTGGGGGAATCACCTGAATTGTTCAGCTAAGCATCTAAGTGCCTGACCAAAGGATATTAGAGGCAGCTTTTATGGAGTTCACTTGCTGTGATCATGATTTACACATCCTCAAACCTGCTGAATGGGTGATCGGGAACCATACCTTGTTGCAAAACTCCACTAGTTTTAAAAAGGTGCACAGGTGGTGGTGCCTTTAATTTTGAAAGAATACAATGTATATAACCTCCTGTGCCCTGTGCTAATGTCATTAGAATCTCTAGTAAAGCAGACATGATATGCTTGAAATAAGACGTATTGATTTTCTTAGTTTCTGTGCAATTTGACAGAAGAGTTTCAACAACTGTGAAGGAGTCTTATCTGACCTTTCTGGCCTGTGGGGCTGCGGAGGCAGCTGACTGGTACTGGCAGGCCAATTGACATGCGGCTTCGGTGGTCACTGAGGCAAAAACCCGGGTTAGGGAGGAGTTCGGGGAGGCCATGGAGAACATGGAGAACAACTTCTGAAGGGCATCAAGGAGATTGTGGTTTGCCATTTGGCGTCTCAGTAGGGTAAAGCAACGCAAAGTCAACACTGTGTACAGTGGGAATGGTGCGCTGTTGACTTTGACTCGAGACTTTGCGGATCACTGAAAGGAATACTTCCAAGACCTCCTTATCCCGACAACACACCTTCCAATGAGGAAGCAGAGTCAGGGGAATTCGGGGTGGGTCAAACTATTTCTTGGGTTGAAGTTACCAAGGTAGTCAAAAAGCTCTTCTGTGGCAGGGCCCCGAGAGTGGATGAGGTCCTCAAGGCTCTGGATGTTGTGGGGCATTGCTGGTTGACACGCCTCTGCGAAGGCGGGGACAGGGCCGCCTTATTGGCAATCCGAGTAGGCAATCCCCCTCTTTAAAAAGGGGGATCGGCATGTGTGCCCCTAACTACAGGGGGATGACACTCCTCAGTCTCCCGGGTATGGTCTACTCTGTGGTGCTGGAGAGGAGGGTCTGTCAGATCATTGAATCTTGGATTCAGGAGGAGTAGTGTGTTTTTTGTCCACGTTGTCAAACAGTGGACCAGCTCAGCAAGAGTCCCTAAGGACGCATGAGAGTTTAGTTTGGCCTACCAGTGTGCATGTGTGTTTTGGACCTGAAGAAGGCATTAGACTGTTTCATGTGGCGAATCCTGTAGGGGGTGCCCCAGGAGTAGAGGTTCCGAATCCTGTAATATGCACTGTTCAGGCCCTGTATGGTTGATGCCAGAGCTTGGTCCGTATTGTTGGTTGTAAGTCAGATTTTATTCCGGTGAGAGATCTATTCTACCAGGGCTGCCCTTTCTCACCGACTCTGTTCATAACCTTTATGTATAGAATTTCTAGGCGCAGCCAGGGTGTTTAGGGGATCACGTTTGGTGGCTGCAGGATTGGGCCTCTTCTTTTTGCAGGTGATGTGATCCTGTTTGCTTCATTGGTCCCTGATCTGTAGCTCTTGCTGGGGTGGTTCAGTCGAATGTGAAGCAGCCCGAACGAGGATCAGCATCTCCAAATCCGAGACCATGATTCTAAGCCATAAACTGTTGGCATGCCCCTTCCAGGTCAGGGGTGAGGCTCTGACCCAAGTGGAGGAGTTCAAGTACCTCAGGTTCTTCTTCATGAATGACTGCAGGATGTAGTGGGAGATCAACAGGTGGGTCGGTGCAGCATCAGCAGTGATGCAGACTGCACCGATCCTGGTAAGGAAGGAGCTAAGCCAAAAGGCAAAGCTCTCAATTTAACGCTCAATCTCCATTCCTACCGTCACTTATTGTCATGAGCTGTGTTTAGTGATCAAAAGAATGAGATCACAGATCTAAGCGACCGAAATGAGTTTTCTCTGCAGAGTGGATCAGCCACCCGGGTTGGGCCCAGAGTAGAGTTGCTACACTTCGGCATTGGGAGAAGTCAGATGGGGTGGCTCAGGCATCTGGACAAGTTACCTTCTGGTTGGAGGCATGTCCAACTGGGAGGAGGCCCCCAGACCCAGGACACGTTGCAGAAACTATGTATCTAGCCATGGGATTGCCTCAGGATCCCCCTGGAAGAGCTGGAGCAAGTGGCTTGGGAGAGAGAAGTCTGGGCCTTGCTCCCCTGGGTGCTGCCTCGGCAACCCAACCCTAGATAAGCGGTAGAAGATGGATGGATGGCAGGCATTTTTAAACAACAAAAGTACAACTTACCCCTTCAAGCTGTTTGCTGGCCTTAGTTTTATGGCCTTTACTTGGCACTTATTGAGTGGTGTAGTGGTAGAGAGATATAAGGTATGTTTGCCTATTTTATCTGTAAGTAAGCATCTATTTAAGAGGTTTTGACATTGTATGTAAGCCACCTCTTCCATAATTGGTTTCTCTTAGAAATGTATACATGTTTGTTTGCACCCTGTAGCTACTATCAGTCTAATGTAATATAATTATTCTCTGTACAAAATTATCAAAGGCCACAGATTTATTTTAGCATTTTCTGATCAAATAACACCCTCATACAAAAATATAATTTTTTTGATTCACCTGTCAACAGAAAGAGGTTACTCAAGTGTACTTGTGAGCAGTTAATCTGTGGTTGCCATGATGATTGGGATGAGGTTAGAGAATCACTGTTGCATTATAAGGCACTTTAGAATCAGATTTTTTTTCTATGACCCCTCATGAAATTGCTCTATCACAAACAAATATCATACTTACAAAATCTTTTTCCCCATTAGCCGTCAATAAAGTGCCAATACAGTATGCAGAAGGTAGTATATCAATCAAACAATATCTTGTGGGAATTGGGATATTGCAGTTTTTATTTATTGTGTTGTTTTGGGTTTGTTTAGATCCACCTGAGTTCTCAAATTTTACAACTTCTTTCATAACTTATTTCTGGCATCTTTGTTTTGTCTTACTGGTATCTTTTGTATAAATGATGCTACATAAACACTTACACACTTTTGCTTTGATGCTATTAGAGAGTGTGCTATTGTGTAACAAATGTGTTTCACTGACAAATGCTCTAGAGCAAAGACTGGGTGATTTCAGATTTGCAGGGAATATTTAAAAGGGGATAGCAGTTAGCACTCACCTGACAGCGAATGGGTCCTGGGTTAAAAGTCTATGGCCTTTTAATGCCGCTTTTCCAGAGTTTGGGCAGGACTCGACTCTGTTTGGATGGGTTTCCATTAATTCGTAGTGCCTACCCATAGTGGGCGGGTTGTCATAGCATAGCAGCATAAAACCACTGTGAGGTCATTGAATATGTGAAACTTAACTCACAAACAATGGCGGATATCGGGGCCATGGTGTACTTGATGCTTGGTCTCTGGCTTTTGTCAGATACACAAAAAGCAAGAAAAGAGCCTGAGAATACTATGGGTGTGGAAATGCAGCGGTTTCCTTGTTAATGTGCAGTTCTTGCAGGTCTTTGAAAAAATAAATAAATAGAAATTAAAACGGCAGGTCTCTTAACGTTCCAGGTTATTGTCAGCTCTGCTCCCTTAGAATAGGTACTGTGCAGGAACTAAAATGGTACAGGATACCATGTGCTACCTGTAATGGAAACCAAAAAAAAAGTTGAATCGTGCTTGAACTGTGTAGTGTAAAATCACCTTAGGTGTGTATTTGCATGTTTTCTTTGAACTTGCTCAGGTTTTCCCTGGATATTCCGGCTTCTCCTGCAGACCTCCAAAAATGCAATAAGATAATGATGACTCTGAAATTGTCATTAGGCATGACAGTGAGAGTGAAGGATATATCATCCTGTGGGTGACTGGCAACTGGTCCAGGGGGTGAACTCCATCTCTTGGCCAGTGTCAGCCAGCCTTGATTCGTGCTCCCCTGTGACACTGTCAGCAGGATAATGTACAAGGGTTGGGGCGGGATGAGTGAGAGAGAGTGTGAGAGTGAGAGAGAGAGAGATGTGCCAATGTTCAGCAGTCAAAATTGTGAAATTAGATATGACTGTTCATCTGTCCTGCCTTGATTTAGGTAAAGGAGTTGTTGTAAGTGGCAGTGGTTTTACAGTATGGTTAAATTTGTGTAGACAGGACACAACTTAAATTTATTAGGGGATCCTCATTTATATATTTTTTTCCCTAATAAGAAGCACTGTTCATTAAAGCATGCAATTATTGTCACTCACTTTAAAATATAACATTATAGAGTTTTGAATGCAATTGTTGCTGTGTTTGCTGTAGCATAAAAACACAACCGAAAAATAAGAGTATTTGTAGCAGAAGCAGCTGAAAAAATAGAATTAACACAAATTAGCATTAGCACCTTCACTGTTTCTGTAAAACGGTGGGAAATGAGAACACAGTTCTCTGAGACTTATTATGCTAGCATAATATTCTTGGTAGAGTTAATGGAAGTAAGTAATGTCCGTTTTTGAATTATGAGATCAGTTTAACAACAAAAATACATTGAATCCTCAAAAGAGGGAGTGGTTTATGAATACTCCTTAGCCCCCCTTTATAGTGCTGCTTCATTAAAAACAGGCAACAGGCTAAGAAAACGGAATTCTTAAACATTAAACAAATGCACTAAGTCTTCCCTCAGTTTACAGGTGTCTCCAATCATTTTTAGGAGTTTTTTTGTAAATAACTGTCCAATATTTCCCTTGTCATTCTCGATGGCATTCCCCTCATGGTCAAATGATAATTTAACACAAGACTAGCACACTGCCACTTAAGTTACTGTGCCCATTGACTTAAATGTCTCTTAAGGGCAGTCATCATATTCAATATACTCAAGTAAGACGCATGTATTCTATATTTTTAATGGGCCTCTATTTCTTTTCTTCATAGGGGTCGCACTCGAGGGAGGGTTATCGTGGATGAGGAAGACAGCATGGATGGAACTGAGATAACAGAGACCACAAGTCCTCAGGACACAGGTGAGAGCACATTACCATCGTGTTGCTAGCTTTTGAACTTATTTGTGTGGTTTCATATTCTATTGCAATAAAGCATTTAATACCTGAATGCAGGAAGGACATCAGAGCATATTTTAGTAAGGGTAGAGGAGTTTCCCCTTCCTAAAGAAGGATGGATGAGCGCTTTTTCTTGGCACTCCATACTTCAACTTCAGGGCTATAATTGAAAGGGTTTAGCTTGAGCTATGAAGTGTGTGTGTGTGTGTGCGTGCATGCATGTGTGCGTGTGTGCTGCTTCCCTCTCTCCTGCTGCTGTGAGATTGGCATTGAGGTGCAGTGGGAAAGAGCCCTGGGCTAATGCCCTCTAAAAGCTTTTTAAAATCCCATCAGTCTCTCTGGACCCATTTATGTGCTTTTTTATATGTGCAGATCACATGATCATACCTCCCATTCTTATAGATCTTAGAATTGTCCTGTCGTTACACCAGATATATTGATGAAGGCTTTTCCGGTGGCATGCTGTACTCTTGCTTTTGAAATTGTTCCTTCCATCAACAATAACTTATTTTTAAGAAGTTGCAATGGGTTCTATTTGTTTTTAATCATAGTCAAATCTATTGTCCACCAAAACAGGCTTAGGCCCAACAGTGGGTCTCTAATATAAGCCTAATATCAGCCTTATGGAAATCCAGGAGATATTAATATCCCCCAAATTGTGTATGGAATTTTGTGGACAAGCATATTAGCAGAAATAGAGAAAAGGGGGGTCCTCAAACTATGGCGTTTCAACTTTATGGTGGTAAAATACATATTGACTTGAAATAGTGTGACATGACATTCTATCATTGCATGCAAACTTGTCTGTGACGGTGGCAGTAGATTACACAGTTGTACGTTTGTTTGGGATAGGTGACATCACTTGTGTCTCAGATGAGGCTCTTTGGATATTGCGTGCTTTGTTTACATCTAACTTTTGTGTTTGTATGTTTGTTTTTTATACAGAATGCACAGTGTCATTGTCATTTTGGGGATTGCTCTCAATTCAATGTTTTATTTTTGTCATTGTTCTGTACTATAATTATGTTCTCCCTTTTATTTTCCTGTGTCCTGGTTTTGTTTCCTTATAAATACATATAACTTTAGGGTGTTATAGGTTAGGTAAGGGATTTAGGCTACGCTAGTTCCGTTTTGCATCAAAAATCACCATTGTCGGTCCATAGGAATGGATCTCCAGACACTGATACTCATGGATCCCCTGCATTCCTATTTTTGTTTCAAAATACCCTGTTTTTCATCATTTGTTATTTGCGTGCTGTTATAGTTTGTTGTTTTCTATAATCTCCATTAATATATAGTTAAAATGTCTCTCTTCTTTAACAAGTTTGTATTATGACATAAACATTATCCATGATGAAGATAATGCAATCTTCATGGATGTAAGCCAATAAGCCAGCTTGACATTATTTCAGTGAAATGCAATTTCTAACATATTGCTTGAAAACTTATTTTTCAAAGGTAAGTGTTTTATTAACTATATGCTTACATGGTAGTACAGAACATGATTTATCTTTCTTTGAGTACATAAGTGGGCCATTTAAAGGTTATGGATGTATTCACACAACTAAACAGTGATATTTCTGTTTCATCTTCAGAACTAAGCAATCAATACATTTTTTGATATGTACAATTCCAAAATACATTTTCAGAACATTGTTCTTGCTAATGTATTTTCAAACATTTGTTTCACATTGTCCAAACTAGGTTTAACAAATTACTGATTTCTATTTACTTCTTTTTTTACTGGCATAGTGCCCAACAATCCATAATCTAAACCGGGACCATCATATCCATCGGGTAGTATTTTCAGCACTGGTCCCCATTATTAGCTATCTATTTCGAGAATAAAGTCTGGCGCTTTTATACTTTTAAAAGTATGACTGCAACTTTTGTCAAACAGGTTATTCTGTATGAGCTGTTGAATTTGCTAATAAAATGAAGAGCCACGAATAGAGCATATTTTACTAGAAAATGTATTGCCCTACCAATACATGTATTGGAGAAAATGAAATGTATTGTATTGGAGAAATTAAATTTTTGCTTTTATTTTCACTGTTCATTTCATTTTACCATAAGAAACACAAACCCAGCCAGTAGAGACTGTGGAAATGATGACTGCTGATTTGCTCGCAGAAGACAAGCTCGCTTCCCCTCTGGCCCAGAGCCCACTAGCTGAGAATTTAGCTGGACCGCGTGTTCACGCAGGTAGAGGAGTCAAAAACAGGTAAGGCATGCCAATTTGATTTATTTTTGGTTTTGTATATAACTACAAACAAGTGTCTATCAGCACTTAATGGTATGGGCTTGTATGCTGTATATGCATGGATCTGTTGAAATTGAGTTTTCAGTTGAGTTCCAGATTACGCTGTGCTTGAGTTTGGAATCTGTCTCCTGGCTTGTTTATGGTACCTTTCATCAGTTGTAGGCAGGCCAACCAAAAGCAAGTCCTAGCAACTCCTCCTCCTTATAAACAAGGCAATTTCATGCCGTACATTATACATAATATATAACCTAATGTATATACCCTGCCACCAAAAAAGATGAATACTGAAGAACATGGCACTTCATAGTTGTGGTGTTACTTGGATAGCACTGGCCCATGTTATGAATGCTTGATTAGAAATTAGAAATGCTTTACCGTTATAATAGGTCACCCTTCTGAAACATAAAACCCTATTAGAAGTGCAATGTGTAAAGTTGACCCCCTGGTGCAAGCAAGGCTGATAAAGAAAATAAGCAGTTAAAGCAAATGTCAGTTTAAAACAACGAAATCAACCACAAAGTTTAAATGTGTCCGACTGAGGTAAACACAATGTTATCCCTTCTCCGTTATTAATTCAGTTACATTATCTAAGCATTACATTTTTACTTACCGTAATTTCTGGACAATAGGCCGCGACTTCTTTCACTTAACCAACGATTCGGCAAATATATGCATTTTTGGGGGGGGCTAATGAGCTTCACGCCGCCAAAGCATTTATCCTCGTCACATCGAACTGAGGAAATGACAGGGAAATTTTGAGTCTTTTCAACTCCGACACTGAAGAAGACGACTTTGATGGTTTGAGTGCGCAGGAGGAAGCCCAAGATAGCAATCGGCTAGCCGGTGAGGCCCATATTGAGGTGCGCTCAATAGTCTGGAAATGATGGTAATTTTCAAAGACAAAATTATTGAAATAATTTCATATTTAATGTAAAAACACTTTTGTGGGATTTCCGCCTAATTCATCAAGTAGACAAACTACATCAATACATTTTTCACAGTATTAAGCTCTTTGGCTGTTTTAAATAATCACATATAAAAAATATGAACTCCCCTAAAATTACAGTAACGCTTTGTTTGAAGATTTCTGAAAATCTATGTCTTCTTAATGAAAGATACCAGGAAACATATCTTTTGTGTTCACTCAGTGATAGTGTTAATATGTATGTGCAGAATGGTCTGTTGCCAAAAGACGGAGGCCTTAATTCATGGTGACATGTGTGCCACTTTATTAAGTCAGTGTAGGTGTGCATTTATAATTAAAGACCCTCTACCACCATTTTCTTTTTCAGTGAGCATCTTTGTGCCTTCTGTTACTGCGGTGGCCATAGTCTGTTGGGTCAGGGCGATCTACAAGTATTCAGCACCACACCTCAGTTTGAAGCCCTCTTCAGCCACGACAGTGGTGTTGACTCCACGAGCAATGGCAGTGATGGTGACAAAACCCTGCAGTCGAAAATGGCTGGAGACACCACCTCAGGACAGAGGGAAACTACAAAGTAAGCAACCTGGCAGACACCGTTGGCAAAAAATGTTTGGACTGTTTGCCAGTTGTATTTAATGATTACAAACATAATAATGACCTCTAAGAAATGAAAATTAAAATGAAATGACATTACTTTACTGCAAACCCCAGTATTAATACAAAATAATCAGTTTTGTACTAACCAGAGGTATTTGAAAATTTCTCCGGTTTTAAGAGTATTTATCAAACTTCCATGTGTAGTAAAATTGTATGACAGCGCTTCCAGTGAGCATTCAATTTGTAAAATAGCCTGTTAAAAATGTGCTTTTTCAATGGCTTAAAAGTTGTTTGTTTTGTGATATCTTCTATTTAGAATATCCAATAGGTAAGGACTGCATCTTCCTCAGCTATAGGTATTATGTTGAGAATGCATTGATTTAGACCAAGACAAGGGTTAGTTGCCAAAATGGTGAAACTGGAACAGCACTCAGTTTAGTGGTTGTGTGTCACCAGTCAGACAATGAGTAATGGAAGAACCCATTAGTTTCATGAAGTGTAAATGTCGAATTCTCGCACCTTGAATGCTATGGCAGATCTAAATACATAGTTTGCCACCCACAGTGTGTCTGTGGATTTTGTTTTTGAGGAAAAAAAAAAAATCTTAAACATCTAATATATGCTTTTGTTCTGCAAAGTGTCCCCTTCATCCTCACCCCTCTAAGAGCCCATGAATTCAAATACACACATACTCACTCACACTGGTCTTACTGAAAACTTTTGGCTGCGTCACTGTTGTAACAATGCAGTGAGATGATTTTGTTATAATGAAAATGCAAAATTATTTTGATTATTATGACATTCTGTTTGGAAACATTCCAAATACAGCAGTGTGATTTGTAATCAGCTTGTAAGGCTGTTTTTCCAAAAGGAATTGAAGACAGAGGTTAACGCTGTCAAAGTCTTAGACACACTGCAACCAAATTGCATTAATTATTTGTACTGTCAGTAGAAATAATGTTGCCTTAATTACTTATATACATGCAAACCATAAATAAAGGCTTGTACCTTAACACACAAGGACATGCCATTGGGAGAAACTTCCACTTTACAGCTTCGGTTCTCACTGTACATCTCGGCATTGTGTCAGATGTGACCAAGGTCCTGTCATACCACATGAGGTGACAGATGCGTAAGAAATTTGATTTTGCTGATATATTCAAGAAAATGTATTCTTTTCTATTGTGGTTGCAAATTACTGTCCTTAGTATCTTTTGGACAGTAGACTAGTTTGCTTTGATGCTGTAAACAATTTAGGGATTCTCTCTTGAATTCTTTCTGATGAAATGGGGAGTGGCAGCAATTTTCCTCTAGCAGCTTGCCTGTAGCTATTGTGTTGATTTGTTTTTGTGACGTGTAAGTGGACAACTGACCAGTTGTACCACACAGACTAAGACACTCAAGGTAAGAGAAACTAATTGAAATTTCTCAGTGATGCACAATGTGTAAGGAAACTGATAATGTGATGAATTGGGAAAGAGCAACTCACAATTGCTGAAGACACTTAAGCTTGAGACAATAAGCTGTCAAGGCTGTTAAACATGAATCTGTCATCATGCCTCCAGAAAGTGTTTCTTGATTTTTGGCCCTTGGATTGTTTACTGGAATTGAGACCCTTTTAAAATGCTAATACCCCTTCTCCACATTTGTTGCATGCTAGACAACTCACGAGTTCAAGCCAGGGACTCTGAGGAACACATCCTTTTCAATAGATTTCATGAGACTGAACAGCCAGCCTCTTGTGCACATGCCAAACAAGATGGCCCTCTGCCTCCTCCTCCCCTCCCACTTTTCTCCCACCGCTTTTTATATGCTCTCTAACATTTTCCTCCGGCTCAGTCTCTCGTCTTCACATTCCTATTTTTTTTTTTCCCTGAACAAAAGTTCTAAATGTCATCTACTGCCGTGTCTGCGCTCCATTTCTGAGTTGATTCAAGATTCTTCTTTTGCATACCATATGTTTTAGCAGTTCTTAAAAAAAAACAAACAAAAAACTGCACTGACCTCCTTTTTCAATAAAACTCTTCATTGTTCCAGTGGGTCTGAAAGCTTCGAGGGGGAACCAGACTCAGCCAGTCGATTTTGGGATGAGCTTTCTCATGTCGGACTTCCACAAGATCTTAACGTCCAGTCTCTCTTTGAGTCAGGTAAAATCAACTAAGCCTTTCCCTTTCCAAGGATTGTTTGTTCTTAGAATGAAATACCAGCATGTAGATCTACCTGACCTTGTCTAAAAGCTTTTAATGTTTAAGTATCAGAAACACAGAGATGTCAATGTATAGTGATGTGATTCTGACTATGTAATCATATCATTAACAAAATTATATTGCAGGGCAATGCTGGGCACATCAGAGTTGTGCTTCATGGTCCGAAGGTGTATGTGAGGGCGAGGGACAATCTCTGCTTAATGTGGACAGAGCCATTGACTCAGGGAGCACAAAGGTGAGTCTACGAAGAGCGACGAGGAGTAATAGGTTTTCACACAATGTTGTGTTGTGGTGGGACTGCCTGCTTTACTGAGGCACAGTAAAGCTGATGGATCAGACTGGCTGGTAAAGGTCGGCTCGGCAGTGTGGATCTGTCTACTGTGAAATGGAAAAGGTCATGCCACTCAACTGGCCTGAGCTTCTGCGTTAGCGACGACACTGCCCTCTGATTGTGTTTGCGGCCTATTGGTTGTCTAGTCTGTCAGCAAATCTTCTACTTGATCTCCAGAATGACTGTTTGGATTCTCTTTAGAGACAAAGTATTATGAAGTAGATGAGATTCTGTTAGGATTTGTGGTTCTAAGGGCCTATAACAACAGCCCCGATCCTCACATATGACATTGACTGGCTTTCCTACCAGATTTTAATAGCTAAATTACTCTTCATATGCTGTATCATAAATAGCAAATGTTTCAGATTAGTTTGTTGTTTCCTTGCCTGTGCAACAAATGTCTATTTATTGTGTACGTTCTGTTGCTCTTTTTACAGCACTGTGCATACTGTAAGCGCCTTGGAGCATCCATTAAGTGCTGTGCTGAAGGATGTGCTCAACTCTACCATTACCCCTGTGCAGGGGCAGCTGGGACCTTTCAGGATATCAGGAGTCTCTCACTCCTCTGCCCAGAACACATTGATTTGGCCATTCAAAAATGTAAGTTGGTTAAAGTCAGATACATTTTCATTGGAAGCTATTGTAAAATATATTGAATACTGACGACATTGTATAATGTTTACTTTCTAATTTAATTATTTCTTTTTCTCATCCACAGTTGTAGATGATGTAAATTGTGCGCTATGTGATAGCCCAGGGGATCTACTGGACCAGCTCTTCTGCACCAGTTGTGGTCAGCATTACCATGGGATATGCCTGGATATAGCCGTTACCCCTCTACGAAGGGCAGGCTGGCAGTGCCCTGAGTGCAAGGTCTGCCAGACATGCAAGTAAGTAATCTGTCAACCGAAATTTTGTACATCATAGGATTTTTGTGCACATAGATATGCACACATTTCATATGCACGGAAACATCAAGATAAACTACCTCTGACAGCAAGCATTTATCAACATCAGTTACTTAATAATACACTAATGGTGTCCTTATCGTCTACCCGTTGTTGCAAAAGTAATGCCATTGTGAATTAAATGTTTTAGTGCAAATCTGAACAAAAGCGTGAGCAAACGCAGGACAAAACCACAGAAACATTTTAACAGTATCATCTTAAACACAACAGAACAGGCAACTGTCGGTGCTGTGTAGATAGCAGAGATGTCATACCCTTTATTTACTTACTTTACTGTATGTACTGTCTTGTTTCCGTCATTGTAGATGAACTTATTTAGGTAATTCTGCCTTTTTTCTACAACAAAATCTTCCTTCCCCTCATCCCCCGTTAGTAATTTTGATGGTATTCCATTTTATACACCTTTTTCTTTGTATCCTCAGGAACCCAGGAGAGGACACCAAAATGTTGGTGTGTGACATGTGTGACAAAGGCTACCATACCTTTTGTCTACAGCCTGCCATGGATGTTCTTCCTACCAATGGGTGGAGATGTAAGGTAGGAGACAGCACATGTATAGAATTCACTGTGTTGAGAAAATTTTAATTTCTCAAGATGCCTTGATGTTTGCCTGCAAGCATGACTTTGCAGAAAACCACAAAATATGAGTGTGTACACACAATTACGTTTGAGTTTGTTAACAGTTTAACTGTATTAATTGTTAATCCTTGCTTTTTTCATAAAATCTTAATGAGGACAACTATTTTGCTGGTTGCTTTGATACTTCTGTTGTTAAGACGTGCAAAAGAAATTAGCATTCCTTTAGGTGAATCCTATTCAACATTCTTTATTGAAGGTATGTTGTTCGGGACTTACATCAGAATGAAACTAGAGCAGTACTTAACTGTTTCACTGCTATTGTTTCATATTCAGGCTTTGCTGATAATACATTTATCTGAATGATGTTCAAAACAATAATTTTCATACTTCATTTTAAAACTGTCCCTTTTCCTGAAAACAGACTTTCAAATAAAAGTCTGTTCCATATAGAATTCTTCCAGAAATTTGTTCATTGCTGCGACAGCAATGCACCACTGAACATCCATGTGCAATGCACTTCATTATCATGCACATCCTTCAGTCACGTAAATCTTGTGCCACGCAGACTCTCACTTAAACATAGAACTCATCTGTAGTAGTCTGAGCAAACCATGTCAGTTGAGGCAACAGGCCTTTCTATTTGCCCTCTGTTAGATTCAAACAGTCAACATCCATCCCCAACCTTTGTCAGAGTTTTGCCTAATAGTGCATCTATTGTAGATGTGAAATTTTACCACTGCTCAAACTTTACTTCTTTAGCCTTTTGAATTAACTCACACTAAATGTACATTAGAGTGGTTAGCTCATCAACAATGTACAACGTCAGTATCAACATTCTATAAACAACCTTTTTGACCATTTCAAAAAGGTAAGCAACTGGAAGCAGCCACATGTTTAAAAATTGTGTAATTCAGTAATCTGAATATGAGGATACATTTTTAAGAATAATTTACATAGATTACATAACCCTTCCTATTTTTATAGAACACAGAGCAGGGTATTTGTTTTGGACCCTGCACAGGTGGTCCCCCCGCCCCCCCTTTTGGGTAAAGCAGGTAAAGCACTGTTAATGAAAAATGAATTCATTTCCACTGCTCCTCAGAACTGCAGAGCATGTATCCAGTGTGGAACAAGAACCAGCGGGCAGTGGCATCATACAAGCCTATTGTGTGAGAACTGTGTCCAAAACCAGGACCCTGCTCTGTGCTGTCCAATGTGTGCCTGTATCCTGGATCCTGAGCATCACAAAGACCTTCTCCTCTGCCACAGTTGTAAGAGGTGAAATTGGAATCTTTTAATTCTTCTACCCCTTTTTAATGTATTTGTTGTATTTAATCTATATACTTTTTATGGAGTATATGTACATTATACAATATAGGGTTATGCAGAATGTATCCATATATGTCTATATGTACGTTTTTATATATATATATAGTATTATGAAATTGCCCTGTTGAACAATCTTGAATTCCTTTTGTTCTGCTTTCAGATGGCTTCACCTTGAGTGTGAGCGTCAGAACTCAGGCCAAGCAGAAATCCTCCCAAGAGAGGACTTTGTTTGTTCCAATTGCAGGTCTCCTGCTGCAGAGCAGGGACGACAAGCAGAGGATATGGACACTGGACCAGAGCTCAGCCCTCGGCCAGCCTCCACGCACACAGACTCTGAGACTGGCCTACAGCTGGCTTCAAAGCACATGGACCTAGAACTTGGCACTCTGCTGCCTCCTGAAATGCACAATGACCCCAAGCCGGAATTACTTGCTGTTCCGTTGCACTCTGATCCACAGTCTGTTGAGGATACCGTCCAGGAGGAGAAGCTGGCCATGTCTGCCCAAGAGCCTGGTGAGCGCCTGTTTCAAAAATGTTACATGATACAGAGGAAGATAACTTCTGACCCCCCTCCCATCAATATGAAGTCTATATTGATTTTTTTTTCCAATAATTTCTTCAGATAATCTGTTTGAGCATACTCATTCTATCTTGTTGTGATGATTTGTCAACTTCTTTTTTGTACAAAATTAAGCTTCATACATGCAAACACCCCTTTATATCACAGAAAATTAATGTGCAGCTTTATAGATGCATATACTTTTTCTCATTCTCAAGTCTTGCAGCAGCAGTTGAAAGCTTTGGCCATATAACGTGAACATTGGCCTTGGTATCTTGTTTATGTTTTGAAAGATTTCAGCTTTAGTGGATGAAAGGATTGAGAGTTAAGATATTTGAACTAGGAACAGAGACATGACAATTTTCTTTTTTAAGTATTTTCACAGGACAGCTTAGTTATCAGACAGTGTGTAACTAGCACCATGCCAAAGCAGCCCCATTGTCAGAAGGTCATCATAGTATCATGTTTTGAAAACTTATTTTGTTGTTTTTGCCCACTCTCTTTGGGACTATTTCCTACCTGTGAACATCAACCGCTTAATTGATTTGTGCGAGAAATTATTTTTTATGCATGTACATGTCATTGAAATAATAAACATGTATGATAAATAATTAATTAGCACAAATTACAGCGTACACAAAGTTTCAGAAAGCTCATACATTTGCATTGTTTACAACTCAGTTTGCATATGTTTCATGAACAGAAAAAGAATGAAGACAAATGCCAGCTTTTTAGTTGTATTTGTTTCAACAGAACGTGCTGTTCTTGTCGGAATTTGTGTTTTCCTCTGAATAGAACTGAAGTAGTTATAGAGAGCAAAATTACAGTTTTATAAACATTTAAAGCGTACCTTTAACACGATTCTTTGAAGTAGTCCTAGTTTAAGCTCTGCCTGTTGTCTGTCCATGCTTTCGCTTATCTTTCATAATATGGACTGGAGTCTGTTCAATTGACCTATGTATATTGTACCTCACCAAAGGTAAAGGAAGGACAATATTCCCATGTGGCAACAAAATCATGAACATTTCTGATTTTCTTTTGACCAACTAATTTAAATGTATTGGGTTACATTATGATTTCATAATCAATACCTGCTTTTTTATTACAGTGAGCTAGAACAGAGCAATTAGGAAACGGTAAACAGTGACTCAAGCAATGGCTAACCCTTTTGGGATCTTAAGTTAGACCTGACTTCAAGCCTCTGTGGTATTTATCAAAGCAGTGTATTTATCTAAACCACCACCTCATTCAATGTAGAAGATATAGGAAGGAGGGCATTAATATGGATGAGTGTGTGTGTTCAGCTTGGTCAATAGCACCAACACTGAAGATGGTTGGAGGCTCATCTCCTAAATGACTTTCTGGCATGGGCACCGGATGAGCACCTGCAAGCTGCACAGTCATGAGTCTAGAGCACACAGACCCTGGGATGTTGGTTGTCATGGTTACTCCCTTCTCTGGCAGAGATGCTTAGCAGGTGCATGTGCGTGTCAGAATGAGTGTGACATAGGAACTTGTGGATGCCTCATTAAGACTAGAGTATCTGTACTGTCAGGCTGATGGGATGCCTGATAGCTATGAATGACTAGTTCTATTCATACGAGGCAAATGTAGAAGTCTTTGATAAGAAGCCCTGTGGGGAGAGACAATATAAGATTTGCAAAACTCAAAGGTAGATAAAGATGAGGCTTTGAGTTTATATCAAAATATTACTTGTAATATTGGCTTGACTTGAGTTTTTGTTGTGGTATCTCATAGATATTAAATCTAGCATCCCTGTCTTACTGAAAGAAAAATTGTAGTCATGGTTATTGATTTTTTTTATTCTAATGAATAATTCATCACCATAGCATTATAGTAGCGACTCCCTTTGCTATTTTTTTTAACTGTTTCTGATAATGTGAATCAATGGTATCTTAATTGTATGTTTTAAACACTGTATGTATTCTCCTACAGAAATTAAACCAGCAGCAAGAACCCAGGTCATATCTACAGGCAGTCCTGTGCCTTCAGTTACTCTCAGCACAGAGTCTGAGTCTTTACCAGCCCAGCTTTCTATGGAGGCACCACAGTCACAGGAAAACCCATCAATTAACAAGCCAGCAAACACTGAATCTTGCCCAGAGCCGGGCATGGTCAATCCCAGCACAAAGGATTTTAAGGCCATCATCTCACTCACCAAAGAACCAAGTACTGCATCAGTACCTATCACGGACCAACCAATGGAAGTCTCTCTATCCCAGCCTTCAAGTTTGGATGTCGTTGAGGCTTCTTTCCTGGAAACTACTCCAAAAGACCTTAGCATGGACAGTAAGGAGGGCAATTTTCACAAAAACTTGAAGGAGACGCTTCAGTCCACTGCCTCTGGTATATCAGAGGAGAGTAACACACCAGAGACCAAGCCTAATCTGCCATTTCTCAGCCTGTCTTTAGAGGAAAAGCCAGTAAAGACAACTGTGGAAAGATTGGCAGAGATGGTTACAACCCCTTCTCATCTTGCACCTATGGCCTGTGGGATATCTGTTAAAGAACCACCCCAGACTCAGATCCTCCCAGCTCTGGGTGACCACAACGTTGTAATCCCCACCACTACTCTTATACCACTCGTTCCTAAGATTGGAATGGGAAAGCCAGCCATCACAAAACGCAAATTTTCTCCGGGTAGACCAAGAGTGAAACAGGTAGGAGCCCGGAACAGACACAGATCACTTGTGATTGGTTTAATTTCGCTGGCAATGTTTGTGCCTTCCCTGTTCGAGCAAAAGATGGTCTCTGCGTAGAACTTTATGTTCATGTTGGTTGTTCTATTTGTAGGGTGTGGATACGGTTTGTCCTAACTCTTTGAAGGTGGAAATGGTCTTCTGTTGTCTTTGGGTTGGTTGAAGCAGCCTTTGCAGGAATGTATTAATTTATTCAGTGAGCTTGGTAAAAGTGCAAATGTGCCCTTTTGCCCGATAGTTTGGAGTGTAGCTTGGAGAATGAAGCTCTCAGTCCAGTGTGTGTGCTCTGTTCACGTTTGTGCAACAAGACTACTTAATGTCAGTGTTCTTACTCACTGTAGTTGGCAGATGAATTACTTTAAATTGGTTCATGTTTAGAATTGTTCAGACTCTTCTCTGCTTTTCACCTCAGTACATCATCAGTCTCTGCTCATTTCATTCCACATTACAAACACCTTTGCATTTATTATCACTTATTTTTATAACAATTATTATCCCTGGGGCGGCGTGGCCCCAGTGTGAACATTCCTGGTTTTATTCCCGGCTTTTCCCTGTGTGTCGTTGTGTTGTTGAGGAAGACAACTGCTTCCCTGGCGCTGATGGACGGCAGCCTACTGCTCATGGTTCATCCATGATGGGTTAATTGCAGAGAACGAATTTCCCCACGAGGGATTAATAAAGGATAAATTATTAATTATTACAGAACACTATTTGTCAAATCACAATTTAATGTCACCTTCTAAGATCCACAGATCCAAAATCTGTACAAGTGTCAGTTCCAGATTATTTGATCATTTCAGTTTATTCTACCTGAAGCTCAGCAGAAGCCGACCAAGTTTTCTGACAACGATAGGTTCGTGTTGCAAATCGCTTATGTTTAATTCATGTATCCATGCAGCAAGGAAAAACTTAAAATATAGAGGAAGTAGACTAAAGCATGGCTTCATTTTTCCATGAGAAATAGCAAACAGATTATACAAATAAAGACCTTGCAGGCAGGCTCAGAAGTTTTTCTTGGATTACCCAAACTTAAATGAAATCAATGCTATGTAAACATCTCTCATTTGATATATTTTAGATGATGACAGACTTATTCTGCAGTTATGACCTCTTTCAAACAGAACTTGACTTTCCTGTTAACTAAGTATCCTTTTGAAAGTAAAGGAGCATTTAATTATATCACTCATGTTCTCACAATATCTGACTGCTTATCCTGAAACCTGTAAAGACTCATTGAAGAGATCATTCAACACCAAAGTTGGGCACACACTTTTTGCTATGGTTTGTCACACCTCAGGCTCAGACTCTTAAAATACTCCAAAAAACAAATCAGTTATCCGTTTAATGAAAACCTTAGCATGCCCTCTTTAGCTAAAGAGAATTTCAGAGTAAGAATCTGGTGTTTTGTTTTGTTTTTTGTATATGCATCAATATCAGGAAATCTCTTATCTATTCATATCCCCAATTTCATTGTATCATTTATGTCTGTATTAGCACCATGAACGGTAATTGCTCACTTGTCAGAGGAACGAGAACCTAAACCTCCACGTTTAAAACACATTTGTAGAGGGGGAAAGGCCTATCACAGTCATTAAATTGACTCTCTTCAGCAAATAGAGAACCAAATTAAAACCCATGACTTTATTACTCTAGAACTTTTTCTAATGAAGTTTGATACTCTTTACAATTTTTTTCTCCATGATATATACAAACTTTGTAGATATCCGGCAAACAGGGAAATCTATTCTAATGTTTTTAATATGGCTCCCTTTTCAGTCCAGTGTCTTGTTTTTTCAACTTGACAAACATATTTTTGTCATGGCAAGACGCTGCAGAGCCCTTTTCTGTTCTATGGTGCAAGATTTTACTGCATGAACTGCATTAACACAACTCTGCTGCAACTTCACCCTGCAGGTCTTTATATGTTGTATTTCGAAAAAAAAACATTAGTCAATTCATTTGCATGATAATACTATAGATTCTCTTTATCACAACACAATCTAATAACCCATCTTGTCTATATTTTGGCAAATCCAATACATATTATTTAAAAGCTTTGCAAACCCCAAATGGATGTGTATTCAGTATCCTCCAAAAAAGTTACATTAGGTGCTCACTTCATCTCTTTTTAACATCTTTCTTTGTATTTTGTTTTTTCGCTGGCCTTGTTTTTAAGTTGCTGCATTTTGTCGCCCTCCTCCTTCCCTTTCTCTCACTCTCTCACCTACCCTTCCTTAGGGTGCATGGAGCCCCCATAGCAGTGTGAGCTCCCCCTTGTCCTGGTCACCAGACCAGCCAGAGGGGTGGGACGTCCCAAAGACCAGGCAGTCCTCCGGCAGTCCCGGCTGGAGCATCAGAGTGGTAAATACCGTGGCTCATGAGATGGCCCTGTGTTAGCCCTCTGTGTACCCTGGTGACAAACACTCTCTTGAGTGTTCCTGACTGTCATGATGATGATGGTGGTTTACCATAATAAATACCATTTTAGTGAAAAGCAGAGGTTCAGTCACTAGTTATTTTCTGAATAACTTAAAGTGGAAGTGGAACATTGACAATGGGTTTTGCTGGGGTTGAGGGCCATGGTGTCATACAACCTATAATTGACCAGGAACAAAAGATCCATGTGATTTTTTTTTTTTTTTAAATCATTTTGCTTTTGTCTTGTTTAAATGTCTTTTCAATTTTGTCGGCATTGAGATTGTCCTCATTCTTTGCAAATGTGGAAAGGAGTCAATTTGTGCTTTGTGCAAGTGATCACATCCATATTGAACATGGTAAAGTGCATCTCTTCAAGGAAAACGTAGATGAGAAGTTCTTTGGTTTGGGATCAGATAAGATAAGTGTAGGAGGAATTAAAGGAATTGTGTTGCAGGTTCTGGAAGGTTGGACAGTTATATACAAACCTACTGTCTCAAATGTGTTGAAGGGACGGCAGCATTAGCTTGAGGAGAGCAACAGTTTTAACATCTCACCTCTTTTGTCTCCCAAGTAACAGAATGTCAATGAATGACTGAAATGTACAGAATTAGTTTGGTGGAGGGATTACTATTTGTTGGATATAGTTGACATATTACTCAAATGTTCCTCTTTTGTGGTAATGGCAGTTTTTTGTTCAATTTACTTAAAAGTCATCATACTCAAGGTCACTTTTGGACAAAATAATGTTTTAAATGTTCCTAAAGTAATGTAACTGAGCATCACTTTGTAAAAAGAACAAGATTGCAGCCAAAATGCCACTATTGTCACCTGGGTACTCATTCCAGAACTAAAAAGGTATTTAAAAGAAAGAGGTTCTTGAGTTCTTGAGTGTCACTTCTGGTTTGCAACTTGTTGTCAATTGATGTTAATGAAAACATTTTTTCATTGTAAATTTTGACTAACACTCTTCTATTCTACAATCCGACATGAGGTAATGTTGTCAAGAACCTCTCTCTCTAATTTCCGGAGAAAAGTCTTCTGGAATCATTCACTTATTTAGTGATTTGTGGTCTTCTAAGTTTTTTTGTTGTAGTTCTTGCTAAACTTGCACAATCTTGTGAAATGGAACAAATAGTTTATTTGGCCACCAAGGACTTTTTCTGTGCGTAATTTTTCATATAATAACAAGGGAACAGACGACAGATGCTCAAGAAATGTCATGTTCCTGAATTGTGCAATAACTTTCTAGCCCCTAATAATGAGGAATGATCTTAAAATGTTGCTATTTTTGTGAAAGACATGGAATCAAAGGATTAAGTTAGCCGATCAGTCACAATTTGATTGCTTTATTTTGATTAGACTGTGGTTGTGTTGTTAGACTTGATATTCTGTGTATTAATTTTTGCCTCTTTGAATTGAACTTCCAGTATATTGGATCCAAAGGGTGTCTAATATTTATGCTCAATATATAAGCCCAAAAAGATGTTTTCACATTCATTTATTCAGGCCTACAGAAAAATACTTTGTACAAACCTTTGGGGTGAAAATTTCTAGGCGTCCAGGTAAGAAGCATCAAATGTGAAGGAGGATATATTTAATGTCAAGGAGATGAACATTCATATATTCTCTATACCAACTATCCTGCACTCAGGGTTTCAGAAGTACTGGAGGCCACCCCAGTTGTCACTGGCCAGGAAGCGCTGTACACCTGGAACCAGTTGCCAGTCAATTTCAGGGCATCGTATTGAGACAAACAATCATTAATTCTACCTCAGATGTCTGTGCAAAGTAGGGTCTCCTATTAGCCCTACAGCATTTTTTGGACAATGGGAAGAAACAAGAGAACACAGAGGATACCCACACAGCAACACAAACTTCACAAAAAAAAAAAAACCCAGGCAGTATTTTACCTGGGGGGTTTTTATGCTGTGAGGCAGAAGCACCCTCAGATGAACATGTATAATGGGACATTATTGTAAAGTCGCATTCTCTTGAATTTTTAGTCTGGAAAATTAAATAAATTGAGTGTGTTATAATATACATGTGGACTTCAGTTGTTTGAAGTTTTAAAGTGGTAATGGTGAAAGTTCCCTTCTGAGCAAACTTTTTAAGTCATTTTCAATGTCATGTGTAAATAATGACTTGGAACATGGCACCATATGAGTGAGTGTTATGGACAAAATAAAAAAAAAAAACCATGGTTAGCCGATTTCACATAACAATAGGAATGGCTTCAATTCCATATCATGTTTTTCTCCATGAAGCGCCTGTATCAAGCCCACATTTGCAGTTCTGTACATCATAATAATTCTCTTGCTTCTACAGGGTCGTGGTTCAGGCTTCCCAGGGAGAAGGAGGCCCAGAGGTGCTGGTCTGTCAGGTAGAGCTGGGCGTGGAAGGGCCAGGGGCAAGAATGGAGTGGGTCCTATCATTAACCCTGGGGTATGTGCTCTCAGCTGGCTCACATCCTAACAGCTTTCTCAAATATTGCATTATACAGCATGCAAAGTATTATTTGTTTTCCCAAGTTAAATGCCAGCATTTAAGAAATACTTGATTTAATGGCTTGTATACTCCTTTCCTTGAAAAATATTAAAATTTCTGTTAGCCCCCCTCTGTACTGTAAAATGATGACTAAAGAAGGCTTGTTATTGTTAGTAGTAATTACTCCAGCCCACAGTTACATGTATAGTATATCCTACTTGATAACAATGGCTCATATTACCAGATGTCAATCTTTATTACAAAATTGCATTCACATAATGCCTTTGACCATTTTTGTATACTCATTTGCAGGTTACCACAATTGAAACACCGTACCCTATCAAGGAGGAGGAGGAAAATGCCATGCATAACACAGTTGTAATATTCTCCAGCAATGACAGTTTCACATTAAAGCAGGTGTTTTACTTTATTAGGTTGCTTTGTTAATGTCTGTCCTCTTTGTCCACATAAATGGGTTGAAATCATTTTTTCATTTGAATAACTATCATCATATTCTATGGATATACTACAATCTACCATAGGAAGTGAAATTATCCCTTTCTGTGCCTTTTCTTGTGACAGTCTTGCAGTGAATTTTTGTTCTGTGACCAAAACAGATTACTCACAATCTGTCAAATATAAACATAAATTGCAAAGACCAATCTGATTATGAAGATAGCAATATTTCTAATACATCCATTGTTGACGTTCCGTATTTATGGAGAAAATTAATACTGAGATATTAACTTAATTATTAGACTACATATCAAAGATGCTGGCTATCGATGCAAATTCCAAAAGTGCCAAAATAGCTGCTTAATGCTGCAAGGCAGTATTGTAAAGACCTCACACACTCACCTTGTTATTTTTTTTTTAAAGGTTCTTGTAAACCATCTTTTCCAAAAAAGATTTGATCATTTTAATTTGCAATAATGAGATGGTGTTGTAGACCTCTACAGTAGAGTATAGATTACAACTGATAAGTTTTCATGGAGGTAACTATTTGATAGAGTGAATTGTTCTTTCCCTTCACGTTGAGGACTGTACACAGCAACTGTGATAATGACTGCTACTGACTTTGCTGGCAGTAGTCAATCAATTTGCAAAAAGTCATGACAGATGTGACCTGGCTAGTGCTCCTTGCTCTGTATAGATGTAATTGTTTTATGCGTACCTGACTAGAAGTATCTTCAGCTGAATAGTCTGCTCATGAACGAAAAAAAAAATATTAACTAAGAAGTTGAGTGTTAAATGTGAGTCTTTAAGCCTATTTTAGCATTTGAAATGTAAAAATTGAATTTCTTCAATTATATGAGTATCTTATGATGTCTTCCATTTCTTTAGGACATGTGTGTGGTGTGTGGTAGTTTTGGCCTTGGTGCAGAGGGCCGTCTTTTGGCCTGTGCTCAGTGTGGCCAGTGCTACCATCCATTCTGTGTTGGCATCAAGGTATGTCCACTGTGGAATGCACAGTTTATAAAATTTTGCATTATTCTATAGCACATCACAGTGTACAGACTAAGCTACAATCACCTCATTTTTATTCCCTCAGATCACTAAGGTGGTGCTCAGTAAAGGCTGGCGTTGTCTGGAATGTACAGTGTGTGAAGCTTGTGGCCAGGCCACAGATCCAGGACGCTTGCTGCTATGTGATGACTGTGACATCAGTTATCATACCTACTGCTTGGACCCTCCCCTGCAGAACGTTCCCAAGGACAGCTGGAAGTGCAAATGGTGAATGCTTTTATTAAAAAAAAAATGTATCTTGTAAATTGCAATTGCAAACAGTTTAGTTTAAAAGGATTTTCGGAAATGTCTTATATATTGAAATCAGAATTAATTACCGGTACTGCATTTAATTTTTAATCGTGTCAAAACTATTTAGTAGGACTTGCTTCAGCATTTTGAAGGTTTAGTTCGGTTTTTCAAGGGTTTTCAGTGTAGTTAGTCTTCATTATGTTCTTAAAGTAAACTGTTGACTGAACTCTCATCTTACCTGTCTCCTGCAGGTGTGTGTCATGTACACAGTGTGGTGCCACCACTCCAGGCCTAAGGTGTGAGTGGCAGAATAATTACACCCAATGTGCCCCCTGCGCCAGCCTTGCAGCATGTCCCATCTGCCTGGTTGACTATATTGAAGGCACTGTGATCGTGCAATGCCGACAATGTGACAGGTGCGCAAAGGTTTTTGAAAAGCTGTGACCAAAAGAAACCTGACCTTTATTATTGTTCACAAGCTTTATCTTTTTCTAAACTTGCTCTCCTATCTACAGATGGTTTCATGCCTCTTGTCAGGGTCTCCATTCAGAGGAAGATGCTGAGAAAGCTGTAGATAACAGCTTTGATTGTACAATGTGCAGAGCTGTCAAGACCACTAAAGGTGCAAGGACAGTGATTACTATAGAATGTGTTGAAATTTTGTGGCATAAATATACTGTGCATGGGATATATTTAAGGAGCTTGGAGATTGTTTTTTATGTTTTTACTCTCTTTCTCTCTCTCTCTCTCGCTACCCCCCCCCCCCGTGTATATTCTGTGCTACAGTAATGACCAAACCGAGAGATGCCATTGAACCTGTAATAATGACTCAGATTGTCACAAAAGCTAAAGAAATGGGTAAGTAAAACGGTTTCTAATCAATGTAACATCCATAACAACATATATATAGAGAGACTATTTTAGTCATGGGACTGATGTGGCTCTAGAGATGGCAAGTACAGAAATTCATGGACCCCAGAGGATGAATCCTACGGACTTCGATGAGGCTCTGACCTTTCCTCTAGCACCACCAGCAGGTCATTTTTTTTCAATTATCTAATTAAGTATCCATCCATCTAAATCACTTGATGGTTTACAGTAAAGTTTTCATTTATTCACTAATGTTCCCCAAAATATCTATTCTAATGGCTTTGACCTCTGTTTTCTAAGGCATTTTACCTTTACCCCGGAACGACTGAAAGATGATGTGCTTTCAGAGCATAGTTCAGTATTTTAAAACTATTGCTCCTCATATCTTGTGTGATGTCAAAATGTGTATTCTGATTAAATATGTAAACAATAACATACTTGAGATTGTATGATCACTCATTACACATTCACAGGTATAGATGGTTAAAAAATCAAGTTAATCAGTAATTTGGAATTTTGGGTGCTTATCAGCCAGCATTTAAAAATGGAAATCTTTTCACCTTTGCTAATTATGGTACAAAATTGCCAGGGGTGTGTGTGCGCTTGAGTTTTTTACTTGTGTTCATGTTCTTGTGTGTGTGCAGAGGCCATCAACCATCAGTGGCCCCTCAGAAATAACTTGCCTTTTTTTAACCCTTCTACATGGATCATAATATCTGTGTTTTATAGACATGATCAAAGGGCTAAATTCCCTTACATTTCCATATTTCCTGCTTCTACTATTTTCCCACACTCACTACCACTGCTCAATTTATAATTTAAAAAAGGGTAACTTTCACTGTTCAGTCCCTAACAAAAATGCTTTACCAATTGTTAAGATGATGAATAATTTTGGTGAAACCATCATTGTGCCTAAATTCAGCCTCACAGAGGCAAGAAACTCCTGATTTGAGTCTTTCTTTTGTCAGTCATATAGCTCAACATTTTATTTCCCTTTCTCAGATCTGTCGAGAACGTACACCCAGGATGGTGTTTGTTTGACAGAGTCGGGACTTTGTCAGCTCCAGAGCCTGTCTGCCACAGCATCACGACGCAGAAAACCCAAGCCCAAGCTGAAGCTGAAGATCATTAACCAGAACAGTGTGGCTGTTCTTCAGGCCCCTGTAGACCACCTTTCAGAGCACTCTCGGGATGAAGATATGGAGGACACCCGAGGTACTTGCGTTCAAATAAGTGTCTTGTTTTTCACCCCAGAATTTTTTCATTCAGTCTGAAATTGGCTTGGACCATCAAGCTTGTCTTCTCAAGTCATTATGCAATTATCAAATGACTTTTTGTCATCTACAGTTGCATAGTTAACACTTTAAAAAAAGGTGAAACTGAAATAAATTCACTAATTTGTTAAGATCAAACATTATTCACCATTTATAAGTGTAAATTCTGAATTTTATCCTTAGGGGGTCCGGGATGTCTATTTAGATGTGGAATAAAGGTTTAAAAAAAGTCACACCAGAATTAATGGACAAATGAAATGGAACTTGATTTCAATCAGGCTAATGTCCTTCCACCGGCTGGGGTTCAGATAAAATTGACCCTGGCAGTGTGTTCAGGGAGTTGGGCCTGCTTAGAGTGTTCTCGACCGCAGGACTGTCACTCATCATCAAAGCTTTCTCTGTCTAGCCGAGACTGAGCTCCTAGATTGTGAGGGGAAGTCTGACTCAAGCCTGGAGCGAGAACCAGCAGAAGATGACTCCAAGGGGGCCGATGGCAGCAAGAAGAGGAAGAGGAAACCGTACCGGCCGGGTAGGGCTCCTGATTGAAGGAGACAGCTCCTTTGAGGCGTAAAATGGTGCAATACATGGCTGACTTTGTAGCTGTAGCAAAGAACTGCCGTCTCAAGGCCTCTTATGTACAGAAGGCTCATGGAGTGTTTACTCACTTTCTAATTAAAAAAGTAGACAACAGAATTGCCTTTTTTTTTTATTCGATTCAAAGTGTTCATTGTCATATATACATTCTGGAAATATGTTTCCATTTACAATGAAATTCTTATTTTGCTATCCACAGTGAAGTCAGATAGGTAGACTCTAAACTAAATGACCCTTATATCACGTCTCACCTCATAATTGTGATCAAAGCAGGATTTTAAATGTTTTTAATATTAATCAGAATAAATGAATAACCTCTGCTTTCCAGGCATCGGTGGGTTTATGGTACGTCAAAGAAGCCGTCCAGGCCAAGGACCAAGCAAGGCTAAACGTTCTTTGTGCCGAAAGGATTCCTCTGGGTCTGTGACAGAGACTCTAACTGGAAAAGATGAAGGTCTGTGCAGCAGATTTTACACACACACACACACACACACACACACACACACACACACACAAATATTGCAGCAGTTTGAGTGACCTGTATCTATATGCATTAAACCTGTCGATGGACATATAATTTGGTGTTGTCATAGTTGCAGGATGGACAGAGGCACTGCCTGACATTCCTGTTGATGAGACACCTCCTGGACCAGAAGTTCCAGAAAAAATTAAGAAACGCTACAGAAAAAAGAAAACCAAACTGGAGGAGGCCTTCCCTACCTACCTACAGGTTTCTTCTTTTAATCTACCTGCTTAGCGTACAGCATGCTCAATAAATCAGTAATGTGAAATAAATGAATACATAGATTTTACGAGTAAATATAAAAATATGCTATAAAGCTATACAGCCAGGTTTCCAGGTAAGTATCTTTTATAGACCTTTCTAATGATAGTCCCTATGTTTTTACATGTTCCACACAAAATATCCACCCTTTTTTTTTCTTTGATTGTCAGTGCTCATCTAGTCAGTGAAGATGCCACACTTTCTAGAGACAAGTACATTTCATATTAATTACATCATATTTTAAAAGAAAAATTAAGTAAGGAAAACCTTTGCATGAGTAATCTGGTCTTTATTTAAGATATTTCATTTCAAATATTTGTTGTAGATCTATGTAAGCTTTGCACTCATATCCACAGTTATCCACAGTGTTGCACCCAAGCTTTATGTAAATTTAAATATTATCATATGACCATCCACAAAGTTAAAAAATTAAAGCAGATTTTTACTAAACCACCTACAGAACTTTGGTGCAGTTTCCCCTTTCACGAGTGTCTTTAAAAAATAAAAAAGTAAGAAGGAGCTCTGTCTCAGATCGCACTATTTACTGGTTCTTGTCTTGGTTTGAGTTTATATTAAAACAATAAATAAATTAAATGGAGATGACTTCCAGCATCTAAGTGTCACCTTGTATCGGCCAAAACATAGTCTTGTGAAGTGCATTAAGCCGCAGGCAGTGGTGTTCTTCATCCCAAAACAGCAGGGTGAGTTCATTCTTATCTAAGGGTTTAGTACACTGAAGCACATTCCATTAATTATTGAAACTGCAACACATTGGGCTTTTAATGTCTTTTTGCTGCAGGGAGCTGCAGTTACATGTCTAAGAGGACAGTAGATGACTTGTAGGTATGAGTGGTTTGGGATAGGGAGATGCTGACAGAAGTGAGGTTGCAGCATTATGACTGATCATTTCATAGCCTATCGAGTTCATGTCTGAATTGTTTATATGTGGATGCTGGATTTCCAAAAAATGTAGTCAGGTAAGGCAAGCCGACAGACCTTGAGAAAAAAGTGTTAACCCAATACTTTTTGTGGTCATGTTCAGGAGGCTTTCTTTGGTAAAGATCTTCTGGACAAAAGCAAGCAAAACAGGCAACAGGGAGTGGAATCAGGCTTACTGGAAGGACAAGGCCAACTGGAGAGGAAGCGCCCCACCACAAGTTTCCTAGACCATTCTTCAGATCCGTCATACACTGCCTCAGCATCATCCCTCCCTACCAGACCAGCACGTATGTACACCGTTTCTAAAGTGTTATAGTGCCAACAAAGTAATGAGTGGTTCTAAAAGTACATAGAAAAAAAGTCGTAATTCTTTGTAATTGATATCGTGGTGAAGAATCCTGATACTGAGCTCTATATTTTAGTGGCTGATGTAGAATTTTATTGTTTAATGCATGTATCTCTCTCACTGTTAGTTTTTTTTTTTCCAAACGCTGCCAATTTAATTCTTGTTAATGCAGTCACACGACAGATGAGTTACATTTCATCCTTTCATTCTAAACAAAAATTCTCCAAAAATCCAAAATATTTATTGACTGCTGGTTATCTTAGGTCAACTATGACTTTGTGGTTGTGGATCCCTTCATATTATGGGAGAACAGTAGATTTCCATCAATTTTTGAAAAATTACTGAAGTGAAGGTTCTGTGTTCATCCTCACTGCAATCTGTGCCTTTCTTGTCCACTCATGCGCTTTGTGATAGTTACTCTGCATTATTTTCAATTTACTGAAACTCCACTTTACCATGCGCCAGTCAGACTGATCACATGCCATCATAAGCAATGGGTATAACTCTGCATATATTGGTAAAAATAGACTAACACAGGACCTTTTGCTCAAGCACAAGCATATCAGAATGTTTTAAAAAATAAAATTTGCTATTACTGAACGGTTGCATATGCAGAAGCTAATTCCTACTTTATGAAGTTGGCTGTATCTAGCACTTGCTTAAGCTTTTTGATGTGATGTCACACAAACTAATCTTTAAGGAATACCATTTTTGTGCAATGGCATTTGAGCTACCCTTTTCAGACACTCTACCCAAGGCCTGGGAAGTGTTTCTTCATTAGATATGTGGCCGTCTAACACAGCGCTTTAACTCCATCTTAAAAAAAAATCTTAATATTTGAAATGAAAAACTGGAATAGTTATAACTTATTGCGTACATAGGAAAACCCACCACCAGACAGGTAAGTCATCATAAATGGTGTATCAATGAGTTCTGACTGCAGATGTGACTTAAAAAGCTCTTTATTTACTTATTATGAGCCTCAGTCTTCAGTCTTATTTTTTATCAGTTGTGGTCTATGGCTCAAAAGCCTCTGTTAAAAGGCTATTATTATGTTGTGTTATCACCATCTGTATATGAGTAGCAGACACGACAGGGTAGAACAGATTGTTTTACTTGTCTATGTAGAAGAGACAGATGGAATCATTTAGTGGCTCATTTAAAGACTGATAATTTCGTGTGTACATTATTAATTTTCTTATTGCACCGGCATTACACCTGTGTCTTGATGTAGTGTTTATAAACAATAGTACTTTATGGTTGGACATTCTCAATGTATAAGGGACTAGAGTTACCTCTGTCTTTGAATGTGCCTGTTGGGGAAATGGCAATAATAACACATTTAGCAGAACATTGAACTCTGTATTGTCTTTCTTGCAACTGACTAACTCATGGCCAATTGCCATCATATATATATATATACACACACACGCACACACACCGGTATATTAGTGGATTAGAATGGAACCCTGCAGAGCCACATCTTCCTCCTCCTGTTTTGATGGACAAGATTGACAAACCAGCCCTTTGTCTTTCTTGTCATACAAAGTCTTAGCTCTGTTACCAGAGGGAGGGTGCCTTCTCTTGGAAAAGGTTTATCCTCCAGGTAGAAGAAGAGCTTTGTCCCTTTGCCAGGATTTGCATTGAAATTTCTTGCTAGCTAGAAGGGAGAGTAGAGGTCTTGTTTGTGGCTGCATGCTGCTTGTTTCCTCCCGGAGACGGTGCGCCCTATGGGCCTGAGCAGGCACATTGTCTGACACTGCTAGAGTGAAATTATAGATTATTTGAAAGGATGCTGAACAAGATGAAGCTCATTAAGTATTTTTATTTGAAGTTGATGGTAATTTGTTAACGTCTGAACTCAAAATTTGATTAACACATTGAACTTTCTGAGGTGACGTCTGTTTCACCTTGTAATTTTTGAAGGGCAGGAGTCGACTCATACTCGGGAACACAACACAAATTATGTCTCACGAACATTTACATTTTGGTGGGATTTATAGCTGTTTGGACATTTCTTTTGGGTGCGACAATAGCCAGAATACACAAGTTTTAGATTCCCTGTATGACTTTTGTCAGATATTGTTCATAGTCTGCTTTACTGTTCACTTTATAAGAAAAACAGTCAAAGCTTGAGTCTGTATTGCTGACCAAAAGGATGTTCTGCTGCCCTGAAATAAACTAAACTGATTCCAGTCCAGAAATATGTTGGTCTACAGTGAACACAACTTCAATAGTGTGTCAGAACTGCTCTGTCTGTCATGCGTGCTGCTACACTTTCTGTAAAATGTTAAAATAGTTGTTTAATGCTGGAGGGGCTATAATGACTGGGACCACATTTGTGCATATGGAGGAGGCATGTACCATTCAGAGAATGATTTTTCAGTAAAGGATTTGCCTATGTGTTGATACCACCCACATGTCTCAGTTGAACACGGTGTGTGCATACGAGCGACGTGTACATGCATGCACATGTGTTTGAGCAAAGAAAATCAATTTTCTGCATCCAGCTCTATAAGGAGGTAATGGAACTGGTTATTTTGGCAGCTGCCACAGATAAATCCAAGCCCCCCTGTTTACCAACTGCTCCAGACAGATTTGGTTCTTTATTCCAGCAGATGAATCACAACACACCACATTTCTGTTTCTGCCTCTACCAGGTAAAGTTAAATTACCAATTCAGACCTGCAAGGGCTCTTTCTGTGTTCCTCAGCCCAGCGTAGAGAAAATAAAAATATATTGTGCAGTTCAAAGTCGTCACATAGTACTTTCTTTGTCATTTTAACCCCCAAAGTCTGTTTCCATATCTCAATCTCATGTCCATTCAGCATCATCATCAATTATGATTTGTGACAGTTTGGTTTTCTTTTTTTTTTTCTTTCTCCCCCTCCCCCATTTAGAGACCTCTGAGGAACCATTAGTTGATCTTTCTGATGTTCTGAACACTGATGCAGACATCTTGGGAATGCTCGGAAAGCCAAGCAGTGACTCGGGTGCGTCTTATATTTAACAGGGCACTCACAGCAACAAGAATGTTATAGTTCACCTAGCTGTGGGTTTCTTAAAATATTTTATCCCAGTTCGAAATGCTCCTCAGACAGCAAATATTTTTTTGCATCACTAAGTGTTTTATTGTCATATTATTCAACAATACTTTTTACCCATCTTTTCTTTTACCTTTTGTTTGATTGTGTTGACCCGGATTTGTTGTTTGTTCTGTTTTCACAATTTTTTCACTCATTTTATCTGGTTTTGGGTTCTTGTAGGTCTTGATTTTTGCCCTTTCCAGGTTGACAACTCACCTCCTCCTTTTGGTAAGGGTGCTATGACCTACTAATCCCCTTGCTTTAATGCGTCTTTACTCTCTTGCAGTGTGCATCTATTTGAGTCTGCATGTATACAAGCTCCTTCATACTTGCTTTTCTCAGCCTTTGAAATTCTTCTAACATCCATAAATTTCTCAGCACTTACCTAATGCAGTGCACAGTTTTACTTTGTGTACGGTGTATCAATCTTTGTGAGCTTTCCAAATCCATCTCAGCTGTTGCCGTGTTTTAAGAGATAAGTGAGCTGTAGGACAACAGTTAAAAAGAAAAGTCAAGGTCATCCTTGAAATCATGAATTTTTCATCATAGAATCCATTTTTTTCTGAATGAGTGGCTTCTGATCAAAGAATTGTTTTCCACTTTCCAGTGACAAAAATAACATTCTTCGCTCAAACCTGAGGATATGAAGCATGAAAGAAATCCCCTCATGTTTGTATTATTAGAGTAACCCTTTTCCTTACATGAACAATTATGAAAAAAAATCCTATGGAAGATTCTTCATGCCCAGGGCAGAGCAATTTTTAAGTATTTGTCCCCTGAAAATATATTTAATTTCCAATTAAGAGAAGGATAGCAGGATTATTTTCTAGAGTTTTGGTAAACTTACACCAGTAGTAATTCCTTATCACAGCAATCAGATGCTGTAGAATTCTGTCGGTCATTGTTAAAATAAAAACTCTGCTACTTTCTGTAGCAGATTACTCTGTCGGAACCATGTTGTCCCGAGATTTAGGTTAGAAATGCAGAATTGAAGATAAATTCAGGACATTCAAAATACTGAAAAGGTTTTTAACATGTAGAATCTACAAAGAATTTTGACAAAGTTATTATCAATGACTGTAGTTCATATCCATCAATAACATTTTGCACTTATTATAGTGCTAACCTAGCTCAGTGTAGGATTTGGCTCACCTGGCTGCCTGGAGAGCAGCTTCCCTGCATCCCTTCCACACACACATTGCACGGAATATGCCTCATGCATGAAACACAGTTTGGTTTAAAAAAATGTGTGAAGAATTTAATTGCTTGGGTTGGATTTACCAAGAGTTGAGGTGTTTTCAGTTGTCCAAAAGTTAAATCAAAGTGTAAGCTAATATACACATATTTGGTTTGATGCAGTGAAATTATAATTACTATAAAACACCGTGTGAGAATATTTATACAAGTACAAGAAAACAAATACACATGTACACATGCATACATACATAAATACATACATACATACACAGAGACACACACACACACACACACAATGTATGTAGGTGTACTGTATATACATTTATTGCTTTTTGTTTTACAGATACACACAAATTGACGTTCTTCAGTGACTCATTTCATTTTTTTTAACATCGAAGCCCATCCCTTTGTTACCTGTTAAATTAGACCACCAAAGACAGTATATACGATTGGGTCTATTTGTTTAATTCTTGTCTTCAAAACTTAATATTTTGTAATCTATAATTTGTTTTAAGAGGAGATGATCAAAATGACCCAGTATATCAATATAGAGGACAGACCTGGGGATAATCTCAGAAGAAGCATATTAAAAGACAGATTTTGATTGATCTAGGGGGATGGAGCCAGATTCATTTTACAAAATATGTCACAAATGCTGTTTCAGTTATTCATAATTTTCAACCACCTGAAGACAAACATGGTCATGTGGAGGAAGAAGAATGGGTAAAATTGAGGACCATTGGGGTGAAAATGTCATTATCTCTTGTCATTCATCATGCATTTTAGCCCAGCAATTATACTGCTCATGATTAAAAAACGCTATTTTCTCTCCCCAATCAAAACTCAACTGGGTAAAGTTTCTGTCCTCAGAAAAGGAGTCATTTGTCTTTTTGAGGCATTTTGTTTTCACTGCCTGTTTATCTCTACCTGTAGTAGCGTGTGGGTTTATATTTTGCAAAAAGCATTTAGGTCGACTGCCCTTACACAATATTGGTTTACTGGGGCATTGCATATTGTTAATTTTAATTGTGTGCCTAGAATCTAAGATTAAGCATAATTGATACATTTATTTGCTGGATTGTGAGCAAGCTTGATGAACTACCTGCTATTGTTATATTCATGTAATTGCATTTGTCAGTTCCAAATAATAATAATTAATCCTTTATTAATCCCCTCGGGGAAATTGATTCCTGCAATTAACCCATCATGGATGAACTATGAGCAGTAGGCTGCCGTCCATCAGCTCCAGGGGAGCGTGGCTCAGTGTCTTTCTCAAAAACATTTCAGTGTCTTGCTCAAAAACACTACGATACACTAAAAGGAGCTGGCAATCGAACCAGGAATGTTCACTTAGACAAAGCTCTACCTCCTGCGCCACGCCGCCCCTTATATATAAGATAGAAATAAGAAAACAGTCATGCGTGAGGCCCTATACTTTTAAAGTTGTCCTGTTATTCTCTTACTGTATGACCATTCAGCTTATTTTTTCTCCAATCCCAATGGTTTAAACCAAAATTTGTTTGAAACCTATTTTCACTGTACAACCTTGTTCTCATCTGCACTGAACTCTTTTTTTTTTTCTGATAACTTTGAAGACCCTTTGTATAGCCAGCCTTTTGACTTTTCAACACAGAAAATACATCAGTGTAATAATATTAACAATAATTCCTTAGTTATTAAGCATGCAGAACTGACGATCAAAATCAAGATATAGCATTTATTTGTGTTTGTGAGCTTTTCCAACTTTGAAAGAACTAGAAGGTGAGATGTTACGGTGACACAAATAGTGGTTTAAAGTTTGATCATAGTGGTATGTCTTTTATGGTGTTTAATAGACATCAATGAAAATTCTACAAAATAATGGATTGCTCAAAGCATTCATTTCATGAATAAAGTTTTGTATTTTTCCAAAAGATTAATTTGAACAGGTTGTGTTACACTTCCCAAAACAAAATTTGCACATTGAGAAACTAATGTGTTGCTTTTGTGTTTTGAATGTGTCCCACAGCCTCTTAAGACGAACATATTCTCACTTAAAATCTACATTTATTATCACACATTTGATGGGGTCTCTTCTTTGCACAGTATTTGTCGATTTGTGAAGGTTAATTTAAGTATGACCATGTTCATTTCCACAGCTGGTCTGGATATTGGGCCCCTGGCAGACAGTTCCCCAGTGGTGCCCCAGTCTCAGGGTGGCCGGAGGACACCACGAGCCCTCCCAGAAGAACCTCTGGATGGCATTCTTAGCCCAGAGCTAGACAAGATGGTTACTGACGGTCAGTGAGGGGGACTAGACCTCAATCTGTCGTGAAGACACTTTATTAATTTGTTTAACTCACTTGGAATTAAAGTCCAGAAACATTCTCAATTTCTTTTGTTTATTTCAGAATCAATCCTCAGCAAGCTCTATAAAATTCCAGGTTAGTAGTTTTATCACATCTTGAAAACATTGAGGCTATGAGGCTCAGATGTTTCAGACCACCATTTTCCCTTCCTTTCCTAAGGCAATACATTTTTGATATTTTACCAAAGTCCCTCCAAAATTTTAAAGTTGAATGTATTTTCATGATTTTACCTTAATGTGTATACAAATAACAGAATATCTTCATGATTACATGAGGGCACACAATTCAACTTAATTTGAAATTAATGTATTTCAGATTTTACTTCTAATTTGATGTGTATTGCTCTTAAAATGTGCTGTTTGGTTGTCTTGCAGAACTAGAGGGGAAGGATGTAGAGGATCTCTTCACAGCAGTCCTAAGCCCCAGCACAAGCCAACCTCCTCTACCACCACAGTTGCCTCACCCTCAGGGAGCACGGCCCCTCCCTGCAACAACTGGTACTAGTATTCCTCATCCCAATGCAGGTAAATCAATGGTCACTTTGTCCAGACTGCTGTAGGTTTTGACTCTTATTAAAAAAAAAATCTAATGTACTTTCTGAACATTATGCGCAGGCAATACCATGTTTCCAAGAATGCCAATGATCAATGGTATGATGGGACCAAACCACCGCTTCCCTGCTAATCCAGGTGCAGCTTCCTGCATTACAGAAAATTTCTCCCCCCTCAACCATATGCCTTTCAACGACAATCCAAGGTATTGCACCACCAGCTTCATGTAACATAGATTTGTAAATTTGTATTTCCACTCCCTAAAAACTATTTTTTAAAGAGTGCCTCACAAGTTGTCATTCTTTGTATGCCAGGGATAGGAATTTTAGTCAGATGCCAAGAGAGGCAGTTGGTCCATGGCCATCCCCTGCCCTTGGCCCTGCACCCCCTGGATCTTTACCTGAGGGGGAAACTGAAGCCATGTCAAATGCCCAAAGGAGTACTCTCAAGTGGGAGAAGGAGGAGACCCTTGGAGAGCTAGCCACTGTAGCACCTGTCTTGTATACCAACGTCAATTTTCCTAACCTCAAAGAAGAATATCCAGGTAGGCAAGATACGAATGTAATTAACTTTGTCCAAATGACTGTTGTTCCAAAGTTTTTATCACCATTGGGGTATTCATTACACAACTCAAACACATATGCTCTATAAGACTTCTTATATGACTGTCTTCCTATCATTTATTCAACAGACTGGTCAACCAGAGTAAAGCAAATTGCGAAACTTTGGAGGAAAGCTAGTTCCCAAGACAGGGCCCCATATGTGGTAAGATTGCTTCTACTGTTTGAGATAATTTTTTTGATGACCTCTGAAATCATTAAGATTTTGTTTAATGTCAGGGGTCAAACTGTCCCTGCAAGTTGCACTGGTATATGAGTATGTAGAAGGCACACTCCTGCATTGCATCTGGCCCCTTGCAGATAAAATTTGAACTCTGTCCATTCACAGATAAACCAACAAACACTGCAAGCCCTGCTCATTGTTCAAGCTCACTATAGTCTAATTAAGTTAATTAGAAGTAATTTTATCTGGCTGATGCTATTGTCAGTGATTTAGGTTCAATTTTAAAATGTGTCAAAAATGTAATATTTGGGGGGAGATTGCTGTTGGTTACAGTTCTGGTTATTGTTATTAAATGTCTGTGGATGCACATGCAATGAACAATCAGACAAAGGACATGTCATTGGAAAATGGTCTCACTTGATCCTCTGCTCACAACTCATGGATATACATAAGACCAGACAAATAAACTGACTCTAGCCCTTTTGCTATCATCTGGCCTCTCATACAAAAGAAAGAACACTTAATCTATTGTGACTGCTTAAAATTGGATACACTGCTGATATATATGAGGGGACATACGGTTTGTCTGTGTGTGTCTTTGTATATGTATGTATTTATTTAGATATAAGAGTTGAGTTTTCTGGTGATGCTGAAGTTTTTATATCACAGTAAGCTCCTATGATTTTGCTCCGTAGCAAAAGGCAAGAGATAACCGAGCAGCCCTGCGCATCAACAACGTCAAGATGTCGAATGAGACGGCGAAGAGGCACCATCCACAGCAACAGCCCCCTGAGGTGTTTGATCCCAACATACCACTAGACACAGAACTGCTGTTTAAAGACCCTTTGAAACCAAAAGAGTCAGAGCATGAACAAGAGTGGAAGTTTAGACAGGTAAGAGTGTATGCAATGAAGTCAGCGAATGCAGCGGCAGGTCCACTTTATATTAAGACAGCTAAGAGGTGGTTTAATAAAAGCTCCCTAAGCAACTGCACTATCCTCTGCATTAACCCTGATGACATTGGTGGTTAGTAAATCCAGTTCATTCTTGGCATGAGACAGATATTTCATCCTTTTTGAAGTCCAACACCACTTCTCACTATGTTTTTTCAACAGCAAATGAGGCAGAAAAGCAAACAACAAGCCAAAATTGAAGCCACTCAGAAATTGGAGCAAGTGAAGAATGAGCAGCTTCAGCAACAACAGCAGCAACAGCAGCAGACCAATAGCCAGGCAGAGGGAGATGGAAACAACAGTGGTAACCAGAGCCCAGCCTCCCAACCAAGCAATGGAAGCACATCCCCAATGCAGCAAATAAACTCTAAAGATAGCTTCGCCAGGCCACACTTACCGGGGACTCCCACATCAGCTCCAACAGAAGATGTGTTCTTGCGACCACCTCCTCCGCCCCCATCAGGCCCATCCTCTCAGCCTCAATCACCCCAGGTATTCTCACCAGGGTCCTCTGGTTCCAGACCTTCTTCTCCATGGGACCCATATGCTAAGATGGTTGGAACGCCGAGACCCCCAAATACATGTCGCAGAATGCCTGTGGAATCTGGTAAATCTCCCACTTCCTTGATGGAGCAGCAGGACAGGGGGAGGCCTTCTCCTGCTCATGAAACTTTTGGCTCTCCAACATCCATGAGCAGTGATCCCTATGCCAAACCTCCTGACACCCCAAGGCCATCTGGTGAAATGGATCCCTTTCTGAAGCCCATGGGTCCACCCAGGGTGAGTCAGACTGCTCAGGGAAGACCCCCGATGGGTTCTCCAGGCAGAGATCCTTATTCCAGGCCTATGATCAGAAATGAAGCCTATCAGCGTATGGCCCAGAACAGAATGATCTTGTCTGATCCTTACTCGAGGCCTTTACTAACACCAATCCCTGGAAGTAATGAGTCTGGCTCTGTTCCACTGTTCAAAACTCCGATGCCTCCTCCTCATCCTCAGGATCCCTTCAATCGACAGAGTCAACATTCTCAAGATAGGTTCCCACAGAGTCAGCAGAATGACCCCTATTCTCAACCCCCACATACTCCAAGACCATCAGGGAATGACAATTTCACCAGTCCTCCTCGAATGAGCCAGCATCACCCACAGGCACACCCGTTTGCTCAACCAGGACCAATGACTCCAATGTCTAGAAATCCTTATGCTCATGCACCCTCCACTCCAAGACCAGACCACTTCACATACGACCCTTTTGCTCAGCCTTCTGGTCCAAACAAGCCAGTAAATGATCCATTTTCTCAGTCCCCAGGAAACACACGTGCAATTAATGAACCTGGTCATCAACCACGTCCATTTTTTGAGCCATATGCTCGACCTCCTGGCACTCCACGTCCACATGACAATTATAGTCAACCATCAAACAACCCTAGCCCATCCTCAGATCCTTACGCCCAGGCACCTGCTACTCCTCACCCCACAGGAATGAACCAGTTCTCTCATCAGTCACACCCTGTCCAGAGGATGTCACCTTCCCATGCTGTTGACCCATACGCCCAGCCCCCTGGAACACCCCGTCCCCCTGTATTAGAAAGGTTTTCCAAATCCCCAGGTAGCCAAAGGGGGACAGTTGAGCCTTTTACAAGTACGCCTGGATCATCAAGGCCTTCAGGCAATGACTTGTTTTCCCAGCTTGGGACACCCAGAACAATGATAAATGACATCTACACCCAGCCTACAGGGACCCCACGCACTATTCCTGATGGGCTAAGTCGCCAAGGTCTAAGGCCAGGGCCATTGGGTACCCAAGACCCCTTCTCTTCATCTCAAGGCAGACTTCAAGAGTCCTTCCCTCATCCCAGCTCACAGACACCAAAGCACCCAAATGTGCCTGAAGATGGATTCACTCAATCACCTTCCAGAAGGCCCAGTCAGACTCCTAGCCATGAGCCATTTGATCAAGCTCCTATGACTCCTTGTCCGCAGTCAGAGAAAATGGAAAATAAAGATTCAACATCTGTGGGTAACAGCGAAATTGCCCCTGTAGACACAGGCCAGCTGTCTAACAATCCACAACTGACTGGTGTTTCCTCTGAGGCTCAGTGTGTTGCTGCGGCAGAAAATGAGGAAAGAATGAGACAGGTATATTATAACTGCCATTTTTTGTTTTTCTATCTGATTTTATAGTATGTATACCTTTTTAAAAGATTTAAAAAAGGTAAATTCCAAATAAGGAGTTGAATGACCACATTTCTAGCTTATTGGTAGTCTTGTATTTAACTTGAGGGAATGTGAATTCTTCAAAAGAACCCTTAGAAAACTTTCTATTTCTGCCAAATCATATTGCGTATTTCTATGTGCATCTTTTGTAAGTTCTCAATTTCTATTATATTGACACTTGGTGCATAGATTAGGTCATATTTCAGTTTCCTGCCTGCTCCCGATATTTGTCTTGTTTTTTTCCTCTTGTAACAGTGGCAACACATTCCTGGATAACAGCAATTTTCATATGTATGTGGTTTATGTGGAAGAGAATACAGCATACGGGGTCTCTAAATTTACATACATTTCTAACTTGTAATTTAAAATGGCAGTGCTTCCCTTCCGTTTTTTTGTCTATGCACGTTATATATAAGGCTAGTCATGGAGAGAACAGGAGTGTTGTATTTCTTCATATTTGTGCATTTTATATGCTTGTTACAGCTGTACCCCTAAACTAAAGAAACTTGAGTTCCATAGAATTGGAACTTTGCTTTGACAAAAATAAAATAATGGGTTTTGACTTTCATTGTAGCAAATTAACTGAGAGGAAAATTTAATCAAAGTAAACTGCATTGATAGTTTATAATAGCATACATTTTTTGGCTTATTTACAATGTATTTAAATCTTTTAATACCCTTATATTTATTATCCTCCCCTGCTTTTGTAGCGACAGCGAATACGAGAGCTGATCCTGAAACAGCAGCAACAGAGAAGTGCCATTCGTCAAGAGAGAGGCCCTCCTGAGCCCGCTGGCAATATGACTCCCGGAACACCCCGACCTTGGCCCCAGGAGGACTCTGGGCAACAGGGGGAAATTTTCAACCGCCCTCCTCCACCTTATCCTGGACAAGGACCTATAAGAGGACCAGTGAGATTTCCTGGACCTTTTCCAGCAGATCAGCGTGTCCCTTTCCCTAATGAAGGACAAATCCCCCGCGGCCCACATCCTGGAGATCCCAATTTACGACATCAGGGACCAAGGTTTTTGTCGTCCTTTATTATTTGCTTGAATTCAAAATATTTTGTAATTATATATCTAGCAAAGAATGCATCATCTTTAAATCTATATCTTATTTTTATTCTATTTTAGGTTTTCGTTTCCACCTGGTGTTCTTGGACCTCATTCAGAACTGTTTCCCAGGGGAGAACACCCAATGCAGGATATCCCTCCTCAAATGAGACGCTCCATGTCTGCTGAAATGGCTAAGTCTATGGTAGCAAACCCAATGGGTCTACCTCACCACTTTCCTCCAAGAGGCATGCCAGTGCAGCAGCACAACATTATGGGCCAGCCGTTCATTGAGCTGCGTCACAGAGCCGCAGAAAATAGGCCTCGTATGGCATTTCCCCCCATTGCTATAAAAGGATGCAACATAGATCCAAACTTGCAAGGTCTAAGGCCTCCTGGATTTCATGGAACACATGATACCAGGTTCCCAGGGAATCAGGGGCCAAGAATGGTAGACCCTATGGCCAGCCAGACTGGCCATACGCAGATTTCCGTTAGTATGGACAATCTTCATCAGCAATCCCAGATGTCAGGAAGCAACACACTCAAACAGTCTTCTTTAATGCGGTCCATGAGTCAGCCAGCCTCAAATGAGACCCAGAACATGGCTGCATCAATGATCTTGAGTGCACCCCCTGCTGGGCAGACCGAGGCTGTCTCAGTGACCACAAGTGACACTGTGGAGGAGAAACTAGATACAGAGGAATCCGCTGTAAAAGATCTTGAAGACGTTGAGGTGAAAGACCTGGTGGATACTGACTTGGAAAATCTTAATTTGGACCCTGAAGATGGCAAAGATCTAGATTTAGAGACAAATGACTTACACCTTGATGATTTTTTAACAGCTGGGAAATTTGACATCATTGCCTACACAGACCCAGATCTAGATGACATCAAAAAAGACATGTTCAATGTGGAGCTAGATCTCAGCGATCCTATGGATGATAATGCTGACACCACAGAGATGAACAAAAACTTGACTAGCAGTGGTACCGATACCTCATCCAGTTCGACATCTAAACTGGTAAAGGCAGATGGGACTGCAGAGAAAACCTCCGCTGAGGTCAAACTGGAAGCTCCTGGGTGTCAGGACTCTGCCTCTTTGGCACCAGGGCAGGAAATTAAAACAGAGGTCAAAGACTGTCAGAAACCTCCTGAGGTGGTAGACCAAAAAGCCGCTGGAAACACCTTAACTTCAAACAAGCTGGGAGTGCTCCCTGACTCCACCCCCGTTCTGTCTAGTTTACTCATTAAGCAGCAGCCTGAGGAGCAGTCATTAAATCCAATGGTTGAATCTGTCAGTCAAGGCTGTAACCTCCTGCCCCAGCAGAACCCTGAGAGTCAGCATACTTCTGCACTTACGATGAGTCAAACAATACCAGACGCCACTACCACCGCAGATGCCCCTGTGACAGGCTTTGGAGCAGACCACCAGGTGGGGCTGGCCGCTGGAGTAGACCAGAGCAATATGAGCCAGGCTCAGCAGGCAATGCTAAACCAGGCAATGGGTCAGCAAAGCCAGCAACACCGTCCTCTTCTGCTGGAAGAGCAGCCACTTTTACTGCAAGACCTCCTTGACCAGGAGCGGCAAGAGCAGCAGCAGCAGAGACAAATGCAAGCCATGATTCGTCAGCGCTCCAGTGATTCCTTCTTTCCCAACATTGGTATATTTTTTAAATAACAACTTTTTGTTTAAGTACAAGGTAATGTTTAATATTAAAAAAGCTCTGACAATCTAATGTTTCATTCCTAGATTTTGACTCAATCACTGATCCTATCATGAAAGCCAAGATGGTTGCTTTGAAAGGCATCAACAAAGTAATGGTTCAAAATAACATGGGGATGACGCCAATGGTTATGAACAGGTAAAGTTTTTTGTTGTTGATTTTGTAAGTTGAAAATTGTGCTTATGTAGTTTTTCTCATCTCTACTTGGTTATCCTGCCACCATACATGAGATTGTTTCCTATTCTCTGTGCTCGTGGATCACAGATTTCCATCTGTTCCTGTGCCACCTTGTCCTGACAGCACACCACTTCCTACCCAAGTGGTTGGACAGGTAACAGACATTAAAATGCTCAGTTATTGGATGAAAATCTTATAGTGTAGATCTTATAGATATACACTGTATAATCTATCCAATAATACATGTCTTCTTTCCATCTAGGATGGTAAACTGACACAAGTAACAAGGCCAAATCCTCCAAACTTTGGACCTGGATTTGTTAGTGAGTTCTCAAAAAATCTGTTTTCCTTATCACTATTTGGCTTTTGTTGTTTTTATGCTTTTGAATGCTAACAAAAGATAATTTTTTTTTTCTGTCAGACAACGCTCAGAGGGCTCAGTATGAGGAGTGGCTTCAGGAAACTCAACAACTACTTCAAATGCAGCAGAAGTTTCTAGAGGAGAAAATTGGTGCTCACAGGAAGTCAAAGAAAGCTCTGTCGGCCAAGCAAAGAACAGCTAAGAAGGCAGGGCGGGAGTTCCCTGAGGAAGATGCCGAACAGCTCAAACATGTCACAGAGCAGCAAGGTGTAGTGCAGAAACAACTTGAGCAGGTATATTGAATGCTCGGCTTGTCAAGCTTCTCCTCATATTTTTTTCTCAAATAAACCAATTCATGCAAATCCCCATCCTAATGAATGTAGTTATATGAACATTTACAATCAGCAACTACCAGGCCACATTAAGGGCAATATTGTGAACATGGTCTAGTGCTAAGAGAAATATCAGTTTTATATGTATAAACACACACTGCCACTGAAATTACGTTAAACACCTGAACATGCACAGCGTTTATCGTATAATTCTTTGATGCCATTTTAGTCCACTTCATAAGGAAAGAATATGAATAAAATTTTTATAGCCACGTCTTATTCTTTTTCAGATTCGTAAGCAGCAGAAGGAGCATGCTGAACTTATAGAGGAATACAGAGTAAAACACCAGCAAAACAATATGGCTCCCATAATGCCTGGGTTGCACCCAATGCCAGGTCCTGCTGGCATCGTTCCCAGTGGACCACCAATGGTTCAGCCTCCAATGAACCCCATCATGCAGATGCCTCTTCATGTCGGTCAGCCAAATGCGCCTCCACGTATGCCCAACCCACCATCTGGATGGCACCCAGGTCCTCCGATGCCAATGGGTGGACCTGGAATGCCACCTATTATGCCCCCCCAGGTACCAGTGGGAAATCCAAGCCAGCCTCATCCAATGCCAATGGGTAACATGCCTCAGCACACACACATGCCTGTTGAGCCTCCAGCACCACCAGTTCAACCAGTTGGTGCAAAACCTTTGCAGACTGGTGGTGTTAAGTTCGATGACAATAATCCATTCAGTGAAGGCTTTCAAGAGCGCGAGAGAAGGGAGAGACTCCGGGAGCAGCAGGAGAGACAACGTGTGCAGCTCATGCAGGAAGTTGAACGACAGAGAGCCCTGAAACACCGCATGGAGATGGAGCAGCAGGGTATGATGGTGCCAGATGGGAACATGGCACCACTTGCTCAGATGCCATACTTTAACTCAGAGCTGCCACATGAATTCATGCAGCCCCAGAGGCCATCATTACAACAGCAGCAACAACTTGGACCGAGGTTCCCTCCGCAGCAGGCACTTAGCTCATCGACTGGGGCATACATCCAAGGTGAAAGGAGAGCCATGATGGGCAATGGGATGATGACTCCAGACATGGGGCCAGGCTTGGGCCATGAGAATATGGGCTTACAAGGACCTAACTTTCCCCAAGGTCAGCCAAGGCCCCGGCAGTTTGGTGGACCTGGAATGATGCTTCCAATGCAAGGTGAATGTCCACCATTTGGGGGTGACTCTGCTACACCACTTCCATCTAACTTTCCAGGCTCAGGTCAGTCTTTGATCCAACTCTACTCCAACATCATCCCGGATGAGAAAGGCAAAAAGAAGAGAAACCGCAAAAAGAAGAAAGATGAGGACGCAGAGTCTATCAAGACACCTTCAACTCCACACTCAGATCTCACAGCTCCTCTTACACCTTGTGTCTCTGATACCTCTTCAACTCCAACCAGAAACACCCATCTTTTTGGAGACCAGGACCTCTCAAGGTCACCCTTACTGGGATGTTCCACTCCAAGCCACTCAGAACTGGAGAGGCAGCTGTCATGTGGGCAGTCTGGACAAACTGGTCTCACATCAGACACAGCAAGAGCCCAGGCTCAGGAACATGAAAGGATCCTTGACAATATAAAGCTTGAGCAGACTGATGCCAGTGAGTGTCATGAGACAAGAGAAGGTCCTATTGGGTCCGAAATTAGCTCTGTGAAAGAGGAGAATAGTAAAGGGAGCGCGTCTCCCTTTCCAGCAGGGCAAAGTCCAAACAAGGGTGAAGCTGGCAATGAACTACTGAAACACCTTCTAAAGAACAAGAGTGCAACTCCACCAGCATTTGCCCAGCAAAGGTCTGAGGAGGGCCTGCGCTCAGAGGAGGAAGAACCCACAGACTGCAAATCTCTTCTCAGGCAAAGCTCCATGGACAGCAATGGGGTCAGTCTCTGAGTTAGTCATGTACTGAACAGACCACTGAGGGGGCCAGTGGTTTTCATAGTGAATCAGGAAGCTAAGTCATACAAAAGGGAACCTTATCATAAATAATTTTTCATAGCTGTCAGCGTTTAAACATGTCATTAGGTTTGAAATTTTTCAGGTACAGTAGATACACATGGTTATATGTTAAAGTATATTTTTTCTTCTATTCTTTTTTCCTTCCTACTATTATCTATTACTGCTATGTTTTTTGCTTGAAACTCTGGCACAACAATTTTCTTTGGGATAAATAAAGTTGTTCTCATTCTCATTCAATCTGCAGGCATATTCAGATGGCACTCCTGACTTTCCTGGACCTCTTCTCCCTGAGCAGGAGAAAAAGAAAGGAAGGAACAAGAGGACCCCAAAGGGAGAGAAACCTCCTTCTCGCTACAAGAAAAGGAAAAAGGAAGGGGATGATAGGCAACTGATGCACTCTGGTCCTGAAACTGTAATGAACCAGATCAAACAGGTTAGAATTATTTACCATGTTTTGCCTTGGTCATACAATTGGGAAGAGAAGACAAAAGAGAAGCAAAATTTCAAAATTTTGTTAAACTTCACCAAATGACTTAACAAAAATATACAGGATCACAGAATAGAAAATGGTAATATATGGTATATGTTATATGGGAGTGTGCCTATTAATGAATTTTGAATATTGTATTGACAGAGCATAGTATTTTCAACAATGTAGTCATATTATCTTCATTACATATGCCACATCGTAAATTTCTTTTTCCATGTTTATTGTATAACAGCACCTAACATGAGGTTTTGAAAACGGCGGTTTTGAATGTCCAGTTTTGCCTCCTAAATTGCAATAGGTTGGACAATTAAACTGGTTATGCAAAAAAAAAAGCATGAACTTATCGAACATGAAATTATAGATGCTTGTATGCCCAAAAAAAGCTCAAAATGGTTTACAGTCCAATTTAGCAAAATCATCTGGAGTCTTTTCCAATTTAGTCACAATAATGTTTTCTACTTGGTTTCTACAGCAAGAGTGTGTTTATTGATTCAAGAAATGTCATTAATGCAAGAGACAAGGTCAGTCGATGTTGGATTCTAGATTTACATTTTCATTTTGGTTTGTCTTTCACAGCAGCTCTCCCTGCTGCCCCTCATGGAGCCACTGATTGGAGTCAACTTTGCTCATTTTGCTCCCTATGGCAGTGGCCAGCTCAATGGCGAGAATCTTCTGTCTGGTACATTTGGCAGTGCCTCACTTGATGGAGTCTCAGACTATTACTCTCAACTTGCCTATAAGGTAAGATCTCTTACTTCCCTGAGGGTAGAGAAAGGGAGTCATGACTTGTGTTCGGTGTACCTGAAGCATGTGTTACAGACATTGATTTGGCCTGCGTTCCTATAGCAAAGTAACCTGAGCAATCCACCAACGCCTCCTGCATCACTCCCTCCCACCCCACCACCTGTGAACCGACAAAAATTGATTAATGGGTTTGCCACGACGGAAGAGCTAGCCAGCAAAGCTGCTGCTATGGGTGAGTGTTTTACAACTTAATATTGCACTGCAGAAGCCCCACTTCATTAGGACAGGTTTCTGTCCGAAATATGAGGCAAAATTATTTTTTCCGGTTATGGAAAATAGCAGGTTTTTCGAGAATTGCTTTAGTTGATGAAGGAAAGCCCAGTGTGATAATATTGTCTAAATTAATACAGTGTCCAAAGGCCTTGTCCCAAAGCCACTTCATGTCCCATTTCGCACTGATGAGGATTTGTTAGCCAGGGCCATTGCTCAGGGACCAAAAACTGTGGATGTGCCAGCCTCCCTGCCTACACCTCCTCATAACAACCAGGAGGAGCTGAGGTGATACAACTGATACATTTGTTTGTATTGGATCATATTTTTTATGCTTTTTTTCTACATTGATGTGGACTGAATTATTTTAGCAGAGGTGCTTGACTTTCCTTTTTCCCACACAATTGTGATAACAGTAACCGAGGGCAGGAGCTTTGCAAGGAAAGGGACACACCTGACAGTTTTGTTCCATCCTCATCTCCTGAGAGTGTGGTTGGCATGGAAATCAGTCGTTATCCAGACCTTTCACTGGTAAAGGAAGAGCCAACATCCCCCTGCATTTCTCCAGTCCTCCCAATGCTTCCCACACCTGATGGGAAAGGTACTCACACACAAATTCCATCTTCTCAATTTTTAAAACACATTTTTTCCAGTCCTAATTAAGTGGCTGTTGTTACAAGGTAAATTTATTCACAAGAACTGCTTTGACATTGTTGCTCTGTTTATGTTCGTATAATTTTTTCCTCCAGCATCAGAGGTCAAATTGCAAGAGATCAAGACAGAGCCCTCAACAATGTTCTTTGGATCTCCCTTTGGCCCCATGTCTGAGTCTAAACAAGGGCTGGTTTCAGTTGCTATAACATTGAGACCAGCAGCAGCAGAGGTATGATAACTAAGTATTAATAAGTAATTTCTGTTTCCGCCCAAAAAATCTATGCTGCTTAATTTTATGGATCATTTTCACATTGTCATATTCCGCACAACCAGAATGTTGTCATTTGGGCAACCTCCAGCTTGTCAATAACAATAAAAAAAAAAATTCTCCCATTTGAAATATGAATATCCTTAAAAGCATGCAAAAAAGCCTTAGTAGGTGTTTTCTGTATCCATATAAGTTATTCTTCTTTTACTCACAACCCAATATCTTTTATTAAGAATAATCTCTATATATGCCACAAGATACACACAGCTCATCACTTCTGGATATACAATTTTATTGTCAGAGAAAGAAACATTCTATTCTCATACTGTTTTCTCCCACAGTTCAGTTGGAGAATATGTGTTTTAAGAGTTAAGAAGCAAATGGATATTTTGAATGAAGCCACAAAGCTTTTCATTAATGGGGGGCAGTTTGACATTGATTGTTGCTCTCATTTTAGATATGCACTGATACCTTTCAGAGAATTCACGATCATCAAAATTTGCATGTAAAGCCTGGAAGATGCATAGGAATGAATCAGTATGACTGAATGTAGTTGTCTTGTTTTTTTTCTGCAGAACATCACTGGTGTGGTTGCAGCCATTTCGGATCTGTTGTGTGTGAAGATACCTAGTAGCTATGAAGTCAGTAGCACTCCTGACCGAGGACCCCTGCCTATGCTCGGTGGTCCAAGGGTGGCCCCCCATACCATTGATCCACGTGCTCCCATGCTTTTCCATGGACATGGAGACAATGGTGGCCTTCATATACGGGCTGGACAGATGATGCGATCTGGTGGCGCACAAGGAATAATGCAACACCAGGCACATCATTTTCGCTTCCATCCCAACAGCCCAGGTATAAAAATAAAAGAAAACAGATGAATATTACAGATTTTCCAAAGGCCTTTTTTGTTGCTGTCATTTGAAATTTCCATTCAAGGACAAGGACATCCAGTGAAACCGGAAGCTACAGCAACACAGTCTAACTGTTTAACATTTTTATTTCCAAAAAGTATTTCTTAACACTACATATAGCATGATATTGTTAGACTGCAAATGACAATTGGACCGTTAAAGTTGGAAACAAAACCCCATGCATAAAGAAGCAGAGCACATGCTACAACTGAATTGCATTTTTTCTTTTTTTTTTTTTATTGTTTAATACAGTTTTGATTTTTCTATTCAAAGTTTATGTGTTACGTGCACAATCATCTGTAGGTTTCTCTGTCAGTTCTGATATCACAGATTAATCTGATGTGTGTACCATTTTTGCCTCAGGTTCAGCAATTATTCGAGGACATGACCAGAAGGCCCCTGGCAGCCCTGGGTGTAAACCACAGTGGTGCTGTCACTGTAAAGTGGTGGTTCTTGGAAATGGAGTGCAGAAATCAATCAAAGATCTCCCTGCACATATGAAGGTAGCAGAAGAATAATGTTTTAGGACTTTTTGTGGCTTTAGGATGGGATAACACAGGAACATTTTACACTTTTAAGCGGAGCATTTGATTTCTCATAATTTTGCATTCCTGTCAAATGATCCTTTTAACATGATTGTTTAATTCCTAACAGAATATATTTCAGGGTGGTTCTATGCCAACAACAGCTCTGGCCTCTGGTTGGCTCAGTTGTTAGCACTGCTGCTTCACACCAAGAAATCCCAGCCTCTTTTCAGTGGTCATGTTCTTTTATGTCTGTGTGGGTTTCTCCTACAACCTAAAGACAAACTTAATACTAATTCAAGAGAACTGAAGTCAATCCATGAGATTGGCTTGCCCTCTCATTTGCAACATATAATTGCCATGCCTTGGAGGTCAGTTTTATTCATTTTTTTTTTCTCAAAAGGAATCTGATGGTCGTTTGAAAGAAGACCTAGTCTTCTGCAGTCAGAGCTGCTTCCTTCTCTTCTGTTCCTCATCACCCTTGCATCCCAGACCCACTACAGAATCTAAGGTTTGAACCTCACTACAAGAGTTCAATGAATATGCACACGGTGAAGAGAACACTGACATTTTAATTTTTGTGTCGTCCACCTAGGAATCACTGACCCTTCTCCCAGCCTCTGATCAAACCGAGAGCTTTTCTAAAGCACAGCACCAATACAGTAATAACATGTCCTCCATGGATGTTCATTGTCTGGCTCAGCTCCAGCCCAAACAGTCTCCCCCCTCCACCCCACCTATCCCTTTCCCCACTGCAGGCGAGACACCCAAGATGGAGACAAAGTCTGATGCCATCAAAGTGACAGTGAAGCTGAAAGCTAGACCGAGGTCCCATGACGGCTGGCATCAGGTAAAAAGACAAAAAGGTCTCCGCTGGAAGAAGTGGACAGTCCAGGTGGTGGTCCCAAGAGGAAATTCCCAACTCCCAGATGAGGATAAGATTGATGACCTCCTGAAGAAACTAGGGGCCTCATTACGGCCTCCCCTCTCACTTCGAGACCACAGACGCTGCTGTTTCTGCCACCAGTTTGGAGATGGAATCACAGATGGTCCTGCTAGGCTCCTCAATCTAGACCTTGACGTATGGGTACACCTAAACTGTGCCTTGTGGTCAACAGAGGTGTATGAGACACAGGCTGGTGCTCTTATCAACGTGGAGCTTGCTCTGCGCCGCGGCCAAACCATACGCTGCGTCTATTGCCAGCAGACCGGGGCCACCAGTGGCTGCCACCGTCTGCGCTGTACCAATGTATACCATTTCACCTGCGCCCTGCAAGCTCAGTGCACCTTCTTCAAAGACAAGACCATGCTATGCCATGCCCACAGGCCCCGAGGCACTTCAGGCCAAGCACTTGAACATGAACTACGCTGCTTCGCAGTCTTCCGACGCGTCTATGTCCAAAGAGATGAAGTCCGTCAGATTGCAACTGCAGTGCAGCAGCCTGAGTTAGGCTATACCTTCAGAGTTGGCAGTCTGGTGCTGCATGCTATGGGTCAACTTACGCCCCAGCAAATGGGAGCATTCCATTCTCCCACAGCCATCTTTCCAGTGGGCTATGAGGCTTGCCGTATTTACTGGAGCATGCGCCATGGCAACCGCCGTTGCCGCTATGTCTGTTCTGTTGAAGACAAGGAGGGAGTGCCAGATTTTACCATCAGAGTCATAGAACAGGGTTATCAAGATCTGATCCTGACTGACACATCTGCTAAAGGTTTGTGCTCATGGATTTTTTCCAGACTTGTTTATGTGAGACCTATCAGAGTACAGTTTTTGACTTTATTCTGTCTGGTGTCACTGTAATTAGGTGTGTGGGACAAGGTCCTCGGCCCCGTTGCTGATAGAAGAGCTGAAGCTGGCACTCTCAAGCTCTTCCCTGTCTATCTGAAAGGGGAGGACCTGTTTGGGCTAACAGTCCCAGCTGTTGCTAAGATTACTGAATCGGTTTGTAGCTACTCATAATTTCATTTGGCATGCTTGGAAATGAGAAAAAAAAAAACAAGTAGAAGAAATCCTTTAATGAAACATCATTTGAGCTATTTCTTTTCATTCCTGTCAGCTTCCTGGAGTGGAATCTTGTGACCGGTATTCATTCCGCTATGGACGTAACCCTCTTATAGAGTTGCCTCTCATGTTTAATCCAGCTGGGAGTGCCAGGGCCCAGCCAAGAACCAACTCTCCTCAAACTTCACTGGTGATAAGGTAGTGTTTGATTATCCTGACCCATAAAAAAAAATAATTGTTCCATCTGAAATTTTGTTTTACTGATTTAAAAATATCTACAATAAAAGGCCACAGGCTCAGGCTGTATCAGGCATCAGTGCCAGATCTAACCAGAATGTGGCCCAAGGAGAGGGTGGCGGCCCCCATAACAAGCCTCCAGTTGTGCACCCCAGATCCTCTCAATACCGCTGGATGAAGAGTGAATGGAGAGCCAATGTTTACCTGGCTCGCTCTCGCATCCAAGTAAGTTTGAAAATAGTATGCTGTTTTTGCCGCAGCAGTTATTCCCCTTCCATTTGTGACCGGTATAAAGATTACACCCAAATTAAATGTTAATGAGAGTTTCTGTAAAGATGTATGTTTAACCTTCGGCCACCTTATTTTACTATGAATCAGTATCAGAAATGTATATTGTCTGGGCCAAAGGATAGATCCTTCATTTCTTTGAAGGATTTTTTTTCCCCCAATTTTATTTCCGGGAAATCTTACATTTTAGTCCTTTTAATCGGTAAGTTACATGCTTAAAAATTGTCCAATGGTCTCAAATGTCCTGTACAGTGCCCTTCTATTTGATTCCCTGAAATGACGAATGTACGTACGTTTATATATTGTCTTCATAAAGATAATTGGATTTCCCTTTTAAATTAGCTTTGATGTTCATGCTCAGATAATGTTTGTTGGCGTGAGAGAGGAGGATACTGAGAATAAGGTTAGATGGAGAATGTTGATTTGCTGTGGCGACCCCTGAATGGAAAAGCCGAGAGGGAAAAAAGAAGAAGTTCATGCTCAGATTCTTTAATCTGTGGACATAATGGATATCTGCTTTTGGAATAATTTTACAGGGTCTGGGGCTGTTTGCTGCTAGAGACATTGAAAAACAAACAATGGTGATAGAGTACAATGGAACCATCCTTCGGAATGAAGTTGCCATCAGGAAGGAGAAAATCTATAGATCTCAGGTATGCATGTGTTGTTATAATCACAGGAGAAATTGTTTTTTCTTTAGCAAACTAACTCATTATCTTTATCTGTCTCACAGAATCGAGCGGTGTTCATGTTCCGGATTGACAGTGAACATGTTGTTGACGCAACTCGAACCGGTGGGCTAGCGAGGTATTGAGACATTTTACAGATTGCATTATTTACAGTTTGGTAAATATAAATTGAACGATGAAATATTTCACTCAATACTTAAATTACGTTCAATATTTATTGTATATTTATTTTTGGGATCTCTGGCTTAGCAATGAATGTGTGGTATGAGTGCAATTTTGCTAAAGACATCAAAAAAGAAAAAGCTGTGTATATACTTCATTCGGGTCAAAGAAACCTGGTGGTTCAAGGCAGCCATGCCGTTTAGCTTGATTTACAGATAGACTTTTTTGCATCAATCCATCACCAAAGACAGTGGGGCTTGGATATTTGTGGGTAATTATTTGTTTTAGGTTTATTCTGTGAACATGTGTAATGTGACATCATGGTTACTAATGATGAACATAGCATAGAAATTGCTTCAGTTCACTCATTCAGTATTTTGATATCAGTAAAAAAATCTGCTGCATCCTCTTTGGATTCTCAGCTTAATGTAAGATGATAGCAGGGGATGGAAACATATGATATGATTATTTTCAGTGTGACTGTACATGTAATTTTTTTTGTTTTTTCAGACGAATGTTCACATTGAGATAATTCTCATGTACAGGGATATGTTTAAGAAAAGGTCTATGTAGATTATGTTGCATCGTATAACTACTATCCGGAACTATGACACATTCCTGGATTCAGTGACCTATTCATTAAATCGCCACAAATATTTCCTCAGAGGCTCTTAATCAAACAGCCTTTTACAAAGTATAAAAAATGCATGGCTACTGACATACTCAGATTTTGATGAAGTCAAAGTCAACTTTATTGTCAATGCTGCCAGTATGTTCACACATGCTGAGCATTGAAATAGCATTACTCTGAGACCCATGGTGCAAAAGTGCAAAAAATTAAAACTAACTTGTCACAGACAACAATGAACAATGATAAGTTATGCTGATGTAGAAATTGTAGGGTTTTACTTTTAAAGTGACAGGTGTGTTAAGGTGCAGTTGCAGAAAAAAGTGATAGCTATATGAGAGTGAAAGTGAAAATGTATGTATAATCTTTTAATATTAACATGAATATGTATATATGATCTTTGTAGGCCACATTTTAGCTATAATAGTACAAAAAATAGCTGTGATCCTACAATACAAAATGTTTTGTATCCCATAATACTGGACATTCTCTTTTTTTTTTTCCCCAAATAGATATATCAATCACTCCTGTGCCCCAAACTGTGTTGCTGAGGTGGTAACATTTGAAAGAGGTTACAAAATCATCATTAGCTGCATTCGCAGAGTTGAAAAAGGAGAGGAGGTATGTTTTTGTTTGTCTTCATCTATCATTTTATTTAGGGTACCACGATACTCACCTAAAATTGTCCTTGGTTTCCAGCTGTGTTTCGACCACCAGTTTGACACTCTGGAAGGTCAGCAAAAGATTGCTTGCCACTGTGGAGCTCCTGAATGCAGAAAGTGGATTAACTGAGCAAAAGAAAGAGACAACCCTAAATGCATTCCTTGCTTATACATTGTGGGTGCTATGATCTCCATGGCATCACACTAGTCATTTCATGAATGAACAGACGGCCTGAACCCTTTGAGAGCTCTATGAATTTATGTATTGATTCATCAAGATTATGGAGGTGCATATGGGTAAAGGAGAGGTAATGTAACACAGTAGCAGGATGTGACTTGTGCCATATGTGAGAGGTGCTTATGTATGCGACGCCTCTTGTTTGTCTGTATGTAAATTTGTGTGTTTGGTGTACATGGGGTGCGGAATCCACCAGCGAATGAGAAAGCACTGTGCAGGGTGCGGCCTTATTGCTTACCAAGGGCAGGCCCTTTGTGTCATACTGTTAATGTATACAGTGTGACTAAATGTAGACATCACTGAATGAGGAATGTACAGCAATGAATACCGTGAAGGGAATCTTAACTTGCACTAAAAAAGGAAAAAAACAAAACAGAAAAAAAACATCAAAAAAACAAACACGAAAACTTTTAAAATACTTGATTCCATGAGTCAGTTTTATCATAGGTCTCTGTCATGTGATTTGTGTGGAATTCGAGAGGTTTTGTATTTATTACTGAGTGAATGAATTTTATTCTCAAAATGATGAGAATAAGCTGAAGAAGGCTAGATTGCTAATGTTTTTGAAGACTGAAGAAGACATGCTGTTACTTTTGTATAAATGTACATAAAGAAAACTATAGGAATAACCGACCAAATACTACCTTAACCTTCTTGATGTTGGGTGTTTTTAAATTGTTTTTGTTCTGTTTGTAATTGAAATTTATTTAAGATGGACATTATTTCAGTTTGAGAGTATATATTATGATTATTCTGTACAGAATTTGTAATATAACCACAATAATTCACAAAATATTTTTGTTGTAAAAGTAAGGTATTGTAGCGTAGTGTTTTGTGACTTAGACATACTTTGACCACTCAAAATATTTTTGTTGACTAACGTAACGAGTTATCAGTTACAGGAAAAAAAAAAAAACTTCAAAGAATGAAAGATTCTGATCTGTTTGCTTTTAATCAGGTTTGATTTTACAGAACTGTGAATTAGGTTTTGAAACCCAAAAACAACTTTTTAACTTTTTAACAACAGATAGAAACACGACATATATTTAGCTGTTTTTGTTCTTAAGTTGCTTTTAAATAAGGTGCGAACGTGCGTTAGATGAATCAGTGTGTGTGATGGAGGAATCATGGCAGACAGTTTAGTTTAAACCATGGGTTCTACCTTTTGGATAGAAACGGCATTCTCCTTAATCAGAGATATTTCTTATACTGACACTTCACAGGTCACATGCTTAGAAACAGGAGTTTTTGCGTGCACAATTTCAAGTTGACTGTAAAATTTTTGAGACAGTCTTAGAACTTGTAATGTATATGGCATGTATTTTTTTAACTTTCCGAAGACTCAATTGTATATATTTTCTCAATGAATGGTTGTAACAAAATTGTTTCTTGGATATTTTTCTTCTCTTGTATGATATGACATCATCCTGCCAGTGTGTTTGTGCTACATTTTCTTGGTCGTGTAAAGTAGTCAGAATTTTTCTCTTTTTTTCTTTTTCTTTTTTTAATGCCTTTTGAAGTGTACAGAGTATGGAGGTTTGGAGTTTGTGGAATTGAATTTAGAAACATTTACAAAAATAAACTATTTTACATGTTACACGTGTGTGTGGACAATCAGTAACAATGCTTTCCTTTTTAGAGGTGAGATGAGAATATTTGTGTCTGATACTTGGCATTCACAATTTCACAAGAAGCCACTGAAATAAGTAAGCATTTTCAAGGGTTTCTTACTGTTCTTCTCATACTTGCATGGCCTCCATGCTGTGGGGAATGTATTCCTTTTATCAATTAGTTTCTGGACTAAAGAAGGAAATCTTTCCTTTATAAATTGGTAGCAGAATTGAAAATGCTAAATACATTGATGCGGCAGCGTTTTCTAATGCCCTTTCTCTGATCTAGTAGGTGCTCAATCGCATACTGGGGAAAAATTAAAAAAAAAGGCACAGGATTTTTTTCTGGAAAGAAAAAATAGCTCACCAAAATGCAAACTACTCCCACTTAAAAATGCACGATGCGGTGAATATGCAAATGATTCACAGCTTCCCAGTTGGGAAACCTTGGCGAAGTATATTATACTTGTGTACTTGTACTGTTGGACAGGCATTGGCTTCGAGACACGAGATACCTCAAACCATGTATTTTGGCTCGTCTTTTAACATCAGATTATTAACAGACCAGAAACTTAAACCGATGTTGTGAATACAGTCAGAATTTGTCCAAGCTCAACTGAAGCTCAAACATTAGGCTGAACAAAAGGGGGGAAAAAAAGGTATTTGAAAAATGTTGATTTGTTTGCCTTCAATCGATAACCCTATGAATACGGCTATTGGAATAGAGTTCAGCACCATCGTACCAGGGAAAGTCACACTATGCAGCAAATTCAACGGATAAAATGCACTCTTTCCTATTGTCAGAGGGTGAAGTTTTTCACTTTTATCATTTCTGTCCGACTCCTACTACACATGTACATCTGTTACGCTGCCGTTCATACAATTCAACCGCAATATACAACCTATTTACTCTCGTCATGACATGTTCTTTCCAAAACTGTCAAATCTATTGATTGATTGATCGATCGATCATCCATGCACAGCGTGCCAACACCGTCAAGTTTGACCCTTCACTCAACAGTGACCTCATCTTCACCTGTGAGATCAATAGATGGAAGAACAAGAATCCTGAGACATTGATTTCAACAAAGGGGTCGCGAAATTAATTTGATTTTATTTTTCCTTAAGAAAACACTCTTCCGTCTTTTGTACGATGACGATGTTATCCCTCGATATCGATACAGAGACGGCTAGTTGATTTTAAGGCTAATTTAGTTGTAGCACGAACCGTCTCTGTGGTTCCGCTGTTGGCCTCCAACGTAAAACCGACTATCAAACGTTACCTGTTGCTAAAGACAAATGATTTCAACATTTTGGTGTTTTTTGTAACAGTCGAACCAGTCTCATATCTTGGCTCTTTTTCCGTGTGTGTGTGTGTGTGTGTGTGTTAGCGTGTATTGCTAGCTCCCTCCAGCTTGCTCGCCCAATTTCACCGCCACTGAAGAAATTGCGCGAGGTGAGGAAGGTGCATTTTAAAACACCAAACCCTTCCCTTACGTAACTCCCTTTTCATTTTTGATGTTTCATAACGCGGAACAGCCGGACGTCATTTATCACATCGCGCCGGGGACACTGTTATTTCCCTGTGGGGGGTGGGGGGCAAACTAAACCGCGACAGCTTAAATCTGTCGCCGTGGGTCGGAATGAGTGGAAGCGCCGCCACCCTGCGTTTGAGGCCAAGCCTACTTCCTGGAGGACGCGGCTGCGGCGCTCCTCTGGCGTCCTAGTGAGAACAGGGGACTGCAGCTGAAGTGAATAGAAGGCGGAGGCGGCTGTTGATGATCACACTTTTATTGTTTTTTTTTCTTTTCTTTAATCGATCCTCTCCCGTTCCATCATACGAAAATGGGAAGCACGGTGATGGAGTCTAGAAAGGAAAGCGCAAAGAAAATGCCCAAGAAACGGAGAAGCCTGCGGATTAACATGCCAGTGAGTTGGTGAAGTATCAACTAAGTTGGATCTTTAGTATGATCGTCAACATGTCGTACTTTATTAAATCTTCAGTTTATGCTGGAAGTTGGAGGTTTACGCGCCACGCGACGTGACGTGATTGACAGCTGTCTCCTCGAGTTCATAGGTCATTCATGTGTTTTGCTTCTTCCCCCAAAATATCTTTTTTTTTTATTTATTATTAATATTATTATAGCAAGCTCTGTTTAATGCGATCTGAAAATGAACGCAGGTTTTCAGCGTGACGTCGTTGTTGCTCGCAGTCCCGTATTACTTTCAATCGAGGGCTGGATCGCAAAAAGAGGCACCATCGCGCTCCGAGACAGTTGTGATGCATGTTGGTCGCCACATAGAGCTGCCCTTGTTCATTTAACTACATTTCAAAAGTCATGGCTCTCACAATTGCATCTATTCATCATTCTTCGACAGTAAGGGTCTGGGATTGACCTATAAACACATAAGAAATTAACTGTGTTCCTTGAAAGTCTAGTAAATTTTTTGTTGTTTTTTTTGTTTTGTTTGTTTTTGTTTCAATAAAGGAGATGCTTGGGTAGTGCGAATGCAACACGCAAGTGACAAGCAGCTAATCTTATCAAGTTGTTGTTGCTGAAAGGAATTTGTGATTGACCCAAGGTATCACTACACTGGCATATTTGTATTTGGCATCCTTGGCCACCTTGAACTCATGGATATAAAGATAGGCTCCCTTATGCACATATTTTTCCTTGACTGCTTGTTATTCTTAGATTATTGCTTTTAAAAAGGCTTCTAAAGCAGGAATTCAGATTTTGAGCATGCATATGTAAGCATTCAATTGTTTGGTCTTTTTTTTGGGGGGGGGGGGCATTGTTGCAGCTTTATAAAGAATATAACTCCTCCACCAAGTACAAATACTAATAGATAATAAGAAACTGCTAGACCAGGAATGCATGGTTTATGTAGCTTTGTATTTTTTTTTCTTTGCTACATTATATCCTCAGCTTATGAAGTGCTGTCTCTGAAGCAAAAAAAAAAAAGCATAGGGGAAGTGTGTAATGGGTGTTGCATTTTCTTGCCAAATATATCATGGGAAAAGTCAATGTTTTGTGGGTACTGCTAAAAGCTTTTTGCAGATACTGGTTTTATTTTCACTTCACTGGAAGTAATGAAAACTATTTTAGGTATTTTAGATTTTATTTTGAAACCTGTGCTCTATTTTTCATGTCCAGGACTTTGGTGCGTTTACCTCCCCAGAGACAGGAAAAAGTGAACAGACCAAAAGTGGCACCCAGGTGATGAAGTATTTTCACTTAATAAGATTATTTTTGTTATCCCATTCAATTTCCTGGCATGTTGTTTGTCTGCGCACAACAATTTTTTTTCACAAATCAATGTGTGGAAGGATATCTCTCTTCTATTAATCTTTTTTCAGCCCCACACACACACACACACACTCCCTGGATATTGCTGCTGTATTGGAAATCCTCACAGGCTCGCATGTAACTCAATGCCCTCTGAGTCAAGGCATCGCAGGCTCATACATAGGAAATTGATTTTTTTTTTTTTAATTATTTATTTTTAAATTATTTTAGAAAATAATCAACTATAAAAATAAATAGATGTCTTCCTTCTATCTACTTTTATTGACAGTAGTTGAAAAGTCTTTCTCACATTGGCCAGTATACATCGACGTTTGCAGTCAGTCCTATAGCAATTATATTCATGCTGGTTCCAGTGGAAAAACCTGATTATGTCTTGTCTTCTTTATCTGGACAAAACCCTTGTATCTGGTTTGCTTGCCATAAAGTCTCTTGCACAATGACAGAGTGAGAGGTGTTGGCAAACAGAAGACATGGGTGTGTGCTCTGGCTGCCCCAGATTTGTCACAGGATTGGTTTAAACAGCCCGTGTGTATAGAGAAGCACCAGCATTAAGCAAATACAGTCTTGGAATCTTGTTAAGGAGACAAACAATGCCCCTTTTTTTATTTGTTACATAGATTATGATGCAGCTGTTCTTCTACTTGCCCATTATATCTCCAACAGTTCAGCTTAAAGGATGTTTTGGAACTTTTAAATATCCAAAATGTTTACAAAATATCAGTGTAAGATTTTACCGACTTTTGTTGATTAAAACACATTTTCCCGTACATACTCCTATTGACAGTGTGTTTCTGTACCGGGCTACAAACAGTTAAGGAATTGCTGTTGGCAGCAGGCAGAGTAGGCAGAAAGTCTGCTATGGGAGGTGGCTTCCTCTATCTCCTGTTGGATTGGCTGTTCCTCTCCTCTGTTTTGTTTTGGTATCTGCACAGTGAATACAGACACTTTTCAATGCATTTACATGATACTGGCATTGCCATAGCTGATGTAAAAGCAAAGACATAACAGCAGATACTGTCACAGTTGTCTAGGAGACAGAAAGATGTTTATAGTACTAATGAACTTTAAGTTGCCAACAGACCTCTACAGATAGCGATGTTATAAAGATGTTATGACTTTTGCAGTGATACCTCTGCGGGTTGCTTGAATCAACATTTCATCAAGAGCAGTAAGAACATTGTTAACCAGATAACCGGTTGTTGCCGAATTTGTGACATAGTAGTACTTTTGATAAAGTGAAACTAAGAACACTGTGGCCTTGTTAAATCGCCAGAATTGGAATTTATTTTCGTTGAAACAAGTCAAAGTCTGTCTTACAATGTTCACCATGAAACTGCTGTGTACAGCAAACTGGTACTAGTTTTACCCAAGAGCTTTAACAACAGATTTATCAAAAATATGAATATACATTCAAACAGAAAGTTATTTGGCATTTTTTTATGGCTCTTGCTATTTTCAATCGTAAATAAATCATAGGACTAGCATCATCTATCTCAACCTTCAAGAAACAGGTAAAAACCATTCTCTTTCAGGACTTTTTACTGCGCTGATGCCCCAGATCAGGTTAGGCAGCAAGTTAGTCTATGCAGTGTGTGTGTGTGTGTGTGTGTGTGTGTGTGTGTGTGTGTGTGTGTGTGTGTGTGTGTGTGTGTGTGTGTGTGTGTGTGTGTGTGTGTGTGTGTGTGTGTGTGTGTGTGTGTGTGTGTGTATGTGTGTGTGTGTGTGTGTACGTTTGTGTACGTTTGTGTATGTCTTTGTCCAAAAAAAAAAACAACTCACTAACCCAAGCTTACTGTTCTGTATATTTCCTGTGCATCGTGTATTTGCAAGTGTATTTGCAGTCCTTATGTCCTCTATTGTAAGTCGCTTTGGATAAAAGCGTCTGCCAAATGCAATGTAATGTAATTTAATGTAATGTAATTGGACACATTTGGTCAGTTGGAGGGGAATGGAGGCGTCGCTTTTTTGTCTTTCGGCTTTTCCTGTCAGGAATCGCCACAGCGAATCGACCTTCTCCATCTAACTCTATTCTCTGTATCCTCCTCCCTCATGCCAACTAACTTCATATCCTCTCTCGCTACATCCATAATTCTTCGCTTTGGTCTTCCTCTATACCTCCTGCCTGGCAGCTCTAATTCCAGCATTCGTCTACCATTATTTCACTATCCCTCCTCTGAACATGACCGACCCATCTTAGTCTGGCTTTTCTGACCTTCTCTTCAAAAGATTTAACATGGGCTGTCCCTCTGATGGACTAATTCCTGATGTCATCCATTCTCCTCACTCTCTAAGGTCTCTACTGTCTTGTACCCCTTTCCTTTTCATTCCGGCTGGTAGTCGGCTGGTAGTCGCATAGAACTCCTGACACTTTTTTTTCCACCCAATCCAACCTGCTTGAACACATTCATTTACCTCTTTTCCACACTCCACTGCTCTGGACCGTTGACCCTAAGTACTCGAAATCCTTCACCTTTTTGATCGCCACTCCCTTTAGCCTCACCGTTCCATCCGCGTTCCTCTCATTCACACACATATACTCTGTCTTGCTGCGACTAACCTTCATCCCTCTCCTTTCCAGAGCATACCTCCACCTCTCAAGATTTTCCTCAATCTGTTCCCTGCTTTCACTACAGATCACAATGTCATCTGAAAACATCATGGTCCATGGATATTTCTGTCTAACCTCATCTGTCAGCCTGTCCATCACTACTGCAAACAAGAGGGGGCTCAGAACTGATCCCCGATGAAGTCCCACTTCCACCTTGAACTTCTCTGTTACATCTACAGCACACTCCACCACTGACTCATAGCTCGCGTACATGTCTAACATACTTCTCTGCCACTCCAAACTTCCTCATACAATACCAAAGTTCCTCTCGGCACCCTGTTGTATCCTTTTTTTAGGTCTACAGAAGCGCAATGCAGCTCCCTCTGACCTTCTCTCCATTCCTCAGGCATCTTCTCACTCTTCAAGCTCCTGTTGAATAATCTAGCCACAAACTCTACCGCTGCCTCTCCTAGACACTTCCATACCTCCAAAGGTATATCATCAGGACCAACTGCCTTTCCACTCTTCATTCTCTTCAGTACCTGTCTCACCTCACTTTTACTAATCTCTGGTCCTTTGTGGTCTGCAATAGTCACCTCTTCTAGCCTTCCCCACTTTCATTTTCCTGATTCATCAGCTCTTCAAAGTACTCTTTCTGTCTTCCCATCACTCTTCTAGCACCTGTCAGTACATTTCTCTCTCTGTCCTTAAGCACCCAGACCAGCTGTGCACCCTTTCTATCTCTCTGTTTTACTAACTTGTATAAATGACTGTCCCTCCTTCCTGTCCACCCGAGCATAGAAGTCATCGTATGCCCCCTGTTTCTGACTTTGCTACCTTCATCTTTACCTTACACTGTATATCACTGTACTCCTGTCTGTTCTCTTCAGTCCCCTCAGTGTCCCACTTATTTGCTAACTGCTTTCTCTGTATATTCTCCTGCACTTCCTCATTCCACCACCATGTCTCCTTATCTGCAGCCTTCCAGACGACACAAAGCACTCTCCTACCTGTCTCCCTGATCACATTAGCTGTAGTTGTCAAGTCATCTGGGAGTTCTCCCTGATTACCCAGAGCCTTTTTCAACGCCTCCCTGAAAACCATTCAACCCTCCTCCCTTTTCATCTTCTACTACTTTGGCCTTTTCTCTGCCTTTGTCCTCTTGATTATCCTTGTCACCAGAGTCATCCATAAACCAGTGGTCCCCAGCCCCCAGGTCACAGACCGGTACCGGTCCGAGGATCAATTGGTACCGGGCTGCACAAGAAATAATCAATCATTTCCATTGGATTTATTATCTGAGTCTGAACAATCTTTTATTTTGGAAAATGACCGGAATCTCTCGGTTATATCTCGGTCACTTGAGTGCCAAAAATGTAACCCACAAGGTAGCAAAATGAATAAGACAGATGTCAGACAGAAAGTTTCTTTTCGAAGGGGAAAAGGTGGATCCGAACAGTGGATTCACATTTATTATTATAGTCGTAATATAAACAATCTACTTGTACCTCACACACAAACACACACACACCGGTCCGCGGTGATAAACAGGTTGGGGACCACTGCTATAAACCACCATTCTATGCTGTCTGGCTACACTCACCTACAACTACTTTGCAGTCACTGATCTCCTTCAGATTACCTCATCTATACAAGATGTAGTCTATGTGCGTGCTCTTACCTCCGCTCTTATAAGTTACCCTATGTCCCTATCTTTTCTTGAAAAATGCATTCACTACAGCCATTTCCATCCTACTTGCAAAATCTACCACCATATGTCCCTCTACATTCCTATCCTATATACCAAACCTGCCCATCACTTCTTCATCACTTCTATTGCCTGCACCAACATGTCCATTGAAGTCTGCACCAATTACCATTCTCTCATGTCTGGGTATATTCTGCGTCATTTCATCTAATTCATTCCAGAACTTCTCCTTCTCCTCTAACTCACATCCCACCCGTGGAACATAGCCACTAATAACATTGAGCATCACACCTTCAGTTTCCATTTTCAGAATCTTAAGTCTATCTGACATTCTTTTCACCTCCAGAACATTCCTCACAAACTCCTCCTTCACGATAACTCCCACTCCATTTCTCTTCCTGTCAGTACCATGATAATACAACTTAAAACCCTGCTCTTAAACTTCTTCCCTTTCTACCTTTTCCACCTAGTCTCCTGGACACACAGCACACCCAGCTTTCTTCTCTGCATCACGCCAACCAACTCTACTCTCTACCAACTTCCTCTTCTCCCTACTCAGTCCCAGACTCTTGCCAAGTCTCTTGCCTCTTCTCTCTTTGCTTCCGAACACGCCTTCCTCCTCCGTTTCCGACCCACAGTTGCCCAATTTCCACTGGTACCCTGTAGGTTATCAACACCAGTTGTGGTTGTTGTTAACCGGGTACTCAATCGATCTGGTATGAGATTCTTAGGTTTGATACGCGGATTTGGTTTTGGCACAAGATTTACACCAGATGCACCTTCCTGATGCAGCCCTCTGCATTTATATGGGGATAGAGAAAGTACACGTTCTTGTGCAGTGCACAAATACCTACCATTAAGAATGCAGCATGAATTACTTCAGTGATCAAATATCAAACGTTGTTCCTTTATACTAAGATCATTGTAGTAATGAATTGTTTCTGGTTTTTATGAAATATTTGGTGTATTAATCAAAAGCTCTTGAACCTTTTTCAGTGAATGCCTACAGCAGACTAAACAAAATAATAATGCACTGTCATAATCTCACAGGGAGAGCGACGTGTCCGCTCTGCCAGCCCCAACAAAGGAGTGTCTGTGAGGAGCCCAGGCAGTGCCCCCTTGCTCCCATGTCCCCAGTCAGCCCCCGTGCAGCCAAAGTCCAGCTCAGGCTCACCCAAAACTGTCTTTCCCTATCCCTCTTCTCAAAACTCCCCACCCAAGTCTCCACGTCGTCTCAGTTTTAGTGGTATCTTCCGCTCTTCATCCAACATGAGCCCTTCAAGCAAAATCTTCTCCAGAGCCCTGAGAGGTAAGTCATGAAAGCAAATTCTGAAGTGACTACCAGCTTATGAATAACTGTATTTGAGAATCGCTATTTGATAATTTTAAGCAGTGTGCCGATTTCAGGGATATACAGATTACTAGAGATCACGGAGAAGGTAACTGATGCCAATACTAATTGAAAGAAATTTGAGCCAATAAGTAACAGGTCATTATAAAATACATTAAGTAAGTATAATTTATTACGGAGCTTACATTTAAAAAATAATGTACTGAATGACATTTAAGTCAAAAGATAATGAATTGGGGCAGAATAAGGCTGTGTTTTCTTGTAGTAAGGGCCGACAGGAACATATTGAGGTCTCGTGTTTCCATTAAATTTGTTGGTTACTTATTTAGAAAAAAAAGAGCTATTTACAAGGAAACTGGTGGAAACCATATGAAATGGCAGAAAGATGAGTCATATGTTTTTGGCTCATGCATATATACACATTCTTTTCTGCTTCCTCGCTGAGGCTCAGTTTGGGAGTGACTGGTGGAATAGCGTTGTTTGGGCCAGACCTCAAGAGTCAGAATGCATGGTTTCCACGGGAGGTTGTTCTTGACAGAAACCAAATGAAAACATAGCAATTGTTTTAGCTTTCTCATGCCAGCTGATATGGCTATCCACTGAGTACTTAATTTTGTAATGGATCATCTCCCTATGTTTGTAAGGATCTGGTTTTGAATGGTTGCTGGCTAACTATGTAGCTTCACAAATAAGCCCAAGAGCGAGTGCGTTTGGGTTATATTTCGTCCTTTTATGAAAAATTATTATATAGATGAGGACTGTCTAGAATTAACCTATAGACTTCATGGTTATCTACAGTGGAGTAAAAAAGTATTTATTCAGCCACCAATTATGCAAGGTTTCACAATTAAAAAGATGAGAGAGGCCTGTCATTTTCATCATAGGTACACTTCAACTATGAGAGACAGAATGCGGAAAAAAATCAAGAAAATCACATGGTCTCATTTTAAAAAAAATTATTTGCAAATTGTGGTGGAAAATAAGTATTTGGTCAAGAACAAAAGTTCATCACAATACTTTGTTATATACCCTTTGTTGGCAATGGCAAAGGTCAAACGTTTTCTGTAACTCTTCGCAAGGTTTTTACACGTTGTTGGTATTTTGGCCCATTCCTCCATGCACATTTCTTCTAAAGCAGTGTTGTTTTGGGGCTGTCGCTGGGCAACACGGATTTTTCAACTCCCTCCAAAGATTTTCTATGGGGTTGAGATCTTGAGAACTGGCTAGGCCACTCCAGGACCTTGAAATGCTTCTTCTGAAGCCACTCCTTAGTTGCATGGGCGGTGTGTTTGGGATCATTGTCATGCTGAAAGACCCTGCCACGATTCATCTTCAATGCCCGAGCTGATTGAAGGAGGTTTTCAGTCAAAATCTCACGATACATGGCCCTGTTCATTCTATCTTTTACACGGATCAGTCCTGTCCCTTTGCAGAAAAACAGCCCCAAAGAATGATGTTTCCACCCCCATGTTTCACATTAGGTATGGTGTTATTCGGATGCAACTCAGCATTCTTTCTCCTGCAAACACGACAAGTTTAGTTTGGACCAAAAAGTTCTATTTTGGTTTCATCTGACCATAGGACATTCTCCCAATCCTCTTCTGGATCATCCAAATGCTCTCTCGCAAACTTCAGACGGGCCTGGACATGTACTGGCTTAAGCAGGGGGAAACGTCAGGCACTGCAGGATTCGAGTCCCTGGCAGTGCAGTGTGTTACTGATGGTAGCCTTTGTTACTTTGGTCCCAGCTCTCTGCAGGTCATTCACTAGGTCCCCCCGTGTGGTTCTGGGATTTTTGCTCACTGTTCTTGTGATCATTTTGACCCCACAGGGTGAGATCTTGTCTGGAGCCCCAGATCGAGGGAGATTGTCAGTGGTCTTGTTTGTCCTCCATTTTCTAATAATTTCTCTCACAGTTGATTTCTTCACACAGAGTTGCCTACCTATTGCAGATTCAGTTCTCCCAGCCTGGTGCAGGTCTACAATTGTGTTTCTGGTGTCCTTTGACAGCTGTTTGGTCTCGGCCATAGTGGAGTTTGGAGTGTGACTGTTTGAGGTTGTGGACAGGTGTCTTTTATTCTGATGACCGATTCAAACAGGTGCCATCACAAAGCTTAAAAAAATCTTTTCATCAAGACAATAAATTTCACTGAAAGAATGTCTCTGAAGATACCCTATAATTGCCACAAGGGTGCACTAATGGCATCTTTATTTTGTTCCGCAACTGATATGGATAAAGCTGACAATCTTTTTCAAGCTTGTAAAAATGATCTTCCCCTTTTTTTTATATGGCAGTGTCTTCCAGAATTAGTCTGCTTGAGAAGGGGGCTTGTTCATTATTTAATTTTAATTTTTCTTGATTATTTTGATAATTAATTTTCTTGCATGTACTCGTGTTTCTCCACATGATACTTCCATACCTGTTGCCTTTTTTTCACCCGAGGACAACTATAGCACTTTCATAGCCTTATCTGGAAGTGACTGGACTCTCAGATCGTCGTCACACACCCTTGCAGCCCCACACCCCCACCCCGTTGCTACAGTGTCATTTATGTTGTCAGTAAACAATGAATCTGGGCATTTTTGGCTTTCCAAATTCTGTAAGGCAGCCCTTTTAAGGGTAAAGGTTCTGAAGGGAGCTCAGCACTAAACACAAAATACCAGATTAATCATATTTTCATAATTTTATTATTTATTCCTACCGTGTAATATTATATTACTTGAAATCCTCCCAAGTGTTAACATAACACCAAATTTACACACATAGCACTTATCATTTAACAAGAGTGAAATTTTGCTGGGTAATGAAAACTTGATCGCATGATAGAGGAAACTGATTTCATCGCTGGTCAGTTAGTCCTAAATTAAATTTGTCATTCACCTGCTGAGGTGCGAGGAACAGTTGCATAACATGTTAATAGACGTGTGCATCAGCCAGGTTTTAGATAATATGAACACAAAGTCGTGATTGAGTAATGTGTTAAGGATAGGCGAAGCGAGTGGACGCTTTCGATCAGCTGACTGTACATGGGATGCTGTCATCTGATGGGGGCTGGCCTCAGCGGTCTTTAAGGTCAGGCCCTCCCCAAAAGTAAATCACAACTGTTTGTACAAATGACAGGGCCAAAACATTGCCAGCTTCATGTTTTTACATTTATGTTCTCATTACTAATCTCATCTGATTTTGGAGGGTTTCTCAATAGTGTAAAGACGATTTCAATATTTTTTTTATGCGGAGTGAGACAGAATGTCAATGTGCTGAGTTTATGCTATGAGGCAGGGAGGGCGGCTAAATGTCCCTTCTGAGCCAATCATTGGTATTTCCTTCATCGCCTGGCCTCCTATTACAGGCTGCTGACTTGCGTGCTATATTAAAGAAACGCCACCCACAGCTGCACCTGACAATTTACAGCTCTGACTGCTGAAAGGCGAAGGCAACTCTTCAGTCCCATTTGTTCTATGCATCACTCGGGAGAGGGACATTTCCCTGAAGGGGAGCAGAATTTACGGCCTTCAATCCATCTTTATCTATCCTTCAAGGATACTGGCTCTCTTCTCTTATCCCAGAGAATTCTTTTCAATTCTTATGTCTGGAAATTAACTCTAGTCTGTCTTTGTGACCTGATGCCCTTGTCGTTTGCCATTTGAAACAAGTACTTCTACCTCTGAAGAAGGAAAAGTCACATATTTGTTTTCTTCTACTAGCCCTCAGAGGATTGATATTTTCTCAATCTATTGTCAGTACAGCTTATTTTGTTAAGGAAGAAGGAAGTCTCTCCCCTGATGATAAGGAATCTACTTTCAATTTCTCGACTTTGTTTGCTTGATCGCTTTGCAAATGGACTTCTTCTTAAGATACCTCTTGTGGTTATTATGCTAATGTTGTAATGCAGATGGTCATGATCAAATTGGGTTTTGAAAGCACAAACTGTTGCGCTCTATGAAGAGATTTGGGAGCCTGAGGAGGAGCAAGAAACGCAAGCAGCAAGATGAAATAGGAGAGAGGCATCAATCTGAGGCGTCAGGCTTGTCTGGTAATGTGCTGTGCTCTTCATCTGCTCTATTAGTCCCTCTAGTAATCAACTAGACAACTTGGGGTTAACTTGGGGTATGAATATCTGAATTAGCCGATATTAAATTGTGCTAATTTAATTGTGTGTGTGTGTGCGTGCGTGCGTATGTGTGTGTGTGTTTTAGGATAAGTCTATTCCACCCTAAATTTTATTAAATCATTTCCAAAAAAACTTTTCTCATTTAAAATTTAGTCAGATCAGACTTGAGGCATTTCAACTTTTTGTATATAAGTTGTTAAACTGTATTCTTGGCACTTTTCTCCATGTATGGAGCTCTGAGACTCATCTCATTCTCTCATCTCCCATTAAGATTGACAGAAAAGACTTGCCAACAAAGCAGGCCTTTAGCAGTAACTGTAAAGTTTAAGCTCATGTGCACTGGGGTATGTTGTGCCATTTAAGTATTTTATTACCAACTTTAATATTTTAAAACCAGCCAAACCTCCTTATAGTAGATAAGAGGAGGAAAACATTGTTTAAATGCACACCCAAAGTTGGCTATAGGTCATGATAGGGACTATGCGATTCCTCAGCTTTAGGTATAGTAATTTGATCCCAAAACTCAAGACATGGTTCAAAATCATATTTTTAATATCACCATAACGTAGTTGACTTATTTTGGCGACTTGGTGCAGGAGGTAGAGCAATTGTCTTTGGAACCGAACATTCCTGGTTTCATTCCCAATTCCTCCTAGCCTGTCGAAGTGTTGTTGAGCAAGACACTGCTCCCATGGCGGTGGTTGCTAGCAGCCTACTGCTCATTGTTCATTCATGATGAGTTAATTGCGGAGAATCAATTTCCCATGGGGATTAATAAAGGATAAATTATTATTGTTATTATCATTTACATGGTAGCCAATTATAGGTTGTCTGTTTACTTCTCGGCAAAACCCTGTTTGACCCTGTATGTCAAATACTATTCCCATTTAATTTCTTTCTATAAGGAGGAGATTGAGATATGATTAATTTGTCTATAGCAGAGTTTGCTGCAAAAAAATTGAAACGCTAGCATTACTGTTTTCCAAGGTTCAAGTGGGGTCAGGTCACAATCAATAGTCTGGTTCCAGGGCTGTATAAGAAGCAGCAGCTAGGAGGAAAAAAAATGTATATATGTGTATTTATATTATAAATAAATAAATAAATATATAGATAGATATGGGTTTTTTTTATTATTTTTTATTTTTTTTCTATTTTTTTCCTCCTAGCTGCCGCTCCTTGTACATCTCTGGAAAAGTGTCACTGGGGCGAATCTAGAAAGCACTAATTCATGTGCATTCACAGAGTCCAACTTTATTCATAGATGATGATGTACTGAAATTTTATCTCAATGAAAAATATGTTCTGTTGTGCTCCTTGAATGTTCAGTCATGTAACGCCTTACAGCCATTTTAAAGACTAATGGCATTCAGAAGATCTAATGTTATGCCAGCCGCTTTAAAGATAACCACGGGAGGCTTTTTCTTATTCGAATCATTGACTATTAGTCCTATCACCTACTGTTTCTTGACATCATTTAAAACCAGTACTCCTACACAACACAATCATTCACTGCTCATTGTGTGACATGAATAACTAGAATAAGGGCATCAATCCAGGTGTAAATTCTGTGAAAAGAACAAAGTATTTGTTTTACTTAATACAACCTCACTATGTAATTATCGGCTCACTGTGAATGTAATAGAACTAACCTAGCTGAATCTAAAGCTGAGCAACAGTGTTGTGCATGATCCTGTTAATCAAGCATGTTCATTGAGGGAGGGAGCCTTTTCTTTTTATTTTACATAGGATAATTATGCTTTAGATAAAGCTAAACCTATTAATCACAGCTTCTTTATTCTAAAATACTCTCTGGAGTATTATGTGAGATCGTTCATTTATTTAATTATTTGAATCTGGGGGGAAAAACTAGACCTGCAAAATATCGTCTATTTCCTGTTGCCTGGGTGGTGACTAGCTGCTCGGTGGTAGCCAGGCTAAGGAGAGGGCTCTCAGACCCGCTGTTATCTCCTTCTGTGGAATGTGCCACAACAGCACAGCTAAAATAAGAAGGCTACGTGGCGGAAGTTGGCTCTCAGCAGGACTTGTCCACGCCAACTAAATGTCAAATGGAAGTGTGGACTGGCAGAATCTTAATTCAGTACTCAAGACCTTTATACATGAAAAATGTTGTGACGTGATGTACAAACACGCAACACACAGTTTATCATTGTAAGGATTAACATCCGTGCTTATTCACTATTTTTTCCAAATGAACGCTTTAAAAAAAATGAACTTTTTTGAAAAAAAAAATTTTACTGACAGTAATCCTCATTATAATGCAGATGGTGTGTCCTCATGACATTTACTCTTGGTTTTACTTAAGTTATTTGCTCTGGGAGAAGCCTTAATATGTCAACATGATAAAGTCAAGTGTAAGAGTCATAGTGAAGGCCTTTTGTAATGTGAACTGTTTGGAACACATGTCGCATCTGGCATCAGAAATAGGTTGAATGGGAGGAGCCAGGGCGGCCTCAGTGTCATATGTTGCTGTGCCTGAGATTGTGACGCTAATTGCGCAAGTGCATGTAAGAACTGTCACATGACTAACACCTTTAACTTGGTTCTGCCAGAGGACGTCACAGACAGCTGGGTTGCGCTAGTAGTTGTCATTGGCTCAGTTTTTGGTAAGTCATGCCAGTTGAAGGAGGGGGACAACTGAGATAATTTAGTGCCTTCTACTTTCCAATCATTTTGTTATCGACCACTTTGCATTGCATCCACAATGAAATAATGAGGTGGGATGAGTGCCATCGGGAGATTTTTCATTCACACTGTGAGACTCAAGCAAACTTCTCTGACTGCTCCTTTATTGTGGTGTTATTGAAGGGAACTTAATAGATGAAAAAATCTATTATTATGAATTACTGCCCTAAATTACTCCATGACTGGCAATGGGGCAGGGCAATGTATTTGTGCATGTCAGTAATCCTCTATTATATTCAATGTTAAAAGTTATGAGCGGTTTTATTTTTCCATCAAAACATGTATATTCTTTCATGTAATAACTAGGGAAAAAGCCAATAGGAAAATTCTTGTGACTCATTTTTTAAGACACTATATTCTGTCTCCAAATAGTGCTATGAATGTTGATATAGGAGATGAAAAATCAAGAAATTTGATTGACACTTAACATTTAATTCTATTTGCTATCAAGTTCTCTTCATATTATCTTGCACAAATTGTTTTAAACACTATGATGGTGATAGTTTTTTTTCTCTCTAGTATCTTGTATAGCCATATTTTGATGTCTTGCACTAATGTTTATCGTGTGTTGTATTAATTGTCAAGGCAATGCTGTTGCAATGTCCAAAGTTATCCAGCTAAAAAGGCTGTAATAACAGAGGAAAAGAAAGGAACACCAAAAATAACCTCTTTATTTTAAATGATTAAAGATAAATGACTTATGTATGTATGTCTGTAATATAATTGATTTGAACCCATTGAATTAACAGATAATTAAAGTGCATCATTTAGTTTTGACTAACTATAGAAAGACTGATTGATTGTTTTAGTACTTGGGTATAATAAACTCCCACAAAAACTATTCATAGATAGAAGATAATTCATTGAGATTTTTGAATAGTGTGCTCACAAAACATGTGTTTTGATAGCTGATAATATGAAAATGTGTTAGACTTTGAGGGCTGCCGACTTAGGACTCTATCTTCAAATTACGTAATTGTTTTTCATGTGAAAAAGGTCATCATGGTTATACATCCTGTTCAGAGAGATTCAGGGTTTCTGCATTAAAAGCAATACAGCATCTCCTCTGTCTTTCATGTAAATGGCATTGAATACCACAAAGACAAAAGCTGACTGGCCTCAACTTGTATTTTTCTATTGTTGTAAAAACTCAGTCTTCAGTTTGTGTAGCTAATTCTGTCTCTCTTTGCAGCTGAGCTCAGGATTGTCCTAGGAAGGGTGTTCCTTGTCTCTGTTTACCATCTGACAACATGGTTGAGAGAAACAAAGCATAAAAGCAGTTTTTATTTTTTTCCAGCCTCTGGACTCTCCACACCACCTATAACCCCAACACAAACATCCAGCAAGCCTGTTTTCATCCATGAGGTGCAGCAGAGCGGCCCAAGCCCTGAACGACTGGATTCACATTCCCACTCCCATTCTGTCTCCACACCTCCAGACACTGGACAGAACCTTGGCCTTCCTTCTGCTAAACCGCCAATCCCTGCCTCGGGCCTTGTGCCACCATACTCTACCTCGCAAGTGAGTCACTCTTCAAGAATGCTGCTAATCTTTCGAAGACGTTAATGGAGAAATCCTTTCAAATTGAAGAACCTAACTCACTTCTGAAATCGGTCCAATGGGGATCAATGAAATGTTATTGTTTGCACCGGGACAGTTTGCACACGCACTTCTGCGCTGCGATTGAATCCACCTAAAGAAATAGCTTATGATTTCGATATTTTTTTCACCTCTTAGCATAAATTCTTTGTAAGGATTTTCTCACATTAAGATGTCGCAAAGACAATGCAACTTCTGTTTTCCTGCCGCGGAAAGATTTCACATCATCGTCATCCAACCACTTAAAGATCCTCTGAAGTTTTCAGCCAAAGGATAGTATAGTCATAGGAATTGACTGGTATGTGCAAAAAGCACATATGCATGTAGAATGTGAAGCAAAATTGCTACTCTTCACCAGTGGCAGACTATTTAAACACAGGATCCAAGATGTGCCCGCTCCACTTTACTTTTTTATTCAGTAATAAGACTATTTTACTGTAACGCTTTCCTGGTACTAAATTCACTACAGTAGCTTTGTGGTTGTTTCATTAATATGAAATACAGTATTGTGAATTTACTGGATTAAATATTACATCAATAATATTTCTAAATACTAGCTTATTGGTGATTGACTTTGTCTGTATCATTTTATACCCGGTCTCAAATGATTGAGATCACCCCTAGTCACCCATGTGACCTAGAGTTAGTAAAATATAGAGTTTTGAGCACTTTTTCAGCTCAGAAAATTGCTTTAGAAAACCCTTTTAAGGTCATGAGATTTTCATGCTGATCCTTTTTCTCCCCTTGGTGGCTATATTACAGTTCATGGTTTGCTCACAGTGCAAAACACGGGACATAGATGACACAGATCTTTTTATCTCAAGTGTTCAACAACACTGTCTATCCGACAACAGGAGTGTTTTCGCATTATTTGTCCAGTATAGATATCGTTTTTAGGTTAAAGCCACATCTTAAACAACCCTAGCTTTACAGCTCTTTACAGCTCTACAATGTTAGGCAGGAAAAAGCAGAGGGTGAGTTATTTTTGTCTTTTTCTTTTTTTTTTTTGTCACAAAGCTTTTCACAGAGGGGTCCATTTATGATTTAGCACAGATTGCTGCTTGACTGTCTGCATGTGATACCGGAAAATCGGCATCTAGTTGAGGAATGGCTTCATGATGCACAATATAATGTATAATTAACCCATAACTCTTGACTTGTCAGCTGTGAAGCATGTTTAAATAACTGCAGAGAGTGTAAATCAATATTTCATCCTCAACACTACACCATTGATATTAACAACCAAGGACTCATATTGTTAATTGAGGGACAGCGGGTCTGTTTACTTTTCGGTACAAAGATTTTCTCTGGAATTTTACTTGATGGATCCTATACATCTGCCTTTCTGGGTTTTGCTGTAATATCAAATCAGCTGCAATGCAGCAGGGGGAAATTTATGGACGCGCTGCCGTAGTTCTTGGCAAGAGAAGCACCGTGTCACCATTGCAGGACAGCAGCAGGGACTGCAGAGCATCCAAGAGCAAATATGCAGCCTTTCTCATACTGCAGCAGTGGGGGAAATCATGTATGGACAGGAACATCTCGAATATTCAAATCTTTCAGCATGATGCAGCATTTATCGATCTAGGAGCTGGTCTGTGTTATATCAGATGCACTCATTTTCCATATAGTTTTCTCCTGTTACAACTGACACCAAAGTCCCACATATGTTCTTTTTTTTTGTAGAACCCAGACATGTTCTTCATTTTGTCTGATGCTATAGAAAGGCATCCACAGCTTCTTGCTGCTAGGCAACGCAAGGGATTTCCTAATATGGTGAAGCCCACAGGTTGTTGTGCTTAGAGGGGCGTGTCCACAGCAGTGTGGCGCTTCCGGCTTCTCTCGCCGTGTAAACATTTGCTGCAGTGAGCGCTGTTAGGCAAAACGACACCATAACAATCCATACGCCTGATTTATTGTAAATGATTGACTCAAAAGGGCTGTCCCATGTGGCTGTTTGAGCTTTTTCCAAGGATCGGTCCCTCTTGCTGCAGCGAATAGATCAGGACTGTTCCACTCCGTTTTCAAAGGGGTGTGTGAGTCCTGCAGTGATCTGTCATTAAAGTTGCAGCTGCACGCTCAACGTTTTTTTGTCACATTACCGATGTATATTTAGCGGACCGGGAGAAGGTTTATGTGACGGTAAAACTCCGGTGGGGCGTCGTTCTCGGTGATGTTTTTTTTTTTTTTTTTTGTTTGTTTTTGTTTTTTTACGCATCACGCAGTCTGGACGCAGACCACCGGGGCCGCTGGGAAAACGGCGCTTCGCCTGGCTGCTCACGCACAATTTATAACAAAGTTGTTGGGTTTTTTTGGACACCGGCGTTTTGCAGTTGTTACGATTCCCTGAGCTGATCGCTACAAACTGCTGTCACTTTTGTCTTCCAGGTCTGCGGTCTGTTCGAAGGCATGCTGGAGAAACTTGAACTAGATGATGATGGTAGGTGTCCCATGCTTTTTAAATCAGCCGCGGTGAGTTGTGAACTTAATGTCTATATTTGCAACTTGTAAACCGACCTAGAAGCTGGCAGAAAAGAAAATAATACAGCACAATCCTGTAGTGTAGAACCCCGTGTGATTTATAAAATAAACCAAAAAAAAAAACGCTACGCCGCGTGTTGCCGCTGCGCTCCACAGACGGGTGACTGTCTAACAAAACACAGCCATGCAGTCTCTGCAGAATTGCTTTTAATAGAATTGAAAGAATAACATATTAAATGTGTGCAGAATATCCTATCTATCTATCTATCTATCTATCTATCTATCTATCTATCTATCTATCTATCTATCTATCTATCTATCTATCTATCTATCTATATCCTCATATAAATACACACGCACACACAGATATGGTCATAAGTAAAAGTCTTTCCTTTACACGGATTTGGGGCAAACATTTTTCAATTTCTCCTAAAAGTCATGTTCATCATTATAGAAATGTCGATCCTCAGTCTGCCTTGAGAGTGTCCATGAGTTTCGGCTGCCTTTAGTGCATGATGGTTTGTAATAGAACAGTAAAGTGGCAGTAAGTGGTTCAGACCCATAATGGCTGTTTAGGCTTTAAGCAGGTGTTGCCGCCCAGCTTTCATTCATGCTCCCAGTGAAACGTTTCCTTCCTGCTACTTTCTTTCAGCTGCTGAACCTGAGAGTGATATTTACATGCGCTTTATGAAATCCCATAAGTGCTATGACATTGTCCCTACAAGTTCCAAACTCGTTGTGTTTGACACAGCACTCCAAGTAAGTAGTCATTGCTCTTGTATCCCTCTTCTCTCATTTCCCTGCATTTACTTTTACAGCACATGTGAAAATATGAGGTTTCATTTCAGACAGAAATTTATTTGCTGGAGTGCAAAAGCTGATAGAGTTGATTTGTCTTCTTCTGTTGCATTGATTTTTACTCTATAGGTTTTTTTTTTTTTTTTTTGCCTTTTAGAGGTGATGGTCAGTTCGGTTGATGTTCAGCCAAGCAAGAACACGTATTTTTGCCTTGAGCATTTTCTTTGCGGTAGTTGTTAAAATGGAGATGAGGCTCTAAAAGCTGTTAAACAGTAATCTTTAGCAGTATAACTTCTTTGATGTTGTGCTGTAACTAACAATTCATATGAAGCAAAGGGTCACAAAGCCTTATCCTAAGAAAGAGAAATACTGGAACAAGACCATCTGAGTTAAGATTTAACTCAACAAAATGTGGGGGGATGTTGGAGCCTGTCCCAGCTGAGAGAGGCGTGGTACAGTCTAGACTGGTCATGGACATACAAAGACAGACAACATTCACCCACTAGTTCGGGGAAACTTTCCCAATTTTTTCCCAATTAACCTGCTGCATTTTGGAACGTGTGAGGAAACCCACGCAGACACGGGGAGAACATACAAACTCCACATAGAAAGATCCCCTCGTGGGAATCGAAGCAGGTCCTTCATGCTATAAAGCTAAAGCGCTAACCACTACACCACTGTGTCGCCCACATCTGAAATCAGATTTTCTTAATCATAAGAGTGAACCAAAGACTTTTAAAATGTTGAATCTAAGGAAAAAAAATGACACAAATTCAACTCTTTGAAGTATATAGTCTTACCTCATTCACATTTATTTGAAACTGTTTTCCTGTCAGGTTAAGAAAGCATTCTTTGCCTTGGTTGCCAACGGTGTGAGAGCTGCTCCGCTATGGGACACAGAGAAGCAAAGCTTTGTAGGTAAGAACTGCAACCCTAAGACGGTAATAAATATACATAGTCCTGAAACATTACACTTTGTAGTGAATATCTTACACTTTGTAGGATAAGAGGTATATGTAATGAATGTTTAGAAAAGTACTTGTTTATGTGCTCAAGGAGGGTTACATTGTTTTCCATAATTCAATAAACCTTTTTTTAATGGAAAATCTGATATAAATTGAAAAGTTGTTCAAATATATTTATTTTACTTCCTCCAAAGTAATTGGAAATTCACTAGAACTATGTCAGAAATAATCTTAGAATTTTAACCAAATTGCGCAACAATTAACCAAAGACTAATGCTGACGGCTATCACAGGCATTTGAATGAAAGTGGAAATGAGCAAGACATTTTGTGTGTGATATTTTTTTTCCCCTCTCCCCTTCAATGTCTGAATCATCTTCATGTGCAAACCACATGTCTTTGGTTCACAGATCACATTTTGTCCTTATTCTTAATTAATAATCTCTTTGCAACAAGCGAGAATGTCCTAGATAATACTCCGTTTCTAAATTAACACAGTGGAAAACCTGTCTAACACTGCTGCTTGGTCATGATTAGTGGAGCATGATATAATATTCAGCAGAAGTCATTAGAACTGTTGTAAACCATTAAGCACTGCAATGGCTCCTCTTTATTGACCAGTGCTTAGAATCTGCAGATGATCTGCAATACAAAGGTGAGAAAAACTAGTGGAAATATCCCTGCTGTTTTTTTCTGCATATGAGATTTATTCCAAGTAGAAGTGTGAAATATTTTGTATATAAAGTCAAAGCAAGGATACAGGGTGGGTGCGTGTGTGTGTATGTATGTAATGTATGTAATGTATGTTATGCATGTATGTATGTATGTGTGTATGTATGTATGTATTGAGGTTGGGAGTTGCAGCAATGTGTTATTTGAACCACACCCATCTAAGTGGTGTCTCTTTCAACCATTTGCACAAAGGGTAGAGCCAGCTTTTCCATTTGCATTTATTTATTATATTTATTCTTATATTATTATTGCTTAATTCCTGGTTTTATTGCAGGCATGCTGACAATCACAGATTTCATCATCATACTACACAGATACTATAAGTCACCAATGGTAGGTCTAGTGGAATATTAATGCTTGAATGTAAGTTGATTTTTTTCCCCCTCCCCCTCTCATGAAAACTCCCATGTTGCTTCAGATACTAGCTTTTTTTCTCATTGTATTTTAGGTTCAAATATATGAATTAGAGGAACATAAGCTTGAGACATGGAGAGGTATTACATTTTGTTCATTCTCTTGCATCTAAATTTAAACCCTTAAATTGGCAAACTAACATGCTAAAATATCTTATTTGCTGCATAGAGGTTTACCTTCAAGCAACATTCAAACCTCTTGTCAGCATATCACCCGACGCAAGGTACTCCAATCTACTGTAAATCATAGATCACCTTGAAATATGCATTTAAAGTATTACTCATAAGTGGTTATGTTTTGTATTGCAGCCTGTTGGATGCAGTGTACACCCTCATTAAAAACAAAATTCACCGCCTGCCTGTCATTGACCCCATCACAGGGAATGCACTTTATATTCTCACACACAAGAGGATCCTCAAATTCCTCCAACTGTTTGTGAGTCCAACATAATTACGGTCAACCTGTTACTGAATGAGCCTCGCTGACTGGTGATTTTGTTAACGCGTGAAGAGAACTCAAAATGTGTCCAACTTCTTTTAATCCACATTTTCACTTACTACCCCCTGGTGGTGGTTGATGCACTTTTTGTTCAGATGTGTGAAATGCCAAAGCCAGCTTTCATGAAGCAGACTCTCGGGGAGTTGGGTATCGGGACATACCATGACATCGCTTTCATCCACCCAGACACACCCATCATCAAAGCGCTCAACATCTTTGTGGAAAGAAGAGTATCTGCCTTGCCTGTGGTGGATGAGTCAGGTAAGATTATAAATTTTGCTATCGAAGAGATCATTTTTAGTAATCTAGCTGATCGACTTACTTTCCGCAGCTCTTTGTGATCTCTTACAGGCAAAGTAGTTGATATTTACTCCAAGTTTGATGTGATTGTGAGTAGATATATCTCCCGTTTTCTATAGAGTTCTACAAACCGCTATGTGATTTCCAGGCTCCTGCCTAACGTCCCTTTTTTTTTGGCTGTGTTTAGAACTTGGCTGCAGAGAAGACCTACAACAATCTGGATATTACAGTGACCCAGGCTCTGAAGCACCGCTCTCAGTACTTTGAAGGAGTCATGAAGTGCCATAAAATGGAGACAATGGAGACCATTGTGGAGAGAATAGTCAAAGCTGAAGTGAGATTAGTTCAATTTTTGCCATATTACAAATTTATTTTCGAGGTTTCCAAAATCAGAATGTTTTAGGGACTGCTTCAGATGAATTGGAATAAGGCCCATCCCATGAAGTGCACACAGGACTTTTAACAATTAGTTGTCATTCTATTGATTATAACCTTTTCATTTAACAAACAGCTTTCCTTTAGATGATCCTTCACTAATTCTGATTTACTTGTACAAGGAAAAAAAATATACATTCTCAGATCACACATTATTCTCTTTTCTTTAGTCCTTTTTGACAGTGATAGCTGAATTGTTGACCGTTATTGAAGAAATTCATGAGTGTGTCCTCAGACAGGTTTGGGGTCTCTGGATACAATAAAAAAAGTAATAATCCTTTTAGCTCATTTCCAAAAGTAAATGCTCATTGTTTTTATTTTTGTTTGTTTTTATGAATCACAGTTTACATGCTTAGTTTCAAGCCTTGAGGCCCCATATAAAATAGCATACTAAAATGTAAGCATTTTTTGAAAACCGACTCAAATCCTGGGCCATAATGAAAAACATGTCATTTTCAGTATTCACCAAAGCCTTAGTTTCTCAGGCTCTGTATGATATGGAAGAATTTGATTTAAAAACTGTCTGAGAGCTTAGGCTTTATCCCAAATGTTGATTAAGAATGGGGACAAAAAAGTTGAAATCGAGCAAATATCCCAACAGAATGTAGATGATTTTATGTGTTTCTGTGTCCTGTATCAGGTCTTCTGGGTTATTGCATTATATTTTCAGTTAGCGTCCTTTGACACTGTTTGAAGACTCTGAAGGATGTTTACCTAGCTCTTTGAAAAGCTCTGGCTTGATCTATTATAAGTGAATGTAAATGATCCCTGTACTTTGACCAGGTGCACAGGCTGGTTGTGGTGGATGAACGCTCCAGCATCGAAGGCATCGTCTCACTGTCAGACATCCTCCAGGCTCTGGTCCTCAGCCCAGCAGGTATCGACGCTCAGCATGGCTAGCCTCCCCTCCTCTCTGTCCTGGACCCTCTGCTCTCTCCCCACCCAACCCCACCCTCTAAACTTGTTCCAGGTAGGAAGTATACAGATGCTCTGAGCTAGCCTGTGCCTGCAGCTGGCTATATGGAGGCATGGCACCCTGCAGACTTTGACGGGCCAAACATTTTTTTTTCCTAACATGAATTTTGGCTGCTAGTGCATTTTTAAAAAATGACTGACAATATGATCAGTAGCTGTTTTTCATTGTACAGGATGTAATGGTTTTGCCAAAATTTAGAGGGTTAATCTATCCTTTATTAATTCTATGTGGGGAAATTCATTCTCTGCTAATAACCCATCATGGATGAACCTTGAGCAGTAAGTAGGCTGCCACCTACCAGCGCCAGGGGAGCAGTTAGGGGTTCAGTGTCTTGCTCAACAACACTTTGACACACCAGGAGGAGCTGAGAATCGAACCAGGAAGTAATAGGAAATGTCTGTTTAATAAGGCATTTGATGATCGTATTGCTAAGGTGGCGGAAAATGTTTTTATCCAGCATCTTCTTTGTCTAACATGTAGTTTGAAATTGGAAAGTATTTTTGACAAACAAAGCATGAACAGAGCTTTCTGTTGGGCATCTGATGTGTTTCCCTTCATGGGTTTGATGAATGAGAGTGAGAGGGCACATTGCATGTATGTATAGAAATGGAAATATCTCAATATGTCTTTTTTTATATATAAATTTAGACACAGTTAGGACCAGAAATATCTGGACAGTGACACGACCGTCATGATTTGGGCTCTGCATGCCACCACATTGGATTTGAAATGAAACCACTACAACAGAACTGAAGTGCAGACTATAAGGTTTAATTCAAGGGGATGAACAAAAATACAATTAAATGTGTAGGAATTGTTGCTATTTTTATACAAACGCTTCTCATCTCAGGGGCTCAAAAGTAATTGGACAAATGAACATAACCCGAAGTAAAATTTTACTTTTCAATATTCTGTTGAGAATCCTTTGCAGTCTGGAACCCATGGGCATCACCAAACACTGGATTTCCTCCTTTGTGATGCTTTGCCAGGCCTTTAATGCAGCTGTCTTCAGTTGTTGCTTTTTGTGGGTCTTTCTGCCTTAAATTTCGTCTTGAGCTAGTCAAACGCATGCTCGATTGGGTTGAGATCTGGGTATTGATTCGGCCTTTGCAGAATATTCCACTTCTTTGCTTTAAAAAAACTCCTGGATTGCTTTTACAGTATGGTTTGAGATCATTGTCCATCACTGTCCAATCAACTTTGCTGCATTTGTCTGAATCTGATTAGAAAGTATATCCCAATACACTTCAGAATTCATCCTGTTGCTTCTGTCTTTTGTCACATCATCAATAAACACAAGTAACCCAGTACTAATTGGAAGCATTCATGCCCTTGCCATCACACTGCCTCTACCATGTGTTACAAAAGATGTGGTGTGCTTTGGATCGTGAGCTGTTCCAATTTGTCTCCAAACTTTCCTCTTGTCATCATTCTGATACAGGTTGACCTTAGTCTCATCTGTCCAAAGAATGCTGTTCCAGAACTGGGCTGGTTCCTTCAGGTGTTTGTTTTTTTTTGGGCAAAGTCAATTCTGGCCTTTCTGTTTTTGAAGCTGATTAATGGTTTGCACCTTGTGGTGAATCCTTTGTATTTACTCTCATGAAGTATTTTATTTACGGTAAACTTAGATACTGATACACCTACTTCCTGGAGAGTGTTCTTCACTTGAGTGGATGCTTTGAAGGGGGTTTTCTTCCCCATGGAAAGGATTCTGTGATCATCCACAACTGTTGTCTTCTGTGGACATCAAGGCCTTTTTGAGTTCCCAAGCTCAGCAGAGCACTCTTTTTCTCAGAATGTACCAAACTGTTGATTTGGCCACTCCTAACATTTCTGCTATCTCTGATGGATTTCCTTTTATTTCAGCCTCAGGATGGTCTGTTTCACCTCCATTGAGAGCTCCTTTGACCACATGTTGTGTGTTCACAGCAACAGCTTCCAAATGCAAACACCACACCTGGTATCAACTCCAGACTTTGTAACAGCTTCATTGATGACAGGTTACCAAGGGAAGAGCCCATGCACCCTTGTAATTTTTTTTTTTTTTTTCGCAGCCTTCTGAGTCACATGTCCAGTTACTTTTGGTCCCTTGAAAAAGGGGCGGCTACATATTAAAGAGTTGTAATTCCTAAACCCTTGCTCCAATTTGGATATGAATACTCTCAAATTATAGCTGAGTCTGCCATTTAAGCCCATATTGATTATAGAACTGTATCCTGAATATGTTTTCGTAATCTGCTAAAATAACAAAACTTGTGTCACTGTCCAAATATTTCTGGGCCTTACTGTATATTCCACTCATTGGCCTTTACTCTCTCACAGAACTTTAGAAGCTTTTTGAAACTCCCAATCAGTTACTATTGTTTTAAAATCTCCATACAGGCAGAAATGCTTTTTATTCCTATCTCAAAACACTCTTCTGACAAAAAAAAAGTCAAACTCCGATGGTCACATATATATAAGTTTGTGGGTCTTGACTTGCTGCTGCCAAATTCCACACTTCCATCTACACACATAGCACACAAACAGTTCATACCTTGGTGGTCACGTGATAGAGTTTACTGGCGTGTCAATGCGGCTCAAACTTGCTGCTAGAGAGTCGTTTTAAAAACATGGAGAAAGGAACCATTAATATTGAGTCAAGATTTAGGTCTGTGCTGATCCTCAAATCCAATTCATTGCATATGTATGTTAACTTGGAGTTAATGGAGAAAAGTGGGAGAGCAGGAGATTAATAATTTTCATGTTTTGTTAGCAAAGAGTTGATTGATTCTGTTTAGGCTAGTTTTGACTGTCCACTAAAAGACTGCATGTCCCAGGCAGAGACTGCATATGATGTATGGCTTATTAATGCCTTTGCATATTTTAGTGGTAACTCTTAACTGTGACTTTTCAGTTTTGGTTCCTTTTTAAAGTGCTGTTATACCTGCTAATTTACGAGTGTAATTATACTTTTAACCCATTATTTCTTTAATGGTTTATACTTATTCAGAATTTCACATGAACCTCTGCACAAAAACAGTAATGAAGTCTGCTTGATTACAAAGTGAACATGTACAAATGTAAAACAGATGAAAACATGTGGAAACGGAGGCCAGTCCTGATGTGGAATATTCTTGTGGTTTCATAAATGTACTTAATAGCTTAAAAGCTGCAAACATTTATCCATATCCTCCTGATATATCCAGCTTTTCCATCATATCCCCCTCCAGATGCATGTAAGGAAGAGAGCCTGCTGGAGTGAGAGTGAGGAGGCATCAAGTCAAGATATACTGAAAGTAAATAAATTGAAAGGCTGAAGAGAAGCACAAGGCTTTGCTGAGCTGGTCTGACTGTTCCAGAGATGCCTTCAACTGATGCAGTACAGAGACTTGGAAACCAAAGAGCTAGACAGCTGAGTTAAGTGGTGTTCCTGCACTGAGGTTTGGGTTAATTTCTTTCATTTTTTTTTTTTTTTTTTTTAAACACTGATACTCAACACAATATGCTGTATATAAACACACATGTATTCTGGTCACCTACGAGGGAAAGGTGGGACAGTTGAGATGGGTGCTGATGACCTGTTTTTCAGTTTTAAGTTGTCTTACTGCTGTCATCAGCCAAAGTTTGACCTGAATCTTAAAATGTCACGAAAGGGGATGTCATCCTGAGTAGATGGGTGGCGTTTTACAATGCAAGCGAGTGGTAAACCACGTTTGACATACACGACTGTTCAAAAGCCAAACTTGGCCAATACAACATTTGGCGTTCCTCTGTTTGCCTCACCTACACTAGTAAACTGACATGTTGTCTTCAAATAAGTATTTGAAAAAAATTACTGTATTTATGAAATGCCATCTTAAGAACTTTTCAAAATACCAAGTGCATCCCTATTTCTCTTTTCATGTTACATTTTTCCCAATTTATGTTTAAATCTCCAAAAATGTGAAAGATTAAATCGGGGGAAAAAAATGACAAACACCACTCAACATTCATAAGACTTATGAGTTAGTTCTTACTCCCTCTATAGAATAATAGAGTAATCGTAGAGTGATTAATGGTTTTTCAATGGTATGACAATAGAGTAAAATTTATTATTTAGATTTTTAAGAAAGGTTTCAACATAGACTGTCCATAGTTACTGAAAAACGCTCCAGATTCTCAAAAAAAAAACCTACAGAATAACTCAGCTGCAACTCAACAGGACTCATCTCCACCTTTATCTGTAAATAGGATAAACTTTGGGGGAAATGTCACAGAAAAGCTTTATTTTTATGAATGTCTCAACATGTTTAAAAAGACTGCAGTGTCATTGTTATTTTTGTAAATATATATCAGAATCTTTGTATCTGATCAGTATGTATTGTAAATGTTCAAGCATGACAAACTACACTTCTGCAGTATGAATGTTCTTTGCTTTATTTTTCTATTTTTCTGCCTGCAGGAAAATAAAAAGACACTGAATGTATTTGAATGCCATGCTTTTACAGTGCTTGCTGTCAAATTTTGTATTTTTTATAATAACCTACAATGTTTGTTTTTTTTTTTCAATTTAACAAATGAATGATCTGAGGTACTGTTCATTACCTTGTCATTTTTTCAAACTTTAATCTTAATTGGTTTTCATTTATGCTCAGTGGAAAAAGTTCAACATTTCACAAGTGCCACCGGTTGTTTTCTGAGCTGGACTTTATTTGAGCAGCAGTTACTGTATTCTGACAGTTGAAATTTTATAGCTGCAATTGCCCGTCATGTTTCACTTTTAATAGAAAAGGATTAAGAATTGACATTTTTAGAAGAAAGTCTTAATGTAATGTGATTTTCATTCATAATAGCAGTAAGTAATGGAGGAGTTTTTAGCTCCGTTTGCCACCACAGTGACCCAGTCTCTTTTCCAGACTTCATTATCGACTCAGTTTAGCTGATGAAAGTGTCCTTTTTAATTACCAAGCCACTGGGAAAAAAAGCTATCAATAAGAAACAAACGGAAAACTGTAGCTATGTCTCCTATACCTCGGAATTCTAATCTAAATCCTGGATTAGAATGCTTGTTTTTTTGTCATTTAGCTGTCTGATGCTCATGATCCAAGATAAACTTTACACTGAGCAATCTAGTTACACCAAATTTGTCTTTTTTTGCGACTTCCTTACTACACAGTGGGGGATTTAGATGTGTTCTACATATTAATAGAATTCCCATTCTGCCAGATCCTACATGGGTCAGGAATCCTCACCAGTCCTGTTAGCTGTTGAGCTTCAAGCCCTGATGCCTTCTCCCTTCATATCATGATGCCCTGAGGATATTTTAGAGTAGCAGAAACCAGCCATGTGCTAGACATCGCCAGAAAAAAGGCTGGTTTTAATTTCAGCTCAACATAACAGAAAAAGAACGCTCATTCTCTGAAATTAATAGTATTAGTTAGACTAGTGATGGCCTTTATTATGAAATTAGTAACACTAGATGGTGTTGCTAAACTCATCATAGGATAGTACATTTATTTTTGCATTCCTTGTCAAATGTCAGTAAAAGCACCTTGAACGTGTAAATTCTTTAATTAAGAAATGACCAACATCTATAGTAATTTGTTAGTCACCCCAATTACCATAGTTATGATGCTGTAATACTTATTGGCATATACTGTAATTAAGAATCTTGTGAGGCTTTATCAGCTTATTACGCATATTACAAGGACATACATTTTAATAGCCACTATTAAAAACATCACATGCTTTGTGCAATCAGCAGCTGTCTGCTGAAGTTGGGGGAGAAACAAATAGATTGGTGCGTGATAACTGATCTGAATATTGTTTGAAATGACCTGTTTTGGTAATTGTTCCTAACTAAGTGATTTTTAAAGAGGGGAAAAAAGCAAATTTTCTCAGAACATTTTTCATCAGGTTTCTTGAGTGTTTTCAACATAATTAAACATTAAACATATAAATAAACATATATATATATAAACATATAAATCATCCGATTTATTAAAAAAAATCATCCTGGAAGGTGACAGACACTCACATATGATGACCAGACAATTACTTTTGCTGTAGATTTAAGAAGCTATGATATACAGTGGTTACGTATTGTTAGGATTAGGTTTGAGAGGGCTAGTTCGGGGTTTTAGTGTCTGAGAAATTGTATTTGACACCGACTGGAGTCGTTGTGGTGAACAACCACAGGGTGACACTGTAGCACACAGTTCGAGCCTTAGCCAAGCTCAAATCTTGTCAATCTGTTATTAATGACCTCTGTCTCATTTAATATTTGCATTCCAATAACCGACTAATGATTTTTGCATCCTGCTTTTTTGATCTTCTCGTAGAAATTGGCAAATTTAATCACAAAGTAACACGCTAAAGGTTGCAACTAAATCGGGGAGGAAAGTGCTGATGGTGAATTTGATGGACTTCCAAATGAAGGTTAAAACTGGACTAGACTTCTACTAGACAATTTACTTTGATCTCCCAATTTCCCCAATGATATCCAGCTCTTGGATCACCCCCCCCCCCCCCCCCATACACACACACACACACAAACATTCACCTTGTAGCCTTAAAGCAAAAGAGACAGGAGGACTTCACACTGCTCCACTGCCCATCTTCTTTTACACACACACGCTCACCATACACACCCAGACTGGACTCTCTTTTGGAAATGTAGAGCCTGATTTAAAATTCCTCTTCCGACTATATCATGCATTTTATATGCATGGTGAGTGGAGGGGAGAGGAGAAATTGCATGGGGCTCCAGCCCAAATGAACTTCCCCACGCTGTTAGTATCCTCGGGGATATTTCTAGACACACACACACACGCACACACCCCTTTCTTTCACTCTTCTCGCCTCATTTTCCTTCACCCACTCAACTCTTTCAACATTAGTTTTACTACATCATACTTTTCATAAATTCCAGTTGAGGAGGCCAAGTGCCATAGCCTTTGAAGACAAGTGTGATCAGAACAGAGGCAGGGGGCGTAAAACCTGGCCGCAGGGCATCTGGTTTTTTTTTTGCACTTCTGTTTAGCAGTGCATGGAGCAAAGAGGGGAGGCTGACAAGTGCGGTGTTTGGGGACACCTTTGATGTCTGAGGCGTCTGCTTCTGCGCGGTCCTTCACACGGAGATAGTCAAGTTGACATAAGCAAGCTTACATATAGCTGTTACAAGTATATCCGATCATTGGAAAATGCTGCTGCTGCTCCCCACCTAAACATCTTTTATTCTCTCTATCTTCCCGACATGTACAGAGATGAAGCGGAGAATCGATAAAAAGCAACCAGACCCTGAAAGGCAGCTACATCAGAAATTTATTAGGAACAATATGATCCCCTAGCTTATCGTGGATATAGCAGTAAACAGCAGAGACAAGGTTCACTTTTTTTAAGTGCTACAGGTTTGCGATTATAGACATAAAACAGTACAGCAACCATATTGCCTACATTCATATATGCACAAAGAATATAAAAAAATACAATATATTGCTGTTAATCTGCTATTGTTGCTATTTCAGCTCACGAATCGTCTCGTATATCAATGGGAATATTGCAAACCGTGAGTTGTTTGGGCGACAAAGGGGTGACCTCTAGTGATGACTGAGACATGCTTTAGTCTGTTAGGATGACAATGTACAGATTACCACTGTAGCGGAGAGTTGACAAAGTATAAAGCTGATACAACACAGTCACACAAAGAAACCATTTAGAGAGAGACTGACGGAGAGGGAGAGCGTGACCTCAGCAAAGTCAAAGGTTACGTTCACGCTGCAAGCTGTGACATATTCCTTATTCAGACCTGATTCTTTTATTTATTTATACATCTTGGCTGCGCTCATTGTTAAAATTGCCTTGTATAATAACGTGAACTTCTCATAGTCGTCAACTAACCCACCTACCCAAAACAAAACAAAAAAAACCTTCTTAAACGCTTCCCTTTCCCCCACACTTTGGCCTTCTATTGACTTTTCTTCGGCTCTGCCCCAGAACAGACCAGTCATCGGCTGAGCCCTTCTATCCAGCCGCCGCCCAAACATTGATATGCTCTAACAAAGCCCTGACCGACTGTCCCACAACTGACGACCTTCACCGACTGTCTTCAATATTCACCACATCACCAAATACCTATTCAGATTAAATCCCACCGCCGCGAAATAGTTACTAAAGTTTTAACAGCGTGATGAAATGTCGCCTGAGTTCAGATATGGCTATTCAGACAGAGGATACATTGCGAAAAAATAAATAGCAATGAGATCTGACTATGATTCCAAAACATGTTGAAGTTCTGAACTCGCAAATTAAAAGAGCAAATTCTTTTATTTTTGGACTTTTCATGCTGTATCAGTCAAAAAAGAAATGATGTCACATTTTTGCCTGCAGTGCGAAAGCAGCTTAGTTGAAGCCACATGTATTCTCCATATGCTACATTTTTTAATTTAAATCAATAGATTAATATAAGTTAACTTTGGTTTTGCGCTCTCAAAAACTATTGTAAATTTTGTGGCAGTATAATCTGTAAGTACAACTGAGATCAATAGTATAGCAATCTTTTGCCAATACTAATTCAACAAAAAAATGTTCTTTTAAATGTTTCTTTTTGTTATAATAGCAGCCAGAAAATAATGTTACAGTGTGATTCTAAAGAAAAGGAAAGGATGATAACAAATTTCTCATCAATGTACTATCGTTACAAAATAAAAACGAAATCTGCTATCCGGTACCTCTTAATAAATAGATACATTTCCGTTGTTGTTTCTCGTTTTCTCCTACGCTATTCTGACATAAATATTGTTACACATATCGAGTATTCGCTTTGTGAGAACTGTGCTGTTCCTCCATGCAAAGATTTTTTTTTTTTTTTTTGTATGAAAGAGAAAAGAACCATAACATTTCCAGCTTTACAAAGAAATGTGAAAAAAAAAAAAAAAAACAATAATGGAGCCTGTGAGCATTTCCAAAACTTTTCTCCACTGTAACACAAGACAAACATCAATAAAACAGTCTGGGGGGGGGAAGAAATCAATGTTGCCCTGGCAGACTGAAAGTGATGCAGCCAGAGAGAAGGGACATCTCAGGTTCCAGCAGGCAGGAAACACAGGCCTGAGTCTTGAACTTGTATTCCGCGGCGTTCACCTGGAACCCTGCGAGGTTTCCTCAGTTTTTATCGGGGCGGATTCACTGTAGGGCCCCAGCAGCTCAGGAAATCCTCTGTTGAAGGGATCTGCCCTGAAATTGTGTTGCAATCAGGAATCTGTTCACGAATGGATGAACAAGGAAAAAAAAAAAAAAAGTAGAAAATGGGAAAATATTAAAAGGACAGCTAGACTTTCCTGCACAATGACAATTAAAAATCTTGATTCTTAACAGTATATCAATAGTAGATCAGTGAATATTTGACATTTCAGACAAATCATTTTGCAGATCATGTTACTTGAGGGATGTACACTCTAAGTCTCTTTAACGTCCATTAATGTTGATGGAAGTGCTCAATGCATTGTTCAGCTTGTCGCTTTCTTGCTCCGGTCAAGATTTCTCCCAAGATACTTAGCAACATAACCCAGTTTGCCATCACTGTATTAAAGAAAAACCCAACAAAAAAAAAAAACGCATTCTCTTTTCGTGCGGAGAAAACCACAGCACGTGGAGGTTTGGTGTTTTGCGAAAATCTAACACAAGCATAAGGTCTCACAGAGAAGCAGAGCTGAGTTCACCACTGGCCCTTCCTTTATTTAAGCCCTGGTAGAGTGTACTGGTGCTCCTTATAGTTGTCTGAGAAGGGAAAGTAACTGACACACACCGCGCTGGTTTCCACGTTCATTCTGAGCAGCTGTTCTTTGGTGGAAGTCCTTTGAAGAGCGGCTGCAGAGGGTAACCGGAGTCCACAGTTCAAACAGGGAAAGCGCAGGGGTGCGGCCACTACCTTTTACAAACGGGGCGTGACCGTCATCGTCGTCCCCGCACCCCCGTCGGCCTCCGCCGCCAGACAGTACACACATGCGACGTCTACACTAACACTCAATGTTCATGCTATAACTAGTACAGAAGCAAGCAGAACAAAATGAAAACAGATGCATCCCTCCTCGCTCCTCAGTTGCACTCGGCTGATTACATCGACGCAGCCTCTTTTAAGACTTCCTTTGCTCTCAGTGATTCGTACATCTGGTTCCTGTGGTTGTTTTGATTTGTGTTTGGTTTGACGTGGAAGGGTGAAGAGCAGGGAGTCTCTGAGAGAAGGCTTTGAAGAGAGTCAGACTGTAGAGGGTCTGAAGGTTGTCTCTGGGGTGTTCAAGGCGTCTTGAAAAGGATAAAAAAAAAAGGTGGGGGGGGGGTAGAAGGTGAAAGACGAATCTGAGTGAAGGGGAAAGACGACTCATTCACTTCTGGGTAAGATATGCTCCGATGGTTAGGCTCGCTGCTCCGAGTGCAGCGAGACCAAAGACCGTCTTGATGGAGGGCCAAGAGCAACTGAAGACCGAGCCCCTCTGTCTGTCATACAACTCGACAAAGGCATCCTGGAGAGGAGACAAAAAGAGAGTTTTTAAGCTGTTAATGCTTTGTTTTTCTGTTTTCTATGACGGTTCGTCTGTTTAGTTTTGCACCAACCAGTGACGTAATATGTTTTAACCACAACTAAATGACAAGTTCCCATCAAGACAATGTAGTGATGTATCGAGGAACCTGCTACTACTACTACCAAAATGCGTGCCTTCTTTGGACTCACTAGTGAGGCAGTACATGTTTGATGTCCACATGAATATTCATGTCACAAGAAGGAATTCATTAAATATAAAAACATCATCCGTGTGCATTATGATAAATGGATGCAGTGCAACGCTATGGCTCCCGGATTTATGGAGCAGCGGAATCTTCATCTGGCTCACTTCTTCACTTTTGGCGAAGGAGATCAAATGATTTTAGAGACTATTTGATACAGTTTGAATTATTCTTTACCACTGTGAAATAATTGAAAAGATCCCAGCCCAGTAATTTTTACCATATTCGAAAGCAAATACTTCCTTTTGTGGTTCTTTTTTTTTCCAGTAAGTAATAACTTTTCTTGGAGACCGCCTTGCTTTATTGTCTAGATACGAATCTACAGAAGTTTACGGTGTTCACCATTATGGCAATACGGCTACTGAGAGTAGCTTTCAGCTATTCCATCAAATCAAAAATTATAAGCAGCATACATTTATCATTCGATAACAGATTCGCCTGTAAGTCATTTAGAAAGATAAAACTAATAAATAATAAACCAGCAGCCCTTATTCAATCCCATATACCTAGAGGTATCTAGCACTCTAGGATGGAGAAGGATAGGATAGCTAGATGGGATAAACATGAGATTACAGAATAAAACTATCTGGACCGACCAAAATTTGCTATCCCTCAAGTTGAAAACCGGTTAGCAGGTGACATTTTATGAATTCCATTTTTCAACGGCAGCACTGCAATATAAAATAATCACGTTAGTGATCTGCCCTGTGTTTGTGATGAGGTGGAAGTCTCAAAGGCAAATCTCTCTAAACCAGGGAAATATACACGTTATTAGTTTGAGTGGTGATAACTGTCAAAATGTTTTACAGTAATTTGGGTGAACTGACCCTTTAAATCCCTTTAGCTGTTCTCAAACGTGGGTGGAAACAGTGTGTTATTACACCCCGACTAGAAGATGTATTATCCTTCATCCCACCCACACAAAACATGTGGCTCTTAAAATGCATCAAACACCTAAACACACTAAACACACGGGGAGCATTTAGACAGCTTATTCACCAATGGCTGTTTACAAATCCTTTTTTTTTTGCTCTGAAGATGAGAACTATTAACCTAAAACTCAGAGGTTTTTTACAAATAGAAGATGTGTGTGTGTGTGTGTGTGTGTGTGTGTGTGCGCGTGCGTTTTTTTGATGGAGGTCTGTTCGGTCTCAGGTGAAGAAATACAGATGTCTGCTCATGCAGCGACGGAGGGAACAGCTGGACAGGAAGTTGTGGTACGAGACAAACACATACACGTGCACAGATGTATTCTGAGCTAAAGCAGAGAGGAGAGTCTATTAAAGCCGTTCGTCATCGGTTTCAGACTGAAACGCTATCAGTTCTGTGACACTGCCTCCCTGAGCCCATTTGATGCCAGTGTTTTAATTGTAACTTGACCTATGTGAGAACAATTTTTAATTTTTTTTTACTTGAATTCACCTTAACATTATTGTATATGTTGTGATGCGAAAATATTATTTTATTTAAATTTCTATTCGACCTATTTCATGTACACAAATTATGCTTTGTGGAGTTCTAACTGAAAGAAACAAATTGTATTTGACCTTGATCTCATAGCAGACAAACTAGGCCATTCTACTCCTTTTTTTTCCACAATTGTCATTTTTGTATTACACATTGTCTATTCATCTATTCCGGAGTGCTTACGGGTGACAAAAGTATTTCCTATTTCCTTCTCCTCCCATCCTTTCCCGTGGCATTCCTGAGGCTGGGGGCTGGTTGGTGACACAGAGGAGGAAGGATCAGCAGTTTCTTCAGAGCTTATTCCCTCCGGTGTCAAAACACACTGCGCTCTTCAATCGGCCAACAATATCTTTAACCGCACGGCACTTCCTTTGTCGCAGCAGAGTCTATTAAATGATCCAGACTGAAAAACAGTGAACAAAATGCAAAGCGGCGTTCTGGTCTTTCGACGAACCCGGACCCCGGCGCTCCCACCCCCCGGGATTCGGGTATTAATTTAGAGAACCCACTGCTTCGGTCAGACGTCCAGCTGAAGGGAATGTGGCAGTTGGAAAAACACTACCTTCGATTTTTTTTACCACAAGTTCCTGAAAAAAAAACCAGCTCTGCAGCCACTGGCCGACGAGGCGGGCGGTGAGTGCGTGCGAATGACCAATAGCGAGGCCAGACAAAACGGTAAAATCACGATGCGTGTCCTCAACGTCCCCGGAGGGTCGGCATAGATTATCGTCTATTTAAATCTCAAAACAAAAGAGCGTCAATTATGGTAAAAGCTTTATAAACGCGGTGATGGATGTTATAAGAATCCCACAAGGGCACGGATGGTAATAACTCTAGACTGACTCAGGGGAGAGCTCAGAGAGGAGGGGTGGGAGGACCGTCAGGTGGATATCATGAGACTGAGGCATGCTCCGCTTCACTTACTGGAACTTTTCACCCACACGTTAGTAAGCAACACGGTCACAACCATGTGAGTATTGTGAAAAATAAACCAACGCAGTGTGTTCCTTTAACTTCCTCTATCCCTGTTTATCCTTTTGGACCGCCCTGATGGAAATCTCAGCCTCCTGGAGAAAATAATAACAAGCTGGCAATGACCGGGCCGGAAAAGGGCAAAATATCTGCGTTTATCACATCAACAAAAGGGCTATAATCCTCAAACACCCGTCTTTTCCCCGCAGCAAAACAGCTGCCATCGACAGCAGGTGCGCACCCTCTGGAATAGGGTCTGGTTTGCGGTTCTCTACGGTATATTCGCTTTTTGGATCGATGCCTTTTAAAAGGTCACGGCAGCAATACGGGAGCTTGTGATCCGGTGGGAAAATGCCCGGCTCGGTCTGTCCAATGAACGGCGTACAAAAGAACCCTTGAAGAGACACACGCGGAGAGGAGGATTTGTACCGAACAACAAGGAGTTGATAGGATCCTATACTCAGACATAGGATGGCAACCTGAGTGTCATGGTTACGCTGACTGGAAGCTCAACACGTGATTTGCTTTTCCCACCAGCAGCCCAGAGCCTAGACCTCTGATTTGTTTTTCACATGAGCTAGACCTCTGGGTTTTGCCCGGTTTCTTTCTCACATCGAGATTTTTTTTCACTGTCCCTTCTATCAGATGGACCTATTTCTATCTTTAAGGCGGCGGGATAAACATTTGACCGACCCTTTGGGGTCCGTTTTCATTTTCTGGGAAATGACCATGTATGGAAGATAATGACTCATTTTGTGCACTTGTCTTGCTCTGTTAAAACTGCAAGTAGTGCTTTTCCAAAACAGAAATATTTTATTGTTACATCTGTTTAAAGACATGTCTGTGAGCATTTCCAAGCCGGTAGAGAGGACGACTGGGATGTGTGTTAAAGTTCAAGTCAGAATCGACTACCTGTTGAAAACTGCGCTTTGTTTTCCCATCTGAACTGACCTTCATCTCCAGCTATGTTTAAATCAAATAAACATATAACATTTGCATATAACAAATGCGCAAGCCAACATATTTACACACACACATATATGTAGGTTTGTGTATATATGTATGTATGTGTATATATACATATACATGATATTTATATATATATGTGTGTGTATGTATACAAATACATATATATATATATATATATACCTATACACACACACACACACATACACACACACACACACACACACACACACATATATATATATATATATATTATTGCAGAGTTTGCCACTGCAGAGCTCTTTGATTTTCTTATGAAGCTCTGGCAGATTTCTCCCCGGCTAATTAGAGTCAAACAAAACTCACGTTTCAGGAGCCAAGAGGGAGTGAGCGGAGAATAAAAATGCAAGGATGGCACTAATATCCCCTGTAATTGATCTGTTTTGACGACAGTACGCAGTATATGTATTTTGTAGCTACATTTCATTATGAAGGCATTTACAGATGTACCAGACACAATAGGTGAAGGATAGTCACCTTTCATCCAGCAGCGCAGGCAGTTTAAAAGGGACTATAGGCTCTTTCATCGATTTCCCGGGCAAAAATTTAGATGACAGAGGAGTTTGCAGCCATACTCATTACCCGGTGAATCCCCATGTGTCAGCGCTGCCAAACAGCTTGGGGCAAAGAACACTGAGCCCTTCACCGCTCTGAGACAATACAGCAATACTAGGGAAGAAAAAAAACAACCTTGCAGCCAAGGGATGACAAAGGAAAGCCACACACTTCCTCAAATTATTGCAAATATATGACAATTTTACTGAAAGCAATAAAATATGAGGTCATGGGTTTTCGTATCGAGACACTTATTTATGATGACCTACCTAATTTGCATCCTTAACCTAAAACATAACCACATAAAGTAGGTTTTTATTCTGGGATTTTGGACTTTCCCTTGGAATTATCCTCTCAATGTAAGTTTTTTACTGACTGTGAAAGGAACGCTTAGGGTTGAATAGAACTACTACTTATAAAACATAAATTTTAAAATGTATAAAACATAGAATTTGTGACATAGTCAGTATCAAATAATTACAAGAGAATCTGCATGCCAATCCAAATTGAAAATGGTCATTAAACTTAACAGATGATTCATTAATATGATGGCTTTATATTTATGGCTGTGTTGAGACCTATAAACACTCTAGGGCTATTAAATCTTCCTCTAGAAAAAACAAAAGTGAGATGATTATGCAAAATAAACCGACAATTCTACTTTGCGTGGTTATAGAAAATCCTACAAATTTCCTGCTTGAATATTTCAGCTTACACTACAGGATAATATTAGGATATGACTAGTAGGAGGGGACAAAAAAAAAAAAAAGGCTTAAACCTTAATCGACCACTGTCCACATGTAACTTTGAAAAACCTACACAACTCTTTGAAACTGTACGCCATGTCGAAGTGGATGAAAGTATGCATTTAAGACAAGCACTCTGGATCGTTGCTAGGGAATCATTGGTTTGTTTGAAAACAGCAGATCAGAGAGGAAACTCTGACTTGAAACAAAGGAAAAGGAAATTTTTCAGTCTGGAGACTCAGGTTTCACACTTGGCTGTGTACACCGAGCGGCGCTAAACGGTGCGCCGCTCTACGGGCAGAAACTTTTTGACGTTAGACGCTACCCTAAAGGCTCATAAATATTCAGATTTACATCGGCAGGACGGACGGCATTTGTGTGTTTACAAAACAGCTCGCTCCCCCTGGGAGAAAACCCGCTCCGTAGGCACGTGAAACACGATCGCCGGCACATCACTCGCACTCCTCATGACAATCTGCATTTTTATTGTTTCCATTATTCATCGCCTTAACCGACGGGTTAATGAAACTGTAACTTTACACAAGATTCTTTGAGAAGTTAAATCCTTCAGTATGCTTGGTTTCATCCTACTATGGAGGTGAAAAGGGGGGGGGGGGGGGGTATACTAGTATACTATAGTTAAAACACTCCCATTTATGTTTTTGTGAATACAGGCAGAATTAGAATTGGAAAACATTTTTAATCTATTCCCTATTTGTAGACTAAGTAGTAATAGGATCACTGCAATCTCTTTGCAATTCTTATTGAGCCCAATGACTTTTATTTAATCGCTTTGATCCAACATGAAATAGAGGAACAGGTGACCTTGCCGGCTTTGCGCCGTGGGGGCGTATTGAAGGATGCAGACCGTACTCTTCTTTTCACTGAGTCTCCCACGGTTTTTTGGCTTATCTGGCCCTCTGCACACCTTATACTTTCAGAGTGCATCGTTCACAATCAATCGCTTCTGCATGCGGCGCAAATCAAAGCAAAGGCGAATCAATCCGCACACAGAAAAAAAACCTCTGTCGCTCCGCCTTTCTTTTCGAACTCCCCGTGTGACCTTGAAATTTCAGCGTTAACAAAAATCCACGTCGTGCAAAATCTTTCACAATCGTAGAAAAAGGGCAAGTCCCTCGAATAGATGCATTGTATCCGAGCGGAGATGTGTGACAGTTTTTAGGATGTTTGCACGAGGCCCAAGCAGCCCTCCATAAGGGGAGGAAGTTACAGCGCCGGTTGCTATAAATATCAAGAGGGTACATCTCGGCTCCCGGTTCACGGCTGCTAAATTTAATAAAAGCAATGCTCATCTCTGCTGCTTGGCTCATTTTAAAAGGTCACTGTGCATACAAGCAGAGGAGAGAACGGAAAAACGCGGCTGAGTCATCATCACACTTGTGGGGCCGGCGTGCGTTCGACAGCGGTCGAGCGGAGACGTGATGTCAAATATAATAGCGTGTTTTGTCCAAAGAGGGCTCACGGAGAGCATCACCTGCTCCGTCACGTGAACGCGATCAGTTCCAAGAAGGTAACGCAGAGCCTCTGCTGAGAAAGTATATGCCTTCTTCCTTCCTGGGGTGGTAATCTTCTTTACTTCTCAGTAATAGAGTTCCAGTGACATTAAGAGCTACGTTGCGAAAGAAATGTGAAACGGAGGCATCTAAAATACTTGTAAAGTCAAATTCGCTGCCTTACCCTGCTATAGTTGTTAATGATTAAACACCGAGTTCAACTTTCACATTTTAACTGGTTTGGTATCAACTTCTATTCGCTGTGATCAGGAACCGGACCTTGACTTATTTTTGTAAAACAAGGGCGTCCGAGCTCTGCCTGATTGGTTCAAATAGTAAAAACTCTGATAAAGACCGTGGGAACCAGCAGATTCCCAAGTGGCCTGTTGCTTCTCCTGTGACAAACAACCCATGGGAGAGGCCAATTTCCTGTAGCAGGGGTGACAAGCCGCCTGAAGTTTTAAATGTCTTACTCGTTGGCCTCCGAAGACCTTGACTCACACAAGCACCTCCTCAACAGACGATGGAGCTGAAAATAGACCGATCAGAGCCAAAGTTAATACTGTATAAGGTCTTGGTGAGCAGGACGTGCGGGAAAGCCATCGTACCAAATGCATGTGGACTGTGAGGGCCGATTGTTCCGATCGTACCCGAGAAATGAAGTCATCGCATTTACTCAGAAGGATTGTATTGTGTTGTTTTACAAGGCGGTGCTCGGTCAAAGCTTTTTTTTGTTGTAAAAGCCCTGATGTCACTTTTGGAGGTGATTGGCTTGTTGAAGTCATCAACGGTTTAGTTTGTGTTAAATCACTTCCTGTGCTCAGACATGACTGTCTGGGTCGAGACCACGGCTTCTCTGTGGTAGAGCCAAACTGTTACCAGGGAAAAACTAGGGAAGAGCCAAAACACATAGTCAAGCTCGTGCCATGGCGACGAGAGGTTGAGCAATAGCGGATAGTTACATTTGGCTGGATGCCGTAACTAAGAGATTTTGTGTTTGTTTGAATCTCTAAATTACTCTTAAAGCTGCTCGCCTCCCGACAAACAGAGAGCAAACCGTAACGTCAAAAATAGGTACTTTTTTTTTTTTGTTTTGTTTTTTCCCCTTTACGGAATCCCAAACTTATCCCTGTAATTTAGAAAACACTGACGACGAGAGCGGTAAACGGTGAAAGAAACCGTATGACAGCATCAAAAGCTGGATGCCCGCTGCCGCGGCGAGTCCTCTTTCATCCAGGAGAAAGCTTTTCAGTTTGGGCAACGAGATATCGGTGGAGTGTATGTGGCCGGAGCGCACGGGGCCGGGTTTCAGGTTCATTCCCATGTAAATGAGAGAGGCCGCATTCTGGGATGGGACACGCTGCGAGCAAAGCACGGCAGAGCGGGCGGACGGAGGAGCTCAGATGTCCGATTAATGTCAGACAAAACAATAATCTGTTTGAGGCCCTGCACCCTCGGGAATACCTTTGCTCAGAAAATTTTCCACAAAGCTACTGTAACCCTTCATGACCGGCTGTTGTCATATTTTCAGCGGGAAAATAACAAAGAGGGGGTTGTCAAGTCGGAGGACAAAACATAAGTATGGGAAGAAAAGCCGCTTTCCCACAGGCTGATATGTGTGACAAAAGTTTCCTTATCCTTCGTGAAGTATGAGGTCATTTTGAAACCGGAGGAGGAGGGGGAACGGCATTTATTACTTCATCTAATGTCTAACAGAGGAATGTATGAATAAAGTAACAGTCCACATGCAGAGTCAGCTCTGTTAACAACAATCTCAGAGAGAACCCAGAGGGGAACGGGTCCGCTCTTTTCTCTCTCTGGCTTTCTGAGACTGTGGAGAAGTTCAGTGACCTCTTCCAGGCAACCAGCTGATTTTCATCCAGGCTGGGGGAGAGGAATGACAGGAATGCATTGAAGTGAGGAAACAAACAACTGCAGTGTGCACTTTAGATGCCTGATACAAGAGGGAATGAACCTTGAGATATGCCTGCTGGAAGGAGCGTGCCTCCTTCTGGCATTATGTAATAGAATAGCAACATTTAAATCATTTTTAGAGATTGCACGGAAATTCCTGCCTTTTCTCTGGTTTCTGTAGATTTCAATGTCACTCCGAGGGACCGTCGGGAGAGCCGTGTCGAGCAGCGTGTATTAAAAGACCAATTGTTTGACTATCTTGAGCAGATTGGCTCACAAGCTGTGTGACCTTCCTTGTCTGTATACAGAGACCAGAAGGAAACATGCACGGCTCATCTGATGAATAATAATAAGACGCCTATTGTGACTCTTAAAGTCTGCTAAGAAAATGCGCTGAAAACTAATGAGGTACATATCAGTTTCATAATAGAGGCAAGTGTTTTTGTCATGTTCTCCCAGGAATTATCCGTGGAAATTGTCTGCTGCGTCTGCTGGAGAAACCTTGATGCCAAAGTCTGCCGAAGGTTAGGATTTACGGCCTCGACATGTTTATGTCACTCAGGAAATGCATGCGTATGCTTTATATCAAGCCGTTGGAAATGTTTTCATCCTTTTTTTTTTTTTTTATGTGTATAGCCCATGTGGACGCTGCTTTCTAGTCAGCAGATACATCAGCTGAGAAGCAGATGATTGTTGAGTCAGATGACTTGTAGAGGCGCCTTTAGCCGGATCTGCTGTATAAATTGCGGATTGAGTTCACCTCGACATCTACAACTTTTGGAATCCGAAAAAATATACATATCTTCAATCCCAGTGACCCGTTTATACTTTGCCAGCCACCCAGAACTTTCAGGCAATTACTCTCGAAATATCAACCCGGCTGCAGACCGTGCAGCAGACACAAGAGGTGGTCTGTTCACTGCTTTAAGAGAGGCCTCCATCTCTCCGCCTCCTCCTCCACCACCACCTGGTTAGCCTCACCTTTTGATCAAAGATACTTCGGAAAGTCCGGCTATTCCATTCCAGAATATTTTATAACCCTGTATCCTCCCTGGAGAGAGTAGACGTGGACTCACATTAAATCAAGAAGAAGCAAATGTCAAGGATCTGGGTGCCTTTCCTGTAGGATTGGTTTGTATCACAAAATGAGTTTGCAAAAGCAACTGATAATGTGACCTTGGTTAGACTCTTTCCCCAACTCGTGCACTGGATTAAAAAGAGATCAAATAGATTCTCATTTGAATTATTTTCCCCACCGCTGCATGCTATAAAATGTGGCAGACAAATGACGCGCTTTATAGGTCAATTTGAAGGGATGATTAAACTCGGGGATGACCGACCAACAACGTCGTCGACTCGGCATGTCGACAAGTCCTCCGTAAAGAAAAATGGCGCTTGACACATATGAATCCAAGCGTCATAAAAATGTGCTCTGACAGAAGTCACAAGAGGACTGTTTCTTTATGAGCTTAAATTATTACTGTATTGTCAAGACAAAGCTAAACAAAATACCCCGGAAGAAAAGGAATCGCTGTCAGTTCTTCTATTTTGAAATCTCCACATTTTCTTTGAACTCTCTGTCATTATTTGAAGATGTAATGACAGCCCAACAGCCAATTAAAGGCTGCGCATTCACAGTGAAACCGAAGCATTCAAATGCTGGATGGGTGTGCCTCTGCTGGCAAGACATCCCTGCTAGACTTAGAACACAGTAGTGGCCCTCAGCAATGTTAACCGGCCCCATAAGATGATCGCCGTGCAGAATTTTGTTTCAGGTGGAGAACGTGAGGACTTCTGGACGCCTCTGGAATTTTGTGTGAGATTAGCTGATCATCAACGTGTTTCCTGGCAAAGCTTTTATCCTTCAAATGTCGCTTTCTCTCCAAAAAAGAAATGATCATCAGTCCCTATCAAAGATGTCTGCTGGTGGCAGATGCTGTGTGAGGTTTATCTTGAGTGAGAGCACACACACAAACACACACACACACACACACATACATTGTTTGTACACGCAACATATAACCAAGAGACAACCACAAAGCCCACCTGAATACTTATTAAATATGTCACATCACAGTAACATGTTCATTGACAACACCAGATTTTAAGGGTCCTCTGTCAAACACAGGATAAGGAAACGCCACTCATTTACCTCAGACCTACATTGGGACGAGGCAAAGGACAATATTAAATATTATTTGGCTGCTAACATTTTTTTTGGAGGGTATGGGCTCAGGGTTTCAGAGGGGGACAATCTTGGCTGTACTGTGTGTTAATGGCCAGTGCTACTTGCACTGAGAAATCCCAGTGGTACTTGCAGAGGAGTTTGTGTGTGTGTGTGTGTGTGTGTGTGTGTGTGTGTGTGTGTGTGTGTGTGTGTGTGTGTGTGTGTGTGTGTGTGTGTGTGTGTGTGTGTGGAGACTGAATGGCACAGTATCAGAAAGCGAGGCACCCTAGGGCCATCTGCTCCCTGCTATGGCTCACATGTCATCCAGTGACAACACACTATTATTGATTCACACTACCACATCCGCTTCTGTGTGTACATGCTGATGTGCCACAAGGTCTGTGTGTGTGCATATGTGTGCGAGTCTGTACACACCCATTTTGTGGACAGCAAGTAATTGATTTGCACCAGTGCATCCGCTTCTGTTTCCCTGTGTGTATATATATATATATATATATATATATATATATATAGATATGAACTCATTCATAGTGGTCAATTCAACCAAATCGGAAAAAGCATTTTCTTATTTCTAGAGATACCTAGGGCTTCACATTTTTAGAACTACACTACTCTAGAAACACATTTTGTACCGGATTACCCCAGTTACAAAATAAGAATAATGATGAACTGGTGCTTTTCATTGATTACCTTGACTGGCGACCCACGGATGTGAGGGCGTGAATCAAATTCAATTTGTTTCGCCATTGTTTTATACTGACATCAATGTAATTGTAAAATGATCCACTTTGCTTGTTCCCGTTTCCTTGAATTTATCAAGCAGTGGCAATTTCAGGAATATAACAGTAAACATGTTTTTTAAGTGCGTTGTTATTTTCCCCAGCAACACGTCAATGTCTGCTCATGATCAGATGTTTCCTTATCATCCTTTTTTTTTGTACGGATGCTTTATCTTGTGAATTGTTTACTGTTATTTTAATTTTTTTTTTACAGCTTTCATTAAGTAAAGTTCCTGTCCCAAAACCAATCAATCAACTTGTATAGAAGCAGTGGCAACATCAACAAAAACTGGCAAGTGGCAACAAAAACTGTAAAGCAACTCAGATCATAAATGTGACATTTAACATTTACACTTACAATGCACTTAACTTGTAACTATTACAGGTGACAAACATCCGTCCATCCATCCATCTTCTACCTCTTATCCTGCACTCAGAGTCATGGGAGATGGTGAAGCCAAACCCAGCTGTCATCGGGCGTGAGTTACACCCTGGACTGGTTGCCAGTCAATCGCAGGGCCACATACAGGACTGTGTCAGAAAATTAGAATGTTGTGAAAGAGTTCATTTCTATAATGCAATTAAAAAAACAAAAATTTCTTTTTCATGATATTCTAATATTTTGAGATAGGATTTTTGAGTTTTCTTAAGATGTAAGCCATAATCAGCAATATTAAAATAATAAACAACTTGCAATATTTCAGTTGATTTGTAATGAATCCAGAATGTATGACATTTTTGTTTTTGTAATTGTATTACAGAACATAGAGAACTTTATCACAATATTCTAATTTTCTGAGACAGTCCTGTATATAGACAGACAACATTCTCTCACTCACTTATTTGGGGCAATTTATGTGACATAACGTTTGTTTTTAATTTCCCAGTCATTAATGATTCAGTCCACCTCTCTGTCTGGATGTTTTTTCTTTTTTTTTTTTTTCATTTTGATTAATCTACTACTTAAAAAAACACTTTTCTCCACTACTTTTCTCATCCAACTTTCTCTTTGTGGGCAAAAGACGTTTAACATAACACAGGAGTGGCAATTGTTGCACCAGATATTAATTGGGAAAATCAAATCTCTTTTGAATTCCTAATGGGGTTTAATACCAAAAATAACTAGACTAGCTAGACAATGGGAGGAGTCGTTTAACCTTGCTCTATATTGACAGACTGCACAGCTTGCAAGGGTGTACCCAATGGCAAAGTCAACTAGTGTCTCAGTAGGCTCCTCATTATCCTGCCTCCTCTGTGGGGAGAAAGGTGGAAAACTCTTTCATCTTCTGCCTCAAATGGGTTGTTAGCCAGTGGTTTTCTGATAAGAACACAATTATTATACAGGGGCAAACAGGGAGTGGATTTATGTGTAGCAACAATTAAAGGACCACTTGGGAGCAGTGATGTTGCCACTGCTTCTATATTTAGTTGCCTCTCACATGGCCTTGCATTTTTCAGGGATGTGAAACGTTACCTGACACTCAAAGCCACGTCTCACGGTACTAGGTTGTGTGTGCTGTCGCACGCAGGAAGGGATTTGGCACGTGTATATGTGTGAATAAGCGCTGGGGTTGGAGGGAGATTTAGAACAAGCAAAGAGAAGAGGAAAAAGAGGAGGCAATCTCCGGAGCGCTGCACAGATAGCCTTTGGAAATTGATGAGGGACATCCATTTAGTGTCTGAGTTTATCTGGTCTGTATACATTATTCATCATTGTGTGTTCTGACTGGGGTGATACTGCCTTTAAACAGTTGAGGCACGTGTCCCTTGTGAAACAGGAAAGAGTAGGATTTGGTGATTACTGATTTGGACAAAATAATAAGAGCAAACACAATCGTATGAGTGAATTCACAAACACATGAGAGTTCACATCTACATGTGGAATGAGCAAGAGACAAAATAAATATACAAAACCAGACAGTTTCCTGGTGAAGTAACTGAAAAGCCCAAATCACTCACACCCTTTATAGGCCACTCAGGAAAGAAACACCCAGTTTTTTTCTCTATTATTTATGGAGAGCAGTTTTTTTCCCCGGCAGACACTCCCGCAGCTCTCCTGAGAAAGGCCATAAATACGCACACAGGATGGGGTGGAGGGTCTTTGGGGAGAGGCAAGGTTGTGGAAAGAGACACAGCACATGAAAAACACTAGACATTACATCCCTGAAAGCACAACACAACCCTGTTTGTGAGGTAATTGTGTTGTCAGAGTTATTTGCGCACATAACACAAGGTGCAGATCTCTGGCGTGTTCATGAAATTCCTGGCATTTATGGAATACTTCAGACGGCGTAACATAACGTAACGAACACAACTTGAAATGGGGATGTCAAGCTGGGAGACAAATGTTTCAATGATTGGTCTCATTTTCGTACTATTAACCTGAGAAAAAATAAAAAATGGACTCATTCAAATTAATTCGGTCTTGGAGACCGTCAATGCGCTCCTCTGTCTTTATGATCCCATCCTTTCCTTTTTCAAATTATGACTGACAGCATGGATACAGGTTGGAAGACAACAAAAACAGTTGCTCTTCAATATATATATATATATATATATATATATATATATATATATATATATCCCTGAATTATTTATCAGTCTGTATCCAACTGTTAAAAAGCTTGAGGTTTTTGTAAAGATGTTCAGCGACGCAAGCAACTGCACACATATAAACTTTAACATGAGCAAATAATTGACCCCGGTTACCGTGCTTTGAAATCTGTTATGTTGGTGGCGAAACCAGACCAACTCTTGTTTTTGAGAAACAAGTGATCCACAACCAATGACGGAAAAACCGGCATTTACGATGTTGTGATATAAACAGACAATAAATGCCTTTCTCACAGTGAAACCTTTCAAATTAGAGATAAAATGGTCAGTTTGTGAGTCCTTAACAATCTCCCACTTGTTTAACCAAAGGTAGTGATTGATGTTAGAATAATCTGGAACTGAAAAACTGAAACTGTATTCTTAACGGGTACGATCAGAGCAACACCCATTCAAGCACACCAGAGGGGCCGTCTTCGGACTGATTCCTAAAAGAACTTGTGACGTGTGTCGGACTCAAGATCCTGGAGCAACTGTATGAGATGTTTCTGGGATTGCAGTTGGTGGGCTGGCGGGAGTAAAAGCAGCGGCAGATGGCAAATGACTGAGGCCTACACAGCGAAAGGGGTACCATAGAGGGTAAATCTTGACTGCCTCAAACCACAGAGCTCTTTTGCAGCCAACAATCTCGACTATGGAGCTGCAAGTCCTCGGCGGCTGTAAAAACCACCAAAAAATAAAAAGCGTTAATGTTTATAGTCTTATATTTGTTTTCTTGGGTCAGGGAGAATTCTTGCAGTTTTTCCTTTCTTTCACATTGCCGGCAAAAAAAAAAAAAAATGGAGAACTTCATCCCATATTCCCACTTAAATAACAAAGAACACTATATGACAGCACTTAGTGTGAGAAGGAAACATGTCTGTTTCACGATGCAAAGCAGACGGCCGCTAACGTGTCTCTGCTTTCACTGTCAGAAACGCTGCTCAGTAGCATCTCGGGTGAACGTTGAATAGTGCTGAGACTATTGTTTAACAGGCTGGATTTGTATCTAGGAGACACAAATTGGAGGTAAGTGAAATGTCTTCTCTCTTATTTTGTAGCTTTCCTGTGTGTTCTTCCTATGTCTGCCAGTTTGTTTTGTCTCTACTGTGCTCACATGTCACCTAAATGGAGATTAATGACTTCCTAGCAGTCCCAGATCCCCTCAGCCTGGAGAGGGACACAGCCAGATGCCCACACAACCGAGGCATCATGCAGGTCCCACCTGTCCCCTGGCAGCTGGGGGCCCAGGAATCCCTGACAGGATGGAGCCCAACTGGGTGAGGCCGAATGATATAAATGAATATCGCAATATTCCAAGCGGTTATGCTCTAGCACGATATCTGTTTTGCCGTTGCACAATATCTGTTTAGGAATGGAGGAAGCCTTTCCACACAAACAACACATAAAATGAGGTATGTTACTGCATACTTTATATAAATGTTTTGGAAAGGCTTTTAAGCTGCTCCGTTAGTCAAATATATGATATAAACATAAAACCGTCACACTTATAAATTGTTTATCCCTTCTGATCCTCTCTGGCTGTCTCCAATGTCTTGCAACTTTATTCTCTGAATTTTAAGTGATTGACGTGAGGATGTTTTGATTTCCTACTGATATATAACCAATTTTGTGTTGGCGTTTTGGGGGATTTCACACTTGTCTTACATTGGTTCTTGCTCCATTTTTAGTTAGGTATTTCTCAATATGTTTTTCGGTCATTTTGTGCAAACATTAGTGACTGCTTTTCTGGATTTTTTTTTGTAAAATGATTGCATCAATAGCTCCAAATTAAAAATAAAAAAAATCACAAGAACATAAGAAAAGGTTCTGTAACCCGAGTTGTGAAACCACTGTTTTTCTTCAGAACACATTCATTTAGAGCCGCCCACTCAGCCAGTCAAATGTCTGAGGTCAAGCATGTAATTTCACAAGTCTGACGCCGTCTGCCACTTTGTTCAATCACTTGGTATTCACTGAGAGTGCCAGTAAATAAACACAGGTGCATCACGTGCACGTGAGGCTGCGCCCCAGCTGCAATCGGCCCCTGATGAGTGCAATTTCTGTCGCCACAAAGAACGGATTTATACAGGTGGAGAAAATGGAGTGTTGGGGACAGTGAAAGGATACTTTTTTAGGGAAGTCGTCACTGCAACTTGGAACCCATTTCACCCTCTGATGGGTTTTACAAATACAGAAACTGATTGGTTATTTCCACAGGGCCAATTGTTGTGTTTAACTAGAAGTATTTTGGACTCAGGGGTAATGCCTAGACTCAACAACACATTGCAGGCGCTCGCTCCTATATTTGGGCTCCAAAAACAAGAAACGTGTCAGTCTCACATGTCAAAATATCAGTCAGAGGTTTAATTCCCCCGCCTATTTCAAGAAGGGTAGAAAACACAAGTCTCACCTCTTACACACAATAACCAATGTTCCCAACACAACCTGTCAGAGGGCAAGTACAACAATGAGTGTCCGTCGTCTTCATTGTTTGGCCAAAGCTGTGAAAACAGAGGGGACAAACTACATGTTCTTTAAAAAAAAAAAAAAAGACTCACTGAGCAGCAAAGTCATATGCCCCTATAATATGGCACTTAAAAATGAAAAGTTCCACTATGAGAGGTATTTGGCACATTTTCAACAGTAAACCGCACAAAGTGTCAAAGCCAGATTTGTGGCTGTGACCTTCCAGTCCATACAAGGCCGTCCACAGCGCTTTATTTGGACATTTATTGGAGGAACAGGGAAATATTTTATCACTCATACAGCTATTTGGCTAATTTCATAACACGCAAACGGTGGTTCGCCTTAACCATCATTAGATTTATGTTTGACTTTGGCTGAATACTTTATTTGGTAAACTTGCTCTCCAAAGATATTCTAATACTCAGCAGTTAAGAGTATGAAATCAGAGTTCACCGAGAGGTCAGACAAAATTGAATCGACCAACTGTTCATGCAAACTAAGAGTCTTACTATAGCAGATGCTCTTTTGAGGCTGCAAGACATAAAATGTAAAAGCAATCTCTTTAGTGTGGGCTTAATCTTACAGTGCCATATAGCCAACATGCCGGTTCAACAAAGAACATCTAGAGCACTGACAAAGCCTTGTGTCTGCAGTTTCAGTTTTTTTTTTTTTGTCTGGCAATAAGTAAAACATCCCAGGGAATTTCCCACCTGTCAGACATTCAAATGAATATGAATCAAGAGCAGTGTCTGTTAGACTCCGGGGGTGGAAATCCCTGACGGTAATAAAAGTACGCACTAGCCGATGCTTAGACAAATGTGAGCCAAAATCATTTGAGAGGGCAAAGATCCACAAACTAACCCAAACTGGAAACCTGTGCTTTCTTATAATCCAGGCTAATCCTTAAAAGGATTAAAAGCCTATTCTCTCTCCCTCAGAGCAGCAGAGTTACGGCCATGTCTACCCAGCAGGAAAACTCACAATGTAATGACCTACATTATTTTAGAGTGGGCACATCTCAGCAGCCCCATCCGATGCCTGCTTTGAGGCACGGCTGTGAAAAGCGGGAAGCGTTCCAGCCGAGATGCAGTTTGAGGACATGTTTGAATACAGCTGCTGCAGATTAGATCTCAGGGCTCCTGGAATACCCAGCCTCTGATACCGCCCTTTGATATGTGGGACAACTTGCCCCGTAAAGGGTTAAGGCAGACTCAAGAGGAATGTTAAACGGTCCTTCCCTTTGAGATGAAATGTTCAATATGAATCATTGATGCAACTCGACCCCGGATTCTCAAACCTTCAGTTGGAGACACTGGAGTTGTGCGATTGTTATGCTCTCCTTAATGGCATTTCAATTAATTGGAGGCTTATTCGTGGCAGATTGAATTAATAGCAGCTGTCGACCGGGAGCGGCAGCTGCACAAAAGCAAAACATTTTTCTTTCAAACTCAAATGTTTCTATTATGCGAGTATTAAGGTATTGTGTGGATAATGCAGGAAGTCCATGTGTGCTGAGCTAAGCTACGCCCCGCCATGCCTTCAGGCCAAGCTCACGTGTTCATTCAATAGACTTCTCTCTGCAGATGTGCGTCTCCGTCGCCCTGTCGCTTGAATTGCGGACCAAGGGCGAGCATCACCGTGTTGCCAAAGGGTGTAATAATGAACATTTTGTTATTATGGCACGGTTTGCCAAATGTTTGGAGATATTGGCTCCAGACTTATGCCTTCGGTAGGAGTGAAAATGGCCAAATGTCGACTGTGATGTCTGCTTCAGAAATGAATAAATGAATGAATGAACAAGAAACAGCTCAAAACCAGGTCTATGGGTCATTTATAGTAACCAAGCCATTGCTTTCTGTTTTTTTAAAACCCAGTTTTCGATGCTTTGCTTCCCTCAAGAAGAACCCCACCAAATATCCAGAGGACTCCCTGCGCAAAGATGAAGATTTCTTGTTTAACTGTCGCTATAAGAGTGATAAAATTAACAAACGGTACATTTAGCAACATGATTCTATGCGCTTTTCTTCCCCCCTGCACTCAAACCACGACTCCGGGGCTCCACGACAGCTGCGTGGCCGCCACAGCCTTTCCCGTTCGACAAAGGCGGGCTTTATAACCGAGCGTCAGGAGGTGTGACGCAGCACGACGTTTGATTGGTCGCATCCGTTTGACAGCCAACGGCAGCGTCCAATCAGAGCGGCGCCAAACGCAGGGCCGTCCATCTCGAGCGGTTGAGCCGCCGTGCGCTTTCCGAGATGATTTTCAAGAAAGACCGACTGAAAATATGATGACGCACCGTGCCGTGAGGTCACACCTTTTTTTTTATCTTTTGGTTTTAAAAAGCATCTATTCGACGTCAAACGAATACTTCTCCGCACTGTCGACGTCAAACGTCGTCACTCACGGCAGTAATGGAGGGCTTCTGCGCCCCCGCAAACTACCCAACTGCACGGAATCACACCTACCCATCCCCCGTTGTCTTGTATCCAGCTGTTTAGAGGTCCATTTAAATACTCCGTCATCCACCCCACGATGTTGTCCACTTGCGATGACGTCTCCGTCTCCTCCTTCGCCGCGCACTCCACGCACACCGTTCCCCCGAACTCGAAGAAAGCAATGATCCGGCCCCAGTTCACTCCGTCCCGGAACAACTCGTCCATCACCTCGGCGAATCTCCTCTGCGCCCCGCGGGACGCGAGATGCCGCGGGTACAACTGCCGCGACATCTCGTTGAAGTCCGACTGGTAGAGTCTTTCGAGGTCGTCCCCGGCCTCCCGCAGGACTCTGTGGATCTCGGCGTGCGGGTCGCGCTGCGGGAGTCGCTTGCACAGCTGCGGGATGCCGTCGTTCCCGGGTCCGGTGCCGGTTTCGCGGCACCGGTGGACCAGAGTCGGCGAGGGCGCCGCCAGCGAGCCGTTATTGGCGGCATCTTCGTCCCCGTCGACGCCGACCCCCCGCGCGTAGCCCCGCTTCGAGAGTTTATGGTAGATGTACTTTTCAACGATGTTGCGGTGACACGCTATCGCCATGACGGCTCAGTTTGGCACCGAATACGCAAAGATCTGCGTTCTAGAGAACGCGCATCCTGCACGGGCACGGCCAAAACTCCGATGAAGCGATCTTATAGCTGAATCCCACACGTGGAGCAAATGCTTCGTGACTTGGGGCAGATCCTCGCGGTGGGGAGGGGGGGTAAAGAAATGACGAGCGTTTTTTTTTTTTAAAGTCTAAAACACGTCTGCGTCCGGTTTAGAAGCAGTCCTCATTTCCCGACAGCTTGGAGGGACGCGGGCGATCTCCTCTTTGCACTGAAATCCAATATGCGGAAGCGGCTGGAGGAGCGTTAGGTCTATTCCCGTGCACATCCCCCAAACGTGTCAGTGCTCCGCCACCGCTCCAAAAAAAAACAAACAAACAAAAACCCAAAAGCATCTATTATGTCCAAAGTTGAACACGCCTGAAGACGCGTCGGACACGGATTATTTAGCGGGACCCGGGCGGCCAGACGAGGTCGGACTGCGGTCTCTCCCCTCAGCGACTGCCTCTCACATCCTCCCCGCTCCCTGCCCACCGCCAATGAGCCGCGCTATTCGGTGAGGCTTTTTGACGTCACGTAAGCCAAGCGGTGGGAATGCGCGAAAGGCACCAATGCAGGGAATTTCGCTGAACTCCAAACTCTCACGCTAGAATCTGACCCATTAACCGAAATATCGTGATATGCGCAGGCGATTCGAGGCTCTCTAGGGGGGGGGGAGTTTGTCACAATTATATAATGTCCGTGGAGTTTGTCACAATTATAACAAGAAAAAAAAGGTGGGATGGATTGGACTGTTAAAGGTGACCTTGACCATCCCGTTCCGGTGGATGGAGGGGCTGCACTGATGTGAAAGCCCCGCATCCAAGCTGTGAATTTGATACGCCTACAACACAGCTATGCTGCAGATCAGCTGCAGGTCTTCATTTCTAGTGGAGAAAGCAGAGAGAATCCCATTGTGCACAAGTCTCAAATGTCCCTTCGCAGATCAATAAATGCATTTTTTTGTGTGGCCAGAAGCCATCTAAAACTCTGTATAAGTTCTATTCCACACTACTTGCTTTGGACGACATGGGAGTGGAGTGCAGTGGGAGCAAGAGGATATCTAGGGCCACCGGCATCAATCATCAGTCGTGGAGAAAGAAGGCACTGGATGTTAATTCCCACAGGTATTTTATTTCATCCTCTAAAAATAAGACAAACAAACGATTCAGTTTCTGACATTTTCCTTCTATGGCACACAAGGTGAACGATGTTAGGTTGTTTTGTTTTTTTTTCCTTTTTGGCAGAAAAAAAAAGTTACAAACTTAAAGAGTGTAGTATGCCTTACCTTTTTTAAGATGATACCATGCTATTAAATGGAGAGGTGGGGGGGGACGACGACAGCATGACTGTTATGCAAACCAAATCCTGATTGTATGTTCAACATATCGTAAGCATTAGATTCCTTTGCATAGCTTAAAAAGGTGTTAAAACATAAATGCATTTGTTATGGGCTACAGGTTCTATCAACTATGTGTTGCTACCTCAAGACAAAACTTTTGAGAGCAATAAATTTACAATAACAAAAATGGTTTGAGTGCTGGACAGTGTGCCTTTGAACCAATATCAAATGAGAACATCGTCAAACATAAGTCATCCATTCTCACTTTCATATCTTGGATGTCAGTTAAGGCATTTTTTCACTAGCATTGATAAAATACACACACAAAAAAAAAAATAAACAGTTGGCATTTTACGCTGAAAATGCATTAAATGAACAGGTAAACCATGTGTGGGTCAAGTCACATTGCACTGCGGACAGGTCCATTCTTGTAGCTTTAGCTTTATCAGTAGTCATGTCTTAAGGCTTAGAATGGGTCCCCACACATCTCCTCAGCTTTAGCAAATAACCATTAACAGAGCAGCAACATCAAAATAAATCTCAAATAAAATGTACAGAAATTGTCTCAACACATTTTGGCATTCAAATATTCGTGTATTTAAAAATAAGATTCCTATATTCTGATTTGTATGCTTTGTAATGAATTACATTCTCCCCATTTGCCATGGACCAAAGGAAGACTCACGGGTCAACGTTGTACTATTTCCCTTTCCCTCTATAAAACAGGGTAAAAAGGATAAATACACCCCTACCTCGCCAAGGCTTTGACAGAAATCAGGAGGGAATCAAAAATGCCATTTTGGGAAGTCCCAACTGTGCATGACAAGGTGAACACATGTCAGAAGTGGAGGGACAAAGATCATAGTCCACACTGCCCCTCATCTCTTTTGGCCCCTCATGTTAAACATCACTGGCGCCCCCACTTGGTCATCAGGGACACAACCCGAACCAGCGAGTTGTGTATTACCCCCTTCTTCTTTTTTTTTTTTTTACCAAAACATGAGCATCAGACCTGGAACGTCACTGGTGTGGCTAAATATTCTGTGCACTGACACATACTACTGCATGTAAAATGATATGCTTCCTTCTACACATCTTGACAAAAAAACAGGGCAGGGGAAAAATATATTTACCGTAGTCTTCAAATTAAATGGTATAAATTCACATCACCTGAGCTGGTGTTTCTTTCATGCATTAACATCATGGCTTTAAACAATAAGTACCTGCTTTCTGGGAAGAAAATAATTTGGTGTTTACTCAGCAGACAAAAATCCAATGGCTTTGCTCTCCATGGGGCTTGGCTCAGTCACAGCAAACACAAACACATCAATCCACCAAAACTCCTCTTCCCACTCGCATCTGTAATTTTGAAATGTAGATGTACTTTAAAAATGTACTTAAAAGTAAGTGTTGCAGTTTGAGGTTGATGACCATCACATCTAGGCTCGCTGAGTGTACACGAACACGATATCCCACAGCGTTGACAGTACGCTGAGGGTCACAACTGGTTTCAAACACAGAGGTGATTCAGGAAAAGGAATGTGCTTTGCCTGCAAAGACTTATGGTATGAAAAGGTTGAGGGAGAAGCGGCTTATTCAGTGGAAATTGTAAATTTTTACAAAGTGGGACAGGTTTTGTGAAATACACACCAGCATGACAAAAGGGCAGCTATTCTGGTTTTGACTATAGCCCCTGGTGGGAAAGAATTTCAGGTCGAATTTGGCACAACCAGTCAGACAAGGTATTGCTTTTCCCCTGTGAGGAAAAAAACAAACAACACTGCACAACGCACAAAGGCCTGCTATCTGTGTGATCAGTTGTTGATGTAGTGCACCTACTTTGAAATGATCCAGTGGGATGTTAACTCTGCACTCATTCCTCTAAAGTAAGGCTGCTCCCGCAAAAAGCACGGACACATTAAATTGAAGAGTCACTGGAATGCATTGAGAGGACAGAGAAATAAAAAATTCCTATGGAGGAGCTGCTTTACTGTACAAGCAAATAGTAAACATCTGCCTCTTTCTTTTCATCCAACCTGTGGATACCAGAAATGTGCTCAAAGCTCGGCCTTTTGCCCACCAATGGTTATGCACAGTTGGAGAGGGAGGGCTGAAGGGGTCATCAGGGTGTTAGGTAGGTAAGGCAGTCGTTATTCTCTCTTGTCAGCAGCTTTCGACTGCTCCCTCTGGATCATGCAGCGGCGCACAATACTGTCAAAACTACCCAGGTAGAAGAGGGCAATTGTGCGAAATAATCCCATGGTTACAATCTGTAAAGACAAGCCCACAATACAGTTGAAAATATTCATCAGTGCAGAACCCAGTGCATATTCAAATTCGGAGGGAGGTCTGTATAATACACATGGCTGTACCTGCTGCAGACCCTCAGTGATGGAGGTGACTGGTGACATTCCACATGTGAGAGAAGACAGCATGTATCCATCAGGACCCACAGAGCTGTTAAAGTTCCCCTGCTGTACAAGCATACAGAAAAATATTTGTCGAACTGACAACATCCAAGAAAACAGCAACAGGACTTTTACAACTATTGTCTTTATGAAATCGGTAAACTGCTAATTCGTTGTAGTTTTCATTAAGACACCTTGGTGTTCACACCATTCTGTTGGGCCGATCACACTTTTGTAATCAAACCACGCAATGTCTTACAGGTGGTTAAATCTGTTTGACAAAAATGTTTCCATTGGAAAATTCTTTGTCACTTACATTGTCACAGAAAATTGAGCACATACGAGATATTACATTTGCTTCTGCAACACTATGTTTTCATGCCACATGAAATTATAAAAGCAAAAGATAAATGGGCTGAAAATAATTAAAACTGTGACACGAATAAGGTCCAGGTCTGACGCTTCATTTATCTATCTACCTTCTCCATGACGTGTAATTAATCAGCATGTTGCAGGCTCCCCCTTTCTTTTTCAGAGGAGAGCGCCTCCACAATCTCAACTGCTCCCTTTATCAGGACAGGGTCTGTGTTTGTTTTTTACGTGCGGCAAACTGGTGTTAACCTGCAAATGAACCTAGTCCTGAAATGTCATCGGCCAATTGCTTGCCCTGTCAGTTATCACACTTCTGATCTTAGCTTGAATCAATCTGAAAAACCAAAGTTGGGATCACAAGAAGGTAGTGTAGGTGTGAAAGGACCCTGGACAATCAGAACTACATGAGAGGAAGGGTGGGCCCTGAGCAAGTGAGCTCAGTTTCTTACCACTGCATCACGAACAACAATTTTGGCCACTTGGTCTGGTTGACAAACCCCAGAGGTTTCGGAGATTAATTTTGTTTCTAGTGGCTAAAAGAAAAAGAAAGACAAGTAAACGAAATAGAGAGGTGTCAGTTTTGAGCAGAACAACATAAACCATTTTGGAAAATTTATATCTTTTACCTTTGTCTTGTTCTCCTCAGCTAGTCCTGGGGTATCTGTGTCAGGGGGGTAGGCCACTGTCACATAGATGTTGTATGGCTTTATCTGTGGTTGAACAACAACATTTTGTTGATGTTTTTACTAGGAGGATGTGATAAAACTAATTATTTCATACAAATGAACCTTATTCCATTCCATAACATCCATATTTTTACCCTCTGAGTTAAACAATTGTTGGCACTTAATTCACAAGATGATAAATTCTTTTGTTTAACGCCAGTTGTTCAATAACTGTCACATCACACTATTCATACAGAGGAGATTTAAGTCCGCTCAACATCTTAAGAAATGGAAGAACAATCACAAGATGAAATATTTTCACTTACTATAATGAGGTTGTCTTTATGAGTATGTGCCTTGTCTAAGCATATTCAATTAGTAGAGGCCAAAAGCTCACCTCCATTTGTAGTGACTCTGCCAATCCACGCAGGGCAAACTTAGATGGGGAGTAGGCTGTATATCCAAACAGACCTATCTGGCCAGCCTGAGAGGACACAAACATTATGCGGCCCATTCTTCGCTCCTTCATGGTGGTTATGACAGCACGCGTTGGATAAACACTACCCAAGTAGTTGACTTCCATCAGCCGCTGTTGAAATGAGGCGAGTGGTCTTAAAACTCCACAATAGAAATGCAATTCTAAAGTCAAGATAAATGAATATTGCAGCAAAATATTTCCAAACCTCTAAGAGATTTCATATCTACCTTGCTAAAAATGTAATCTGTGCCTTCTTTAGAGGAAAACATGCATTAACTAAACTGACCCAGTGAGTGAGAATGATACATTTGTAAAATAAGCATTGTTTTCTTCCCCTAATCAGTAAAAATAAGCCTTGATCACTGAATACTTTTAATCATTACAACCTAGGTAATCGTTACTGACAATTGATACCTACTTTAAAACGGTCCACCTCCACTTCTTCAAACTTTGCAGAAAATGATGTTCCAGCGCAATTCACAAGCATATCAACAGGCCCTAGTTTCTCTTGAGCCTGCATTGCAGGAAAAAACCCACTTCAGTACGGCAGGAACATGTTACAAGAATCTGAGTTAGTCAGCTGTTACCATTACCTGTTTAATTACACTTTCCACTTGACTGTAATCACTGGAAACATCTACTGATATACAAAGCACCACCTGGGAAGAGCAAATGTTCAAGATGTTACGCAAAAATGGCAGCGGCTACTGTGTTGAATTTAATAATAATAATAATCTTTCCATCATGGATGAACCATGAGCAGTTGGCTTAACAAACTAATAACACACAGAAACATCTGAACTTACCTGCTTGTCATTGATGGCGAATTTCTCCACCTCTTTCTTTGCTTGAAGCAACTTAGCCTACAAGGAAGGAAAACATTTGCATAATTTACAAGGTATGCTCGAGCCTACGCCTGAAAGTTAACAAGTTATCCCTTAAAATGCACAATGTATAAAGGGTACGGCAGTGTACGGATCTTAAAACAACATTTACCATATATTTTTGAAAAAAAATTTTCTGTCAACATCCAGAAACATCCAAAGACGGATGGATGTAAAAGTCATGACTTTTTCAAAATGCTTAGCTAATTTGATTTAATGATTTACTTACTCATTTATGCAAATTTGGTAATCAAATTTTTGCTCATTAATTCAATTTTCTAATTCAAGTGAAATAGCAATTCAAGTGAAAAATCCACAACAAGTAATCTGAAAATAATTAAATAAGGAAAAAAACCTTATGAGTAGCAAAGAGCACTCAATAAATCAAAATTACTTCAACAGGGGAAAAAGTGAAAGTAATGTTGAGGAAAAATCATTTGAAATTTTCAGTTTTATTCCAAATACTCTACTAATCCCTTAACATATTTTTTTTTGTATTTTAACCCATGATGGATGAACCAGGCAGCCAGCCTGGGGAGCTGTTAAGGGTCCAGTGCATTGCTCAACACCATATCAACAGGTTAGCAGGAGCGCAGGAATTGAACAAGGAACTTTCGGATTCAAGACTATGATCCCTATGATGTAGATCCCTACATCATGCCCTTGGACTCCTAGGGATTTGCTGACTGCAGAGGCGAAGAGCCACCAAGATCATCTTGGAAGCAGCTGAGAAGGCTTCACGGTGGCTCTGGTTGAAAAGGGGGGAGGCGCAGTGTAGTGTGCTACCTGGACACAAGTCGAGGGAATTATCAACCCTGGCTGGGTCGCCCGAGTGAGGGTGTATGACTAAGACCCGAAACACCCAGTGATCTCAGGAGAGTCACTGAAGATGTGTCCAGGTTGCACCACCAGGTGTATTTTAGGTCTCAGATCTGGCTCAAGCAACACCCATTTTATCAAATTATTTTTGGGGAATTTTTGATAATGACCAAAATGATATAAGGTCAGAGCCATGAAACTGTACTGACTTTTCTTTTATTGACTTGTGAATTGGTAATGAAAGGTCCTCATCCTGACGGGGACATGTTAATATTATTTATTTGTGTAGTGCATCTGATTTTCCATGCCTCAGCAAATATCATTTAAAATATACGACTTTTTTGAAAAAAACAGCCTCTCAATAAGTTTGCCCATTTGTCCACCCCTATAATGCTAGAAAATCCTGAGTAATGATGTTTCCATTCTGAGCCCCACGCTCCCAAAAAACAGAAAACAAAAGATGGATGAAAGTAGATTATCATAATGACCTGGAAAAGAGCTTTTTCTTTATAGGAATATATTGCGTAGGCTCACTGTGACATAAACATATGACCAATGGTTTTATTCTTCACTAACCTCATCACGTGCCACCAAAGTAATGAAAGCTCCTTGTCTGTAGCACTCCACCGCAATGCATTTTCCTATTCCACTTGATCCACCGGTTACCTGTATATTTACATGATGAGACAATCTAGTCATGTTTCTAACATTTTTCTAACTTTGACTGGGGGTCGCTTCTGAAAGAAAATACAACCACAAATAATTTCCATGTACAAGTCGGGTCACATCTAGTTGTTTAAAATAGTAAAATTACACTTCTTATAGTGGACAAAGGTACAACAAAAGCCGGTCACGAAAGGTGAGAAGTTATGGCTGTTAAGGCATCTAACTGCTCGCTGACAGGACGCAGGCTTTCATTTAAATAACGTAGAATCATGTATATAAATACACATACATACATGCGTACAAGTGTATTTATGTATTTTCCGAGATTATGGAAACTGTTTGGCTATTTAACACCTAAACATTAAGCGTATGCCTTTTAAGCCTTCGTGTAAGGTCACATGTCGTAACTGATAAGTTGGGAGACCGTTAAATACTACGCCACAATCAAGAGAACTATAAACATCGGAATAATTATATTACAGCAGCTCTTATAACTACCACGCCAGTGCCCATGGGTATATGCAAACTGCACAAGCTACCGTAATCGTAATTCTATACAGGAATACATGTTTTTGTAATGACAGTCTGGAATATAACGGCCTGGTCGGATGCGAAATAGCAATGTGGTGCACTTACCACGACATGGGCCCCGTTTAGTTTCAAGGGTTTGGGACTAATAAGGGGCGATATCATGTATAACAGCAACACAAAGGCCACGATAAAAGCAGCGACTACGAGGAGCATGATGAAGGGCAGTAGGAGCCACCAGGAATTGATGAAAAGCCAGTCCGTGATCGTTGAGCTCAACCCTTCTTCAGAGGACATGGGTGAATTCTGGCAATCGTTAGCTTGTTTGCTAACTAGCAGGCCAGGTTCACGGGGCTGTCAACCGAGCTAGGAGGCAGTCGGAGACCTCGGGAGGGGTGGCGAAACGCAGCCCTCGGAGGAGGAGTTGTGTCGGGGTTTGGTGGCCAGTCAAACGTCAATAACGGTCAGGTTAAATTACCGTATTGAACCTCAACACCCCGTGACAAAGCACAGCCTGCGTTCACCAAAACAAATCCATCGGTACAGCAAGCGAACGCGTCAGTCATGCCTGGTCCTTGTAGTTCTCATAACGCCCCTTTTCAACAATTCCACAAAACGCTCGGGTCGCGAAACCACAACTCCCACAATGCAACGCGTCGCTCCCCTCCTTCGTCAGTGTCGCCCTCCCTGTTGCTGGATCCACCCAGTATGTATGTTATTTCAATTGGATACCCTTGTTGACAAAGAATAACTTGAAAAAAAAAAAAGACTGTAAGATTCTCAAGGTAGCTACAACCTTTTATTTACATAACAGAAATGGAAAAAGAGGGGCTACAATATGAACAGGTGACCTCTTGATAAACAAAATACTCACAGGTTGGGTGTATGTGTTGAGAAATGTACAGTAAAAGAAGAGACATTGCCAGCAGAACTCAGAACAGTTTGCATGGCTTGAGAGGAGTAGATATTAGGAGTAAACTCGTATACTAGTTCTAAAAGAGCCTACATGAAATGTGCAATTATTTTACATTTTTTAGTCACTGTGACAATGCGCTTCATACCCAAGTGTTGCAAATAGTTCAGAAACCGATAAAAAAATAATCACGCAGCTTCAGGGGAAGGCACATGGTGCAGAGTGCCACATGTATGGCTACATAAAGTTCGTATTTTGAGATGCACTTCCATTTAATGAAATATACAAGAGGATCTCTCATTGGTATTCAACTTCAACACCAGTCTTGGATCATGTAAATCCTGAATATCTAAATATAAGGCTTAGTCCATGCAATCCTTTTAATTTTAACCAGTAATGTCTGTGGATAAAAATCAAACATATGTACACTAGATTGTGGAAAAAAAAAACATCAGCTAAGAGACAAGTAATAATGTTTGAGATAGCCAAAAATAAAGCAATAATGCACATTTGGTGATCAACCCTAATCCGCTGTATTGAATTCAAATTTTAGTGTCAATAAAAAGCACATATGGAGGAACTAGATAGACAATCCAAAATTGCTCAAAGTGGGGTCCAGAGTAGCTTCCATCCTGAGTATTTCCATAGGTCTTACAACCATTGTGTCTACCACCTTAAAACTATAAATGGATTCGTTAACACAACAAATCCTGCAACCTCATGCCTTTCTCTTGCCTACGATTAATACATTCCACAGAATACAGTACACACTATAAAATGCTTGTTTTTCCTGAATACAAAATAGAAAAAAATATAAGGGATATGCATTTGTCCAGTGAGATTTACCGACCGAACCAAAGGACATAGTCGTTCCTAAAATAAAATAAGTTATATTTATTCACTGTTTGCAAAGATGCTGAGCATATCTAATGTTAGTTTCGAAAATTCCATCCATTTCATTCCAAGATCCATTTTTTTAGTGCATGTGTCAAGGAACCCCATAATTTCTCCAAATGGTATTAAATCTTTTAGCAGGCCAGTATAAATGCAGAATATTTCATAATCTTTGGATAGTAATGAGGATAATATAAAAACTGCCTTTGTTGCTGTTATCAGCTCTGTGAAACAGACAAGTAATCTGTCCCATTAATTATGCTAATCCATTGTGCTTCATGGATAGTTAGATGAGACAAAGTAAATCAAAAAAGAAGAAGACAGTAAAGAGACAATCATAATTCCTTTGCTTTGGTTTACGGTGATTTAAGATTGCACCTAGCCTTCTTGTCCAAAATCCTCTGTGAATTTTTTCAGTTTCTCCAGATCTTGTTCATTAACTGTGGGTTTCGTGTTGGACAGAGATCTCAGCATATCCCCCTAAAAAGAAGAAAATATATTGAATCTTTGTGTTTAGTCATATTATTTAAATTTGGGGGAAATATATATGGTTTCCTACCATGCAAACAACAGGCTCCAATAGCTTTTCACCAGGAACTTCCATCCATGTCATTTCAAATGCATTGGGATCTCCAGGTGAGCATGGAGTCAAAAGGTCATCTACAATAATGTTGGGATCATCTCTTGATGGTCCACGTACCTTGTGAGCCACAATTTTTCACAACATGTGAAGGGAGCAATAAAACAGACAACTACTGATAGATATAACACATTAAGCAAAAGCCATTAACAAATAATATTATAAGGCTTACCCGTTTGAAGTGGGTTGCTGACTGAACCTTTCGAACAGGCTGCATTAGTGCATCTCTGACAATGATACTGATGTCTGCCCCCGAGTACCCCTCTGTTTTCTTTCCCAAAGTGACAAAGTCAGCATCTGAGACACTAGTGGTGGTGGAACCCAGATGGAGCTTGAACATAAAGGAGCGGGCATGTTCTTCAGGCAGTGGGATGTAGATCCTCTTCTCAAATCTGGTATTATCAAAGTAGAATTAGGTAAATGACACAAATAGGTATACAAACAACTTAATCAAAATAATGTCAAGTACCTTCTTCTGATGGCAGAATCTAGAGTCCAAGGGATATTTGTTGCCCCAAGAACGAGCACTCCTTCATTGTCATTTCCCACACCTGTGAATCAAGGTCACAATAAAAACAATTTAGAATGTTATATTTCAATAGAAACTGCAGCATTTTTTTCACCTAATGTCAAACTGACAGCGTAAATATAAATATTTGTGCTTTTTTTTTCAACTTTAATACTTTTGGCTCACATTTAGTACGGTGTTTAGAGATCTCCTGTGATATACTTCTCTAACGTTATAAAAAAAAAAGCAAAAATCACAAAGGAAAAAAACATGCATTTGTGAAGGAATTGTGAACACCAAAAAACTGAAAACAACTGTTACTTAACATCAGCAAAATAGCCATCCAATTTAAAAAGTAGCAACATGACAATTACAGTAACAATTAAAATAAATCAAAATTATTAAAAGATAAATAATGTTAATATAATACTGCACTAAGAAACAACCTCATGTCTTACAATGAATGAAAACAATCCAAACTGCCACTAATAATGAGACTATTACCCTAATATACATGACACCGAGTTGTAAAGGGCTGCTGTTCCATGATGAAGTAAGTGATGGTAAAAGCCTATGGATATATGTAATTCTTATTTATTTATTATTTATTTTTAATTTGGTTTTAGGCCACTTGTCAGTAAGTTTTCATCAGAAAAAACAAAATAATTTCAGCTTCACCTTGATGACTGACGACAGAACATTTGTTTTCTCATCAACAGTAACAAGCTTCTCGCCTGTAGGCTCCCTGTGAAGTCTGAATTCATTTAGAGTTTCTGGTTTCCTCATTCTTATCATTCTTATTGCTTTTCTAAGCAAAAAATAAAAACGTGAAAAAAGAGGGACATCTACTGCCAAACAATGACACAAAGGTTTGTCTGAAAATTTTATGATCCATCTGACCTGTTTCTTGACTAACCAAGAAGCCAACAAAAAGCAAAATTACATATAGGAAAGTATGTCCTTCCAAACACACCTTCTGACACACCTTGTGAGTCTGTGTGTGACATAAGGGCAAAACGTGATAATAAAGACACGCGCTGTGGGGTTCTGCAGGGCGGGGCCATTCTGTCTGTTGTGTAGACTGACTGTGATACTTTAATAGTGCAACTATCCTGATACTCCCAGTCAAAAAACTTCAGAGACTTACAGTCTTTCTTCAAAATGAAGACGGAGAACAAAGATCAGCAGTAATGAATCAATTGTTACAACATAAAAATGGAGTATTAGCTTCTGAAAAGTCATTGATAAAACACTGCCATGCTGACCAGCATAGCATGTTGTGTGATTTAATTACAATAAGATTTCTTAGTCTGTTCACAGCCTGAACTTCTACAGTAACACATATGTTGATAACATGTCACCAAATATCCTGCCATAGATATTCAATACGATGGATAATGAATGACTGAGAATTTTCACAGATATCTGGTAATGCAATATGACTATCATCTTGTAAATAAAACTACACTGAATTGAAAATTAAAAAACAAAATTAACATTAAACAGTTCAGGGGACATTTAAAAATGTCTGATTCCATGAATTCACTTTCTCTACTTTTTTATTTTTTAATTTTTGCATGACATGATGGTGTTGCACAACCCCTTCACGGACACAGTAAAAGTACAGCTCCTATGTTGTCGTCACAAAAACTAGAGAGTGCCATTTTCAGTTTATCACGAGACATACCTTGCATTTGTACCAGGAATTCTGTCTTAATTCGACGTGCAGCCTCACTCTCATTTTCACTTCTTGAGCCGCACAGAGAGTCAATCTCATCAATAAAGATTATGGAGGGCTTGTGTTCCCTTGCGAGGCTAAATAGATTCTTTACCAACCTAGGGTGCCGAGGAGAGCCTTTCATGAATGCAAACCATGGTGTGCCATTGAATGAATTATATGTAGGTTAACCTGCGCTTGTAGGAATTACCAAAAACGTGACTCACTTTTCACTCTCTCCGAGCCATTTTGAGACCAGATCAGATGATGAGATAGAGAAGAAAGTTGAGTTGTTTGCTTCTGTGGCAACAGCTTTAGCCAGATATGACTTTCCTGTGCCTGGAGGTCCAAAGAGCAAAATCCCCCTCCATGGAGTACGTTTTCCTTAAATTGAAGCAAAGCAGACATTGAAAAATGACCGATGAAAAGAAACCAACACTATGTCAGCTGTAGTACACAAATCCCAAGTACGATTCAAGTTCCACTGGTGCCATTTTTTGTTCAAAATATTTAATACCTGTGAAAAGGTGTGGGAATTTAATTGGGAGGATAACGGCTTCTTTCAGTGCCTCCTTGGCTCCTTCCAAACCAGCAACATCATTCCATTTGATGTTTGGCTTCTCCATAACAATTGCACCTAGAAATACAGCACTTTGTTTTATAATATCATTACTACAAATATTGTGTTACTGTAAGCCAAAACATATAAAAATATGCAGCGACCCCAGGATTTGCTAAAAAAGGTAAATAAAATACCTGAGAGTTGATTTTGAAACTTCTTTTTCTCTGGATCGTCACCCTCATCGCTTTCGTTTCTGGGCACAAATGTCAAATTGGTAAAAGTACTTCTTATCAGACTTTTTCCCCATGAATAATACTTTTCTTTCAATTTATATAAACAAATTTGATGTTCCATCAGATCTCAATAATCTTGCATCAAAATATACCACAAAACCCATCCTTTAAACACACCCTTTGTCATCAGCTTGTGACTCTTTGACAGGTTTTGCCGGAGGTGCTTTCTCTTTCTTCTTTAAATACTCCTTCAACTTCTCTGCTCTGTCCAAGTATTCAGCACATTTTGCTCGGATGCTCTGTTTGGCTTTGTCACCCTGAGCTTCATCTGTAAAAGATAAGTAAAAAACATTGAAAAAACAAAAAATTACAGCTTGAGTGCTTGTTTTGCTAAGGGATATCACATACTTCAAAATATATTTGATGTAGATCTCATAACGTCTTTTTGTATAGTTCAAGACCTGACATGAATAGTAGTCGCTATTACTTCTGTGAAGGTGTAAAAGGTGTCCAAATAATACCAATGCGTTGACTTTTGCCTTACATTTCACCACATGAAGAAAGTACTGAACAGCAGCCTGGTACAGTCGCAGAGCCTCCTCATAGTTTTGAGCTTTATCCTCTTGGGCTGCCTTGCTCGCAAGATCAATGGCTTTCTAAAATCAAGACAAGTGCAATACAAGTAGCATCAAAACCTTCAATGCTCAATCCAAATACCTAAAAACAATTATTGATGGCTGGGGCTGTTAATAGCTGCATTTTTTATCACTGCAAAAAAAAAAAAAAAGACAAGTAAGGAACGACAGTAACTTCAGTCAACACAGACATAAGTCAGTGGTTCTGTTTTGGTCAGATCATTTTCCAATTATGTTGTGAAGTTTTGTAAGTAGGTAAAACATTTACCAATACATGCATGCATCCGTGCTACACCTGTTCTATGACACCTCTCACACAGGGAGTGCCTGAACCAGATTTTAAATCAACTTTTCACGTTCTTTCAATTCCTCTGCATAACAAAGCCTAACTCACTTGAAAGACTACTAAAGTAAAACACTGTTTTATGTTCTTTTTAAAATACGTATCGTTGCCCAGGCCCACAAATACAATCTAGTAGTCAACGATGTGCATAGAGTAAACCGTCCTGTACTCAGGGGTGAATCTGATAAATAGGTATCCTGGTAATGTGAACAAAGAAAATGCATTTGTATTACTTAACATATCAATCAAAAATTGAACTTCTGTCGGTTATTTTTGTTGTTACAAAAACTTACCAGCGACGTTGGCTATTGCTAAATTAGCTAAAACGGCTAGTTAGCGGCTAATGCTACGTTGACTAACACGCGTTGATACTTCTATAACAGGAGATAACTCAAAAAGTACAGTAGCCGCTCAAAGTGACAAAATAGATCATACTTTTGAAGTTTAGTCTTTAACTGGAATGGCACTGTGAGCGAAGTTAAGTTACAGAATTAGACAGCGCCTGGGTTGATCCTCCAACGTTTCTTACCTGTAAGTTATTGTTGGTAGCCATAAGGGCCGATCACTTAGCCAGCAGTGAAAATAAATGAATAACCTCCCAAACACTTCGTGCGTTTTAGCCTTATATGGAGACTGTTGGTAGGAAAAAGAAGGCTTTTCTTAGTTTTGTTGTCGTTCCTCCGATCGCTGCCGAGTACAAACTAGGAGGGAACTTCCGCATTGACAGGTCGATACTTGGACACTCTTACGCACGGAATGTTATGACGTAAAGACGTAGGATCACAATGTCTTACATTTTCTTGAAGTTCAGGATATTGCAGCGCTTTTTCTTTCAAAAATAAAATATACATTATTTAACGCGACGTTGACGAAACAACCGATCATTGAAATGAGTGACACCATTAATATTCTTAGCCATCCGGTTTTAACATTTCTTTGATTTCCTGATGAGACCCTGATCTACATTAAAGTAAAATAAAACTTTTTATCAACCTCTTTATTGTCTAGATATTGCTGTAGTTCTTCAACTCGGTCCAGATACTGTTTACATTTATCTCTGATCTTCTGGTTGCCATCTTTACCCTGGGGTTCACCTGGAGGGAGGGAAAACACATATTTTTTTTAAATCACCAATATATATATAAAGTAACCATTTAAACTGACAAATATACAAGGAAAGAGAAAATACTCTTGTTAATACCGATGTTTATTTGTTTACCAGGCAACGAGTGGCCTTGCAGACTGTGGAAGTGGTCTAGGATTGTGTTATTACTGGTGTGTGTGACCTGCTACTTGCGTTTTAAAATGTGCAGGAAATACTTCACAGCATGCTGGTAGGAGCGAATGGCCTCTTCAAAATTTCCAGCCTGGTCCTCTTCCGAGGCCTTGTTTGCTACGGCAATTGCTTTCTGAAGGAAGGAAAAATCAAAGTTTTTACCACACTCCTTTGACAAGGGAAAATAATCGCTGGAGGCTCGGTAGGACTTCCTCAGCTCGACGGCATCCCTAACGGCGGGGGTCCACCAGCGGGTTCGGGGCCTTGACAATGGAGGCACAGAACATGGTCCACTCGGACTCAATGTCTCCCATCCCATAGTTGAAGCTCTGTCAGAGGTGGGCACCGAAACTCTTTCTGACAAGGGACTTCGACAGACAAAGCCCCTTACAATGCATTTACCAAGTCTGACCAGCATCCTCCCCCACCGTCGGAACCAGGTTACAACCAGGTGGTCATCACCTTGCCAGATGCACATGGGCTCTCTTTCATTAACATGTCCTTTTTTTATACTTTTTACATATTATATATATGTGTACTTTTATATCTCTCATTTTCTATTTCCAGGGGAGTAGCATTAACAATCCGTTATAACCGCGATCTTTCAATGACAATTAAAAGCCTTCTAATTCCGATTTATTCTGATAATAATCACGACAGTGGCCCTGTCTTCACCCAAGCGAAGAGTTCAAGTCAGACAACAAGACTACATCATTGAACTGTTGCCTCAGGTGTACAGGTTTACACATTTATGTCAGAACATGGTGTTTGTTGTGGACAATCCACGACTAGCACAGAAGTCCATTAACATAATCCCTCGAATTTAGATTGGAGGACCATCCCTCACAATCACATCTTTCACCTTTCACACTCTCACTACACTATCCCATTCACGTCATGTCCGAACTCTGCTATCTCTTTTATCCTTGTTTGTCCCAGCCCTCACACATCCTCCATATCTTTATTTATTTATTATATTCATTGCTATTCATTTTTGTCACAATTTATATTGTTGTTTAATTCTAGTCGTGTATTTTTCACCCTCACTGTTCCTCACTGTTCCTCCCTGATGTTCGATATATATATATGTGTGTGTGTGTGTGTGTGTGTGTGTGTGTGTGTGTGTGTGTGTGTGTGTGTATAGATAGATAGATAGATAGATAGATAGATAGATAGATAGATAGATAGATAGATAGATAGATAGATAGATAGATAGATAGATAGATAGATAGATGGATAGATGGATAGATAGATAGAATATCAGTGAATCAGTGAGAGACTCAATAACGGATGCTTGCATTTCATTACTTAAATGACAATAATAGTCAAACTATTCCTCTGGGCCTTCTGCTTCGAGGAAGAGTTCCAACCACAGCAAAAGAGGTTATTCATTGGTGATGTGAAAGAAGAGGATGCAGAAAAGAGGGTTAGATGGACGCTAGTTATTTGTTGTGGTGGCTCCTGAAGCCAGCAGCCTAAAAAAAAAAGAATAAAAGTATTTCATGATTGAATGAATGAGATTGTTAAATAAGGTGGGTGAATGTCATCCATTTTCCACAAAATAAACCATCTCAAAGGTTCTGAATAGAGGTGTTGTCTGGTGAACAGAGAGCTGCTGGAGAACAGAGAAGTTTTCAGTTTCTTGAAGCTGCGCTCAAAACCTTTTGAGATATCGCAGGGCATCAGCATTTGATGACCTGTGGCAGCATTGACATGTAAACAGGTTTCTCTCAGGTGGCTCCAGTCTCTTTCCAGATATATTCTGGTTCTTCAAACAACAAACCTCTGTGGCTGTGGTGCCACCTGCCAGGTTCAAAGGAGGGCTTGTATTATGAGTAAAAGGCCAAAAGACATGATATCCTGATCAAAAACCACAACAACATGTACAAAACAGATAACATGATGATTGCAGAGGGACTTCCTGAGATGGTTGGAGATTTCAAGATTATGTCAATGATAAAGAAAATAACAATGTAAAACCAGATCATGTTCTCAGCTATTGTCTTATTGTCAGGAAAAACCCAGACTCAACTCCAAGAAATATCCCACAAAGTAAACTCACAGGGACAATCCTATGCAAGATGGATTTCAAGAGACATCTGCATGTAGTTCAATAAGTTTTGTACAATAGTATCATTTTGTCTGAAGTTGTTGTCTGGTTGTTTTAAAAGAGTTAATATTTATACTACAAATGCACTTTCCCTGAGACTGCCAATTCAAAATAAAGTAGGGGGTTTGTTACGCCAGACGCATCTGCACTGGGAAGGTGCATTTATTTAATCCAAAAAGTTTACAAGTTAGTTAGTTTAGATAGATAAAAACATTACACAGATTTTAAGGAAGGCGAGTTGAGTTCATCATTATATTGTCACACACACACACACACACACACACACACACACACACACACACACACACACACACACACACACAAACACACACACACACGGTGATTAAACTCTATCGAAACGAAACTGAGCGCTCGAACTAAAAGCAGACTGTATTGGTGCAAGATTTATGACACTTTTTGTTTCCTATTCGACTGTAACAGTCCAATCCAGGGGACCCGGAACACTAGCTCGTATCGATCTTACCTGGAGGTTTGTGGGCTCCATGACAAAAACCTGTGATCTTTTCTTTTTTTTTTCAGTTCCCAATTCCGTACAACATGCCACTTCTATTCAGCTTTCTGGCGGCTGCCTTGACGTTCCTCAGTTCTGACAGCCAGGCTGGTTTCAGGAATGAGGATGGGCGGGATCCCTTCTGCCTGTGAGTCACGGATTGTTGTAATGTCACAAATGTGACAAACACGGTCTCTGTGTCAAAAATATAGATATAAAACAATCTCTTAGTTTTTTAAGAGCGTCGAGAATTCTTGTAGCAGTGTCTGGCGCACTTGTGTCAAAAGTAATTGAACCCTTGTTCTGGGAGCAGTCGTTTCCGTGGTGACACGGAAAACCTGAGACTTGTGTTTTGTGCTTGAACGATACACGCAATTTTTTTTCCAAAGACGCGCCTGTAATGGCGTGTTTTTTCCACTAGATGGCGACGCGGGATTGGTTTTTGTTCTGAACCGCAGCAACCCGCGCATGTTGGAAAAATAGAAGCTGTTTGGTTTTAGCCTCAAATAAAGTCACTGAGAACAAACCAAGTGTAACATTAAATATGTGATTATCTAAATCAGTAGCTGTGTAAAAAAACAACAACTCTGGGTTACTGCTGTTTAATGTATTGAATAAACTCGGAACTTTTGACATTGTATTTGCGCACTATCATTTTAATTGCTTATTTATTGTTAAACGAATATGTAAGATACTTTAAAACTCACATTATGAGAGGTGCAGTTGCTGTGAGTCAGAAGGAAATATCATTAGCTCCCTCCAGGCGGATGATTGATACTCCAACATGTTTGTTTTCTTCTGCGTCTTACACGCGCAAATAAGCAGTAGTTGCAGGCAACGAAATCACATTAGTCAAAGAAAATATAAAAGAAAGTTGTTTCAGATTACTTTCATTATTTGTAAAACCTTCTGATACAGATTTCCTCCCAGCGGCTGACAATGAACTACAAGCCGCGGTCGAAGTTCATGGACGCGTCAAAAGAGCCCTGCGCGCAAATGGCGCAACCCATCAGAGATCCGTGGATGACAAGACGTGCACGCTGCCGGCGGCTCTTTCAGGAGGGCTCTCTGAAGAACATGGCGTGGAAGATAAGCGGAGCTCATCTATTCGTGGCATATTTCACCTGCTTGATAATACTTCTCGGGGAAACAGAGGGACAAGTAACTTACCATGAGTTGACGGGATTTAGTTTGAGCCCTCCGTACTTCAACCTGGCTCAGGGTTCTAGTGTTTCTGCAACAGCAACTTGCGGTCAGGATGAGGCTGGAAGATCGAGAAGTGATCTGTACTGCAAGCTTGTCGGAGGACCCACCACTGCACTTCTTACCCAGAATATACAGGTAAAGGATATCAAGAATGAAACTCGATGTAATTGTGCCAAAGCCCAGATTAATCCATTTTGGCGCAGAGGAAATATTGGAAAGACAAACCCTCACAGAAAAGGCTTATACAACAGGCAAAAGTTTAATAACGATATTAAGCCCCGCGTTTTAGAAAGGACCAAAATAACATTTCCCTCAGGAGTTAATCTGATCGCCTTTATAAATCAAACATTAACAGTCTATCAACCTGGCCGCGAGAAGAAGAAAGAAGAGAAATAAACAGGCGTTTTATCTTTCTTTAAGAGTCGCCGTTCGGTCAGTAACTAAAATTTGACATCATTCAGGGTCAGTTTTGTGACTACTGCAACTCAGAGGAACCAAACAAAGCGCACCCGGTGACCAACGCTATCGACGGGACAGAGAGATGGTGGCAGAGCCCGCCACTCTCCAGGGGAGCAGGATACAATGTGGTGAACGTCACCCTGGATCTTGGACAGGTAAGCTTATCAGACCTTATTCTCTCATGAACAGCCCTTTACCTGGATGTTACTGGGATTCTAGTTTTGTAATTCACACCAACAGTTAATGCTGGTGTGAATGTCCAAGGCACTGCATTTCATTTGCAAACTCCGTCTTTGGTGCAAAGTGCAAATGTTTTTCTTGAAAACATTGCCAAGGGGGAATGTTTTATTCCAAAAGCATTGCACGATGGTGTTTTAAGTTTGCGCTTCATCACCCCGGCTTGCATTTATTGTGGGAATAAAGACCTGTTTCTGGGTGCCTGCCACGATTCACACCCCTTTGCCTGGCAAATATTCCTCTGTCATGACCCTGTCCCTGGCAGAAGTTAGTGTAAGGCCCATGGCCAATAAAATTGCTCCTCATGCTCAATCATTCACTGTGAGGAAAGAGAGGAATTCTCTCTCAGGATAAAGAATCAAAAGAATGTTAAATCAGATTCAGGGATTGCAGGTGGAGGCCAGGGTTTCTTGTGTGGATAGGGTTCTGACTAGTTTTGGACTTGAAATAGAAAGTTACAAAAGAGCTCCTGTTTGCACATTTTACATTTTTGGCCCCCACAGGGCCCTGTGTCACACAATGGGTGTTGGCTTTTCAATTTCTATTTTGTCTGACTGGTGAACAAAGATCTTTTGAGGCTAAAAATAGGGTCTGCTTAGGATGCATGCATGCAGGGCCTTCGGGGATGTCTGACAGTAATACGTGGTAATGCTCAGTTTATTTGGGAGTGGGGAAAGCAGCATTATTGCATTATGTAGTGCTATATAGAGCATGGGGGGCTTTCAGATTGTGACTACCAACCACACTACGCCCTTCCATCCATCACTACCACACCCCCCAGTTGGGCCAACGGCACACATACACACACACACACACACACACCTGTCTCACACATTCTTCTTTTACTGCATCAAACACAAAGCCCATAACTGTAAACAATGCTCACCTGCCACCCCTGCATTGTTGTCTTTAGAATGCTTCTAACAATGATTTAGGTTTAACACTGATACTCTGCTTTTTCTGTCACCAAGTTTCACAACACTTCTCTAATGATGGATGACACAAGAGACAAAGAAATTGACATAATATGATCGTCTAATAAGGCAGCAGAAACCTCTAAAAATTCTTATTTGGATTTTTTTATGTGTCTCTGCACGTTGACATAACTTTAATTCAGGTGTTTTCTCACTGTTGTAATCCCATGATTATACAAGGTCTGACTACTTCATTCAAATCCTGGTGCTCTTTGTAGTTTTTTTTCTTTTTTGAATGAAAAGAATAAATCATGTGGTTTATGAAAAATGTGGGCTAGACCCACCTGAATGGCTTGTGTGGTTTCTTTCAAGCCACGCACAGGTGGGATTTCTCTTTTTATCTACAAAGCTCAATGTAGATATACAAGATAATGGTAAAGTTGATTTGTATATTTGAATGGGGTGTTCAAAGGCAGTGGCTTGGACAGAGCTACTCTAAAAAAAGCCCAAGTGTCGGTTGACGAATGAAAAGCTGGAAAATCTCAAGCAAAAGTAAAGATATATATATTTTTTATTATAACCAATTATTCAATTAATATAGAACTCTCTAAATCAAAAGTTCCCAAATCTGGAATAAGGACCCTCAGGGGGTCATTGGCAGTAGTTTAGGGTTGTGAGATTAAGTCAAGATGTCATATCAAATTAATAAAAGAAGCTTGAAGCTAGCAGGTTATTGTCATGATAATTCATGCAAATATGTTAAACAAAACTTTGAAATAAAATAAAAGCTACTAAGCACTTAAAATTGTAAACATTGAACTTTTGATCTACTTATTTGTATGCATTGATTTTCTTTAAAAAATGCTAAGGAACTCAAGACAGGATATGCTTCACAATCAATATGTAAAGAATGAAGAGAAATAAGAATTAATTTCTAAGTACTGTATAATAGGATACATAATGTGTGATAGTCGAAAGTGCTTCTAAATTAATTGTGAATATGAGACATTTGCATATCCATATGCTAAAAGTATTTCCTGAATATTTCACAATTAGGAAATCTATATTGCAAAGTGTACTTGTTTGCTTCATACTGCATCTATCTATCTATCTATCTATCTATCTATCTATCTATCTATCTATCTATCTATCTATCTATCTATCTATCTATCTATCTATCTATGGAGCAATAACATTGCTATTCAAATGCCGTCTGCAATGCTGATACCAGGGTCAATAAAACGTATACAGTATTATGGAAAAAAAAAGCTACTGTTATGCAATCGCTACAGTGGAGATATCTAAAAACTCATTTGCACATCAAGTATTTGGCATTTGTGAGTCTTTCACGCTATTTTGAGGACGGTCAGAGCTTACAAAGTTTCGTAACCCCTATTCTAAATGACCCATCTGCTTCAATTCCTTCTCAAGTCCTGCACTTGACAACTAAAGCATTGACCCATGACAAATCTTACTTTCAGTCAGGAAATGAGCCTTGAGATTTTCTGCCAGCTTCTGTCCAACAAATGTCCACCAAATGAATAAAAAGGGTATTTTACTGCTATTGCATTAGCATCAAGAGTCTGAACATGGCATTACTCTCTATACTGAAACTACACATTTATAATTTATTCATGTCAAGAGTAAGTATACATTTTTACAGATTTTATAACACACATTCCCACCAATTCCTTGCTCTTTTTTCAGAAAATGTTGCCCTTGTTGAGCTATTTCCAGGACACAAGAGGCAATCCATTGTTCTAGTAAACATTTACACCATGTATGTGAATACGTGAATGTATTTTAGGAGCACTGACCGCATGTGCTTATCTGCCTGAGTGAGCCCAGGGTAGACCATGTGACGCAAACATACCAGGGTTTACTGCTGTCTATCTCCCATCGGATGAGCATAAACTGCTTCAAACTATCGCGGTTAAGGAGCTGAATTAGCGCAGGACTATTATGGTTTGAATAAGTGCGGGATTGGCTGCTTTGTCATTATTAACTGAATGTGTTGTATATCTATGTAGAGTTTACTGATGTGGATAGTATCTATTGGTGATGGGTGATATGAATCTGTTGATGCTCTCTATGGTGGCTAGATAGCAGAAAAAAAGCCTACTATGCTTTTTTTAAAATAGGCTCTTAGGATCTACAGGTTTATTCAATAGGTAGACACTGATTATGCTTGCTTTTTAGTTAACGTATTGGAAAAGGAAATTACATGAAAGCCTTCTGATAATGTCTGCTTCTAGTAATTGCAATGGCCTTGTGTCTGCTAACAGGTCTACTGACCAAGAGACAAAGTTTTCAAGAACTCAATTTTAAAGACATTCCCTTGGAGCCTAATCCTTTCTCTTGGGGGCCATGCCCCTCCAAAGTTTGTTTGAATGTTTTATTTTCAGCTGTCGCCCCCTTTTGTGTTTGAATCTTTCTAGGAGGTATTGTGTGACATCCTTTCTGTGCAGACTCCCAATGAAGGTTAGTTCTTTTTAAGGTTTCCTGAAAGTAATCTAGCTTTCTCTTTTCACAGACATTGAGGGATGGTATAATGTGGTGGTGAGAAAGTACTTAAACAGGCAAAAAAGAACTAAAACACACAAAAACACTGAAATTAAAACATTCCACTTACCCTTGAAATCCATACTGAGTAGATTTCGCTACAACCATGCGTGATGCCTGTATGTGCATGTTCTTGTGAACTCAGATTATTTGCACATGGCTACTCTGGATCCACCCAAATCATGTCACAAGTCCTTCAGAGTGGTATTATAAATTAGAAGTTGGGTGTCATGAATTTGTAATTCTGTATGTTTGTGAAGCTACACAATGTTGTTTAAAAATGTCATTGTTAAAAATATAACTTTATCTGTCAGCTTCAATGCGGAAGACATGTTTCCTGGTTTAGCTATGGCCACCGTGACACCGCTTCAAGAGCTCTTTTAGTGATTTAAATTAGTGATTTAATTTACCAAATACAAAGAGGAAACCCTTGCAAGTCCACTTACCCAGAGTTCTTTGTCACTGAGCCAGACTCTTCCAAGGTCAAGGTCTCTGTTGGTTGAATTTGTTCCCAATTTCATCCAGTCTTAAGGGTGCCTTTCGTTCTCATGCTCAGACTTGTAGTTCATTCCTTGTGCTGTATTACTTCTTCTGATATATACATTTTTCTATAAAAGTCTTCACCTTCATAAAAGCTCGACCTTGTGACCAAAACAATTGTTTATTGATGATTAAATCATTCATTAGTTTGTGGCTTTCTTGCGCCGGGTCATGTTTGCAGCAGACTGATTAGGTTGAGCAACATCCCAAGTAACACCCTCCAGCCCCTTTTGGGGTAACCTTAGTTGCTCCCATGCAAGATGGGGTATCTTATCCCTCCATTGTCATCTGGGTTGACTATGAGCGTCCCTCAAACAACACCTATAATGGGAAACATCCCTAATGGATACCAGAACCACTTTGACTGAATCTTCTGTCAAAATTGAGCATCAGGTTTACTCAGAGCTCACCCGCTCTGTAAGGCTAAAGCCCAGGCTCAGTTCCTTTTCCATAACAGGCCAATGCTAGCTATCATAACTGCGGATGCTGAATCCATCAGCCTGCCAATTCACGTTCCTTGCTACCCTCTCTGGAGAACAAAACCCCATTTATCTGGTTTCACCTGATACAACTGGCCTCCGTCCTGTCCTGGATGGGGACACTCCACCAGTTTCGAGGACAGAACTGTGGCCCCTGACCTTGAGGTGCTGACACTCATCCTGACTACTTTACTGTCAGTCACAAACCATTCCAGTGCTTGCTTGAATTTAAAGTTGATCAGGCCGAAAGGACCACGATGTACTCAAAAAGCTGAATTTTCCAAGCCTGATCTCTCCCTCTCCTGCATAGACCCCTGGGTCAACCATGCCCAATAGGCCTCTTCCTTTTTCACTTGCATCAAGTAGTGGGTTCTTGCATTGCCATCACAATAGCCACAGATGAAATTATGACCACAACAATGGCGGAACTGCATCCACAACAGAGGCCTTTCCCCAGATTGTAGTAGAAATTTGTCTAGAGGTGTGAATTGACAGTGTTCTCCAAACATGTTTGGGAAAACATCACCAGTTTGCCCAACAGCCATTTGGATTTGCTGGGTTTGTCCAACAGGCTTTCCCGCATGCTGATCCTGCTATCATCCAGTGGCGATCAGTTGACAGCTCTACTCCTCTATTTGAAGTGTCCAAGGCATATGGTCCCAGATCTGATTATATGATCGTTTAGTTGATCAGCGAGCTTTAGTCCGAGTTGCTCTTATACCATCATTAAAAGCATCATTCAGGTATAGATAAGGCAGGCTGCACCTCCCAGGCACTCCATTCTCAATATTACTCATTGCCAAGTTACAATTGAAGTCTCTCAGCTGAACTATGGAGTCATTTGATGTTGCCCGATCACCAACCAACCAGCTCCATTACGACTGAAGACTGGACCATTTGGCACATAAGTCCAAAAGCTGTCAGATATGTCTTTCCCTTCCCATGAGCTTGTGAAGATGATCTTGTTCAGCATGGAAACTCCAGCTCACTCGTGCTCAGTCGGAACTTCCGAGTATACCCACATCTACCCGATGTCATTCATCACAAGCAACTCTCAAAAAAGAGAATGGATTGTCAAACCCTTTTCATGATCTCAGTTGCTGAGCCTGTGTGATAAGAGCTCCACCTCTCACTTCTTCCTCACCATAGAGGCAACATTCCACGCCCCAATATATATATCAATATAGCAAATCTATCAATGATTCAACTTGCTCAACGTGATCGTTGATGCCCATATGTGGCATCTGTGATTTTGTTCCATGAGGTTGTTCTTAATGAAACAATCACATGTTATGAATAAATAGCAACTGGACTTGATTTTCTTCCCTTGAAGATGCTTCACCTCTCTTCATCTCTCTTCTTCAGTTCATGAGAACTGCCTCTCAGATGACAGGTGAAACATCTTCAAGGGAAGAAAATCAAGTTCAGTTGTGATGATAAGAAGATTTTGACAAGAATTGAACATGATCTGGATGACTGAACACCTCCATAGACATAGACATTATGAGTGAGCGTCATGCAATACAATACAGCCAACTGCATCTTTTAAGGGATCGTGAGTAGCACTGTAGAGGCTTAACTGTGCACCGATGAAAATATGCAGCATAGTTAACAGAGACTTTGCTGTTTGTTTGTAATGAAATCACCTACCCTATTTAACCATATATGAGAATGATGCAGAGGCATCAGAACCAATGAGAACAAGCTTTGACCGTAAGCTTGAAGATTTCTAACACACACAAATGCATTCTGGGACAGGTTGGACCTAAACCAGAATTATCTAGGGACAAAGAATGGGGCAAAGTAATTACCTCAGTTGTCAACATTAAATAGCTTGCGCTGAAAATGAATATGACCACCCATGCCAAAAATCTGGTCCATGAGTCTTTTTGTTTTGGTGTGATTGTCAGGGCACACAACCACATAAACATCTGTGTAATTATAGTAGCAGGATTTGTTCATACAATGTGGTCGGCTCAGTCTGACCCCACAGATGGGATTGGATATTAGGCGTGTCCTATTGCTCTGGTGACGTAAGGACCTCTCTTTATCCACCTGCTGGAGGAGCTCGGAGAAATTCACTTGGCTTCTCTAAAGTTAGGGACTGTTTTTATTGATGACTGTTCCAAAATGCAAAACATTTATTATTCAGTTTTAGAAAGATATTTGAGTCTTGAGCGGCAACCCTCAAGCCTGTACAGTGAGAACTCTACCAACAAGTAGGAAAGTGTCTACTGTGCATTTTTTTCTTTTCCAACAACACATCTTCTGTGACTTGCAACCAACTGCTCTTTGTTAGTGTAGCATTAATTCTGCTATGGATGCTATGGAGACGTTGAAAAAACACACCAGACTACCCGACTCTCCTTCCACTGCCCACCTGTCACACACAGACAAACACTTGTACAGTGCACTGTTACAAACTGGGGGGCAACTGCTGCAGGCCTCTAGGCTGGGGTGTGTGCAGCGTTGGTCCGGGCTGATCTGCTTCAATAGAAGGGGATGTCTCCTCTGTTTGAACTACATTCCTCTGATCTAACATCAGCTCACTGTGCTTGCTGGGATTCACTTCTCTCCATAGGTTTATCCCTCGTACCGCTGTGCCCTCTTATTGGAATTTAGGATTAGCATCATCGGTTAAAAAACAACTGCAAATGATTCACCATGCTCTTTTCATGCTTTGAACAACCAGATACTCCTTAAGGTGTTAAAGTGGAGGACTTTTTTAATGTTTAAAATGGTAGGAAATCAGGTTTTAATAAGGAGATAGAAAATAAACAGGCCCCCTCTTGGCAGTAACCATTTTATACAAAGACTAAATGATTACAGAAGATGTTCATTACAATTGGGCAAATATGACAAATTTTCAAATATAAGTCATATAGTATTAGCTCAGTGTTTACCTATTCTACAGTGTTGATCCAGGTGCCTTTTGTGCATTTTTTTCTTTTTGTACCGTATATATTCATGAGTTGGAATTATTAATGGGTCAGTTTAATAAAATATTATATTGAACTACTTCTGTTAATGCTTATGGATTTTTAAAAGTTATCAATATACTTTCTGTGTACGTACATGTTGAAAAATATTCTGGTTCCAGGTAATTGTGCAGTTCCTCCACAGATACTGTTCTATAGTTTATAGCAGAAACCTTTATGAGAAATTCCTCTCAGTTCATTTTACAGTACACTCCACTTGATCAACACAAAGAGATTATGATTGAAGAGATCCACGTGGCAGGCTCAGCAAGGAGCGCAACAGGCAAAGGGGTCACGCAATCACACTTCTTTTCTAGTTTTCTGTGTCTACCGCAGCGGTTCACAGTTTAAGCAAGCATTCATCATGTCTGAGCTGTCACACACATACACACACACATGCTGGAGGTCACACTTAGAGGTCAATAATCCACAAATGATACCATTCAAGGATTTAACCTTTTAGGCTACCTTAAATGTTACTTCCTCCATAACAAGCATTGGCGGCTCGCTGAACCATGGTTCAATTTTCTAACCGCCTCTCAAGTGGGTAATTCAGCCTTATTTTTCCAGCTGATAAAGACTGCGAAGTTGATACACTGAATCAGAGGAGATGGAAATTTTACTCATCCTTTCATATTGTCTCGATTACTACAGCATGTGTCTTTGAAACGTTTCTCAATTGTGAGCAACGGTTCAAAATGCTGGCGACCCGAAAAGTTCTCATGTAGTGTAGGATTTGATTGCTCTACCCATGGCTCCTTGTTGGTCATAAAATCCCTTTCAATATTGTTGTGTATCTGTCAATATTTGAATTATCAAGCATCCGAGTCACATAAATCCAACTTCTGGAACAATGTGACTGTGATTGTTATAAGGAAAGTGTTTTGCTAAAAAGAAAACGTTTCATATTAAAATGATGGTTAGTCAGTGGGTAAAGTTAGTGGGTAGATGGATGTCTGGATACTTTATACCTTATATACGGGGCAATTATAGAGGTCAAGGTCAACAGTTTGGGACACATGCAGAAGTCACACAGTACACAGTACAAAGCGGCCACAGCTGACCTATTTTTTTGTCACCCACCCATAGCTTCCTTCACCAAACCTTGCATAACACACCTGTTTAAAGCCTAAGGCTGCAGATGAAGGGAAGTGAAGAGGATGGTTGCACACTGGTGGTTTACCTCATATGTCAATTTGTTTCATGGCTTTTTATACCATTGGAATCCATTGCAAGTGTTCTTAGCACGCCATCAAAAAATGCCATCATGCACTTCTAAAAACATTTTGAAGTGGCTTGACATATTTGAAGACTTTGTGTTTAGACTGGCAGGACAGAGTTGGAAACACAGACCTGCAAAAAAAAAAAAAACCCTTGCCAGGACAAGCCCATGTCTTCCAGATCATGTTGTCAGTTTCTGACTTGGTTTGTTTCTCAAAGATTCCTCACAACATCACTCAGCATTTGGTGTGAAGTCAGAATGAGATCTTGTATTTGAGAGCATTATCATGGGTTAAGGAGGAATCAGTCAGGTCTGAAGGATTCGTAAACTCTTTAGATACCTTGAAATAAAGTGCACTATCATCTGCTGGCTCAAGGTAATTTTTTGCAAAGTTTGATGTGATTTTCAGGAAAATTATTGATAATATTTGGTGCTGATTTGGGTAATATCTCTTGATTTTTAATTACTTTAATTCTGTGACAGTAGTTGTGTCTATATTTAATCACCCCACCTCTTCCACCCGTCTTACCCTCTCCAAACACACACACACACACACACACACACACACACACACACTGTATCCACCCACCCAATTAGCAATCAGGTTTCCTTTTTACAGGGGTGGGGGTCATGATGTGTATGTCCATATCTCTTAGGTGTGTTGAAAATATATTTTAACTAAACACGGACAAAATGTATGACAGCTCAGAGAAATTACATTGAGTTAAATTGTTTGCTTCATTTATTTAGAACTTATTTAACAAGTAGAGCCATGTTTTTTTCAGATTGATAGACAGAGAAAATGAACTAACTCAACTCCCTTCAGGGGTTGCCACAGCTAATCAACCTCCCCCATCTAACCTTATATCTCTATATATAACCTATATATATATCTATACCTATATATATATCTAACCTTGTATCCTTTTCTTTCACACCAAGTGACTTCATGTCATCCTTCACTGCATCCATAAATCTTTTCTTTGCTCTTCCTCCAGGCCTCCTGCTTGGCAGTTCCAACTGCAAGTGAACTCAGCTAAATGTTCAACAATACAATTGATTATTGCAAATTCCAAGTATCGGCAGTGAATATTTTCATCCGAAAAAAAGTTGTCACTCGTTGCGCCTAATCGCAATGTAGCAGAGCAGACCCAATAATATGCCACTCTGATTGAAAGCAGAAACATTTGTTGTTTACAATCCCTGCATCTATCAAGTTGCACGGACAATAAAATGTTTACCCCTGGCGCCCAAGCTTTAGGAGGGAATGGGAATGTGATGCTATGTTTGGAATTTTAGATGCGTCTCCATACTAGCTGGCCAGTCTCTGACATCCCCTACCATTTTACCCTCCCCCATATTCCTCTCCCTGCCTCCTCTTGACTGGCCATCCGTCAATGTTATCAAACATCTGAAATAAAGTTCCTCCTGGGCCTTTACAGCTCCAGCAGATTAATAGCAGTCACCAGCACCTCTGTAAAGCTTTGTTTCTGTTCCAGCAGGATGGCAGACATCTTGTTTGTCCGTGCACTTCCTCTCTTTTCTGGTCTTTGATCATCCAGTTTCGTGTGCAGACACACCCCTCACAAAATTAGCCCAGCGGGAGGCCATTTATTAAAATAAAACCCTCATTGTTTGCTCAGTGGCAAAAAGTGATTAAAGCACAGCCAGATGATTTTAGAATTGTTTTTTTTTTTTTTTTTGGTATCATATTAGGGCTTGTGGATAGTGTTCAAAGAACACGAGCAGACAATATTTCTCTCTGACCTCTGAACCTTCACAGAATTCATCAGAGCTTGGGGCCGGTACCTTCGGGTTAGAAGAGCAGGGTCTTGTGGTTACATTCTGACTCGGCCCATGAAGTTACAGCTGCTCTTTAGTTTACTTTGCTGTATTGGAATAGCTGTCTTCCTCATACACGGGGAGAAAGAAAACCTGAATGTTTAATTTGCCTGCTGGGCTTTTCATCAAGTCTAAGAGTGATGATAGACAAGTGTGGGCCTGCCCTCGGCCATCTTAAAGATAGAAATCCTATAGAAACCTCTTGTACTTCAGTAACACATGCTATTCTATTATGTGTAGTGCCAAGTCTATTGAATAAATATGTCTATATTAGCCTGAGATATTTTTAAGGTTTGCTGCCAGTATTAATGTAAATTGCATTTCTGATACATGAGAACAGGACAGGCGAGACAGGTTAATGTCTCTTCAGTTTTGTGTTGCGTGGTGGAGGGCAAAGACACGTCCAGTCTAAAACAAAGACTGCTGTGTTATCAGAAATGAACTTTCCATTATACAATGTTGAATCAAGATGAAGTCACCTGCTTTCTAGTGCTTGTGCATGATGTTGACAGATTGCAAAACATTTTTTTTGTACTGAGAGTGACGGGCCCAACACAAACCATCATCGACATGAAGGCTGCTCTTGAATGGTTCTGATTGGAGGTGAAGATAGAGTTCAGAGAACAGACATGGCTCATGCGGGCTTAGTTGATGTCTTTTCACTGAACTGACTGCACCTGCACTGCTTTTATTGACTATTTGTGGACAGAGGTTGGTTTTTATAAGATGTGTCACCAGTCAGATACTTTTAATCTTACCAATAAAGAGAAGCTTAAACAAGAAAGTCCTGATGTTGACTCATGTGATCCTCATGCATTGATTTCACCAATCACTAATTCTGCAATGCTCTTTTTGATAGATTTAATACAGGAAGGAAATTGAGTTCTATTAACACTGGCTGTCCTAGACTGGTTACTTCTGGCCTTAGGAGTATCAATTTGCTCAACATCTATATATTATTTTGCATTTAATACACTCTTTTTCCCTTTTTTAGCTCTTTCATGTTGCGTACGTCATCATAAAGTTTGCCAATTCACCTCGTCCAGACCTGTGGGTGCTGGAGCGCTCAGTGGACTACGGGAGGACATTTACCCCTTGGCAGTACTTTGCACGTATGTTCATTTCTCATTATCTTGTATCATCTAAATGGGAAAGCACGTAGTTTAAATTCATACCAGATGCTGTTGAAAATTGAAAAATATGGTGAAAACATATCTAGTCTTACACATCAATTTGTTTCCAAATTCAATTCACAATTTTATACCAGGGTAACAGTAATTCTACCAAAGTGATTGGCATTCATAATGGTTATCTTCACACAAATACTGGTCTGTCTCAGAAAATTAGAATATTGTGATAAAGTTCTTTATCTTCTGTATTGCAATTACAAAAACAAAAATGTCATACATTCTGGATTCATTATAAATCAACTGAAATATTGCAAGCCTTTTATTATTTTAATATTTCTGATTATCGATTACATCTTAAGAAAACTCAAAAATTCTATCTCAGAATTTTAGAGTATCATTAAAAAGTAATATTTGTTTTTTTAATTGCATTACAGAAGATAAAGAACTTTATCACAATATTCTAATTTTCTGAGAGAGTCCTGTAGTGTGCTTTTATAATCTCTAGAATAATAGATTTGTTGTTTGAATGGATAGCTGGTATTCTGTGGTCCTGAAACTGCTGTGTGCATTTCCGAAACCTCGGAACCCCTTAAAAAAACAGGATTCAGAATTGTGATGATTACTTTACAAGTCAGCACAACGCAGCTTGAACTGTTGCAGTCAAATGAAGAATAGTAAAACTCAATTAACAATATGAGAACATAATCAGAACCATACAAAGTTCGCGTTAAAGTCTATACCGAAATATGATTTTTTTAGTGCTAATGGATAATATTTCATTGTTACCCTAAAACTGATGCAGTATCACATTGTAATGAAACACATTGTGTACATACCTTGTGTTTGTTTATTTTTTATTCTGTTTTAGCAAAAAATATTATATAGAGATTGCTTAGTAATACAACATTTTATTTTTTTTCAAGTAAAGCTCATGTTATATCTGGAAGATGTCCTGTATTGTCATATATCTTTATAACATGCTGCATTTGCATTTTTTTACTTCTTGCCTTGATTTAACAGTTGTTGTTTATGAATTTTACATATGAATAAATACACTAGAATTTGAGTTTGTTTTCAGGTTTATTTTTATGTTTTTGCCAGATTCAAAATATGAGTGCATTATGAGTGTAATTTGCATTGCATTACAAATATGAGTGTGATTTGCATTGTTTGACTTCTTGCCTGGATTTAACAGTTGTTGTTTATTAATTTGACATATGAATAAATAAACTAGAATTTGAGTTTGTTTTCAGGTTTGTTTTTATGTTTTTGGCAGACTCAAAATATGAATGCATTGAAAGATTTGGAAAGCAACCCAATGCTCGAATAGTAAGAGATGATGACCAGCTCTGCACCACGGAGTACTCAGGAATTGTCCCTCTGGAGAATGGAGAGGTACGATATTACTTCAGTTTGTTTCGAAATCAACTCCTTAAAGTAAATTTAATTCACATTGCACTCTATCTAGAGAAATTCTTGAATTCTGTGTTGTTCAGATTGTGGTCTCTGTGGTGAATGGTCGTCCGGGATCCAGAAACTTCACTTACTCACCAGTGCTACGTGACTTTACAAAGGCCACAAATATTCGCCTGCACTTTCTCCGCACCAACACATTACTTGGTCACCTCATCTCTAAGGCTCAGAGAGACCCCACTGTCACACGCAGGGTGAGATAAACTACACAACCTCACACTCAAGTGCCATTCTTGTCTCCCCTTTTGGCAAGCCAAAATTACAACTCTCTTTCAGTTTCCTTTTTGCTGACACAGTCACACTCCTGCCCACAGATTTATTTATCCTTGTTGAGGCATTATGTCCAGTCATCATAAGATATAATTTTATGGGAGCTTCTGGTTGGAAAGACTCTGACAGACTACAGGTGCAGAATTTGGCATGGTGCCTTAAAGCTGAAGAAGACAGTTTGGTTCTTGTGAAAAATATCTGTGGGTGCAGTGCTCTATGGCTGAGAAAAATGGGTAAAAATTTGGAACACTTAGTTTCAGCTTCAGACATTATTGAGAGCAATAAGCAGCTTTTTCCATTAGAGGCAAATAATGTGCTCCATGTCTTAAATAAGTAATGTTGATCTCTGAACAATTTCGACTGGTTTCTTCCCAAATGGTTTGATGTAATCAGCCATCAGGCCTGTCAGAGCAGTTCAGTGGTGAACACATCAGTTTGTTTACTTTCGCAAGGTCTTCAGACAGGTAAAGAAAACAAAGTTATTCCTCATTCATGAGGGGCTGATGTGAAATAAGGCTGTGAATACCATAGCTTCCCTCAATGAGGAAGGGAGAGATCTTTTTTCCGCTCATGCAAGTGTTGATAAATGGTCCACATGTGAAGATGTTTGGTTGTATTCAGGCAGGATTGCACATTCACCTTCGTGTGGGGATTTTTTTCTATAAGGTTGCCAGACCATTGCAGGCTGTTGAAAAAGGCAACTGTGACCATCATCATCTCGACTTAAAAATCTATTCATTTTGTCTGCCCAACCACCATGTCATCTGGACATACACCCTTGGTGAATTGTCATGAATTACCCTGTTGTTCCTCTTCCTGGCCAAAGTGTGTTCGGTCAAAATGCTTAAAAAAAATTCCCCTCAGGAAAACACCTGGTCACATAACTGGAAGCTTAAAGTTATTGTCACCAGATAACGCCTTGTTACAACTCCGGCCAGCCATTATGATCACAGATAGTCACAGATTTTTTATGGAATTTATGGAGTTTATGTTCTTGCAGTTGTATTCCAAAGGTCTTGATGTTCAGTGGATTGTGGATGTAGAAAAATGAAGGAAAGTTGTGCGTAACTGCAAACAAAATACACCAGAACTCCCTTTTGGGCTCTCAATTCACTGGTGGTTCACTCGTTCACGGCTCTTGCTGGTTTAGTTGTGTACCAGGATATTATGAATTGCTGGATAAGTAGGTTTTCCGCTAACGATTGAAGACAATCGACAATTGAAGGCAGACAAATCGCCTCTGTCTTAGTTTACTTAATTTACATTTAAATGACGGTACAGATGATTGAAATCAGCAATACCTCGATAAATAACCTGATTCATACATTTTTGCTTATTTTCTCCTACCAAACACTTCATATCAATTTTTTGCAGTGTATTCTTATGGAAATCTTCTAAATTGCTTCATTCCTCTTCAAGATGCTAAATATACTCAAACTATGCAGAAGGCTTCTATCTCAATAAATTTGACAATGCACTGATTCACCTCATAGAGCTAGTCCAAACTCAAAGGTCAGAGTTCAAGTTTGAACTTGTCACCACTCGTGATTAATTTCTGCTTTCAAGCCAAGCCACACATAATGTGTTATGATGTGAAAATGTTGCTGATAACACAACTATGCAAGTGATAACATTGTCTTTGTAACTTTTGCTTTGGTAGTATTACTATAGCATTAAAGACATCAGTATTGGTGGACGCTGTGTATGTCATGGCCATGCACATGAGTGTGGTGGCGGTCCTGACCGGGAAAACCCAAACAGGTTTGTAATGCTCAGATTTTCATATCTCATTATAATCCAGATTGTTACAAGTGTGTCAACAGTTTGATTTGAAGAGGAGATTCAACTAGTAAGTCCCTTTTATGGGTTCACACAAAAACCAATAAATGAATAGTGATGCTCTTTATTATGAAATAAAGATGAGAATGCTCAAGCAATATTCTGATATATTTTACACAAAATGTACACTTCTAAGAGCTGTTCAAGCAGCCTAAAAAGTATGTAGGTCACTCATTCATAAAACATGGCTTGCTATTATCTCTATCTGTTGTGAAAAAAAATCCACACACAACTGTCATACAACAGGGTAGTTCCCCTCAGCTCTGTCTTTGGCTTACTTTCTGTTTTGGTTTTAGGGCTCAAATCATTGTGTTTTGGTTCACTCTCAGCACTTTAATCAGGTTACTTTCCAGGCACAGTTGGTAGCTGTTTCTTTCCAGAATGAAAACACTCTTGACAGTCTACTTGCCTGAATTAATGGAAATAACAACAGAGCGAAGGGGAGCAAATAAAGCCGCTGGAGCAGAACTCCAGATGAATGCTAATGTTAAATGGAGATCAGTTAGCAGAGAAGGAACACTATTAATACAGCAACCAAACATTTCTTACCTGTCATGAAGAGTGTGTGAAGCTGTGATAATGCTGCTAAAATTCTTTGTTGTAGATAGAAAATTGACCATCACTAAATCTAAAACCTTACTATGTGTTTAGACTTCAGTGTGAGTGCCAACACAATACCTGTGGTGAGTCATGTGACCGGTGCTGCCCCGGCTTTAACCAGAAACCATGGCGTGCTGCAACTGTTGACAGCCCCAATGAATGTCAATGTAAGTGTGCAATATTCCAGTTGATGTGTAAAAAAAGCGCTGCTACTCCACACAGGTCTGACTCCTTGAATTTAGGCCTCAAGAGAGGATTGAAGCGCACATTTTCTGCTGATATTTTAGCCTTGTTGTTGATGCCCTGATATGGTATTGTGGAGCGCTTCAGTGAAGACTAGAGAACATTCCTCATATGGGATAAGTGATGATGAGCACATTGGAAAGTAGCTCCAGGATAACTGTTTTTTTCTGCTTAACCTGGTGATAAGATGGCTCACCACACCCCTACTAGCCCTGCAGAAAGCCCCTTGCCATACCAGTTTATCAGCAAGTATTCAGCCAGCCAGCACAGCCATCGTAAGCTGGGATCTAATTGCTATGGTCTGTTGACAGTTTTCCTGTCATATAATACCCTTCAAAAGCCAAATAAACAGAGATAGAAATATGAAGACTTGTAATCCAATCAGTGCACTCATGCAGTGTAAATGTAAGCTAAACATTCTTAAGCATTAATGAGACATGAGCTGCGAACCTGGAGTAGGATATGCACTTTTTTCAGTTTGAATTGTATACTGACTCTTAACACTTCACAGTAACATTTATTTTCTCCATTTTGAGATAGTTAGGAGTTCAGGGTGCTTAAATAAGAATTTTCTGAGTAGCAAAAAATAATTTTCTGTTCAATTTGTGTGTGTTTGTCTGGGGGGGGGGGGGTTTCCTCCTCAGCCTGTCAGTGTTTCTCCCATGCCTTTGACTGTTATTATGATCCAGAAGTGGAAAAGAGGGGAGCAAGTTTAGACACCTTTGGCAGATACAATGGAGGAGGAGTGTGCATAAACTGCCAGGTATGAAGTGCATATCAAGTCTAAACTGATTCCTGTGTCTGCACATAAAGAGCAGGTCCTTGTAGTCTGTTTATATCTATAGAGGATTTCATATAGTGCTGTTAAATTTTCAACATATTCAAATGGGATCTGTATCTTTTAAATGTTTTCTTTATAGTCTTTTCTCTAACCGCTCTTCGGTCTTTGAATTACCCAAATGGAAATATGAACAAGTCTGGTAAATTTAATGTGCCATTATTAATCACAACTGTGGGAACATTATCCAGAAATAACAGAATCATATGAAGTTGACAAGTCGATTTTGGTCTCCTTGAAAATGATGAATCCGATGTGAAAAAGTTCATTGGAAGTATGTGAGCCCTTGGGTTGGCTGAATGCAGTCAGGCCTTCTCTTTGAAATGAAAATGTTCAGTAATGAGACAGACAATCTAACAAACATGTATAAAAATGATCAAATCAAGAAATCACATTGTGACCGTGTGGACCTTAAATGAGAGCTGTTCACTATTTGTCCCTTTAAATGCCGCTTGTTCGTTATCGCAAATGTATCAGTTTGAAAAAGTCAATTAAATTTGGTTCTCCAGAGAGTAAAGCTTGTGCAATTACATTCCCTGTTTGCTTTAGCACAACACTGCTGGGGTGAACTGTGAGAAATGTCTCGAGGGCTTCTTCAGACCTTTTGGAGTCCCCCCTGAGTCTCCCACTGGATGCATGCGTAAGTCATTTTTTCTTTGCTCCTGAGATGTGCAAAACTGTCATGCACAATTTCCAGTCGCACATTTTCTAATTTTTGAAATTCTTACTTTGTAATTTGAGATTTTTTCCGACTAACTTGGGATTCAAGGCTGCTTAAAATGATAGAAATGGGCTAATTAACGCCAAAAAACATGGTTTGGACTAAAGAGGGCAAATGTGGGCATACTTAAGAGATGATCCTCCAAAAAGTCCTTTTACAGCAAATAGTCAAGATTAGCCTCTGATAAGTGTGGTGCTTGAAGATCTTGTGATTTCAGGGAGTGGAAGGGAGAAGAGCACAAATCACAAGTCTAAAGACTGATTTCCTCTTGTCAAATTGTCAAATCAAATGGAGTCTTGGTGGACAGTAAACCAGCTTGGACAACTTGCGGAATCTCTGTATAGATTGTTTTCTCACAGCATAAAATTTGCCACAGACTCTACATCTTCTGACCATTAAATTTTGTAACGCTACTTGCAAATGTAGAAAGTTCTTCATTCATAGAGAATATTACACGAGTTGAATGACATACGGGATAATAAAATGGAAAGAGACACTGTCATTGGTGACATATGCCTTTTCTCGGAGCTTTCAAAAACTTTACAATATTGTTGTTGAATTATTCTTGTGTATTCCCCAATGTCTGAGCTTGGAATCTTCTCATTTTCCAAGTGAACATCCTATTAATGTTTTAGCACAAATGGGCTAAGAAACAGGGGGTGAGGCACCAGAGGAGACTGCGACCTGATTGGACGAGGTCGGTATAATGGGTACAAGGCTTGTCTACTAAGAACTGATCGATTTGTAGGTGAAAGAGAAACTGGGGCCAAACTTCCTGTGTCTCTCCTGTGTGGTTTGATACTTTCTCCCTCCTCGTCTCTTCATGTATGAATAAAGGATTGAGTATAATCACGGATCTAAAGAAAATGGGTCATAAATGCACGATGACTCTGGAGGCCTAAATGGGCTATGTAATTATTATTCTCCGTGTTAATCACATGTATACGACATTGTTAAAATCAAATCCTTGCTGAATAATTGATGCTTTGGAATTTATAATAAAGACTTAGAAGTTAATTATGATATGACCATGCAGGTACATGTCCTTGTATGCAAATTAGCATTTTACTCTCGTTTCTTATGATGAGAAAATAGATGACTCCATCTGCAGTGCTGTGTTTTATCAGTTTTCATTGCATTCTGTTTTTCTTACATTACCATCATATATGTTTGGATGCCAAGAATACAGGAATTCATGGTTTGAAATGTTAATCATATTGTCCTTAAATTTATACCAGCTCAGCAACAGAGGACGGTAATTCAAGCAAAACCATCAGTAAAAAACTTTTTCGAGCATTTTATTTTCCAGAATGCTCACATTTTTTTTACTGAATACTAAATATAAATACATAATATCACCAGCTTGCAGATGCAACAGCAGAACAACAACAGGCTGTCACATGGGATCTGGAAGGTGTATCTGCAAAGAGCAGTTTGCTGGAGAAAACTGTGATCGCTGTGCAAATGGATACTATTACTACCCTGAGTGCATTCGTAAGTGAAGTTTTCTTAACAGCAAGTGTTGATGGAAGAAATAAAGGGAGGAATGGATCAAAGATGTCACGCAGATTTTAAAAATACTTAGTTGACGTTGGTCAATCCTATAGCAGCTGTGAATTAAGGGTCAAAAGGTTTCAGTGCACACTTGTATGCATAGATCTTTTTCTCAAAAAAACCTATAGTTTAATTTTGGGCGGCACAGTGGCACAGTGGGTGGCGCTTCGGCCTCACAGCATGAAGGACCCTGGTTCGATTTGGACAAGGGGACCATTCTGCGTGGAATTTGCATGTTCTCCCTCGTGTCTCCGGTTTCCTCCCACGGTCCAAAAAACATGCAGCAGGTTAATTGGAAGAAAATAAGGAAAAATTGCCCCGAATGAGTGAGTGAGTGAATGCTTGTTTCTCTGTATATGTGACCCCCGATGCTGGGATAGGCTCCAACATTCTCTGTGACCCTGAGTGTAGGATGATGGATTGTGTAATTATTGTTTTGTGCTTCAGCTGACATTGATTCATAGCTTAGAGAGCAGATGTAACTCAATGGACTGCATTTTGCGAAAAAAGTGTGACAGCTTAACTTTTAAGGCTTTTTGAGTAAGTTTTTTTGTGATTCAGGTAAATTTAACCTCAATAACTTTCACCAGTTCTCAATTGTCCCCTTGTAAAACATTGACCATGGTTAAACACTGAATGATTTATAACACTATACGGCCTTTTAATTCCAAAGTTCAAAAAAGTTAGGTTTCAAGACTGTAATCCAACTGTGAACATCTTGGTAGAGTTTGCATTTTTTTTGTAACCAATTGTTAAAATTTGTTTTGTAAGGTAGAATATAAATGTTGTTGCAAAAGCATCTACTCTAAATAAAGTAGGCACTTCAAATATGAGTCAATTACAGTTTCCCCTTCTTTAATTTTATACCATTTCTTTACATTAGGTTATCCGATTTACGAGGGAACCACCAAATCCCCTGCAGGACCCATTGTGGGTGAGTGCTTTAACTTTCTCATACCAATTGTAGCTTTTTTAAAACAGCGTTTATGCTGCAGTTACTGTGAAACTTTACACATCTTTTTTTTTTCCCTGTGATTTTTCTTTTCCCCTTCAGAGCCTTGCCGTCCAGGCTATTTTGGCTCACCCAGCTGTCATCGTGAGTGCGAATAGACGTGATCATTGAGATGCCATGTTAACTCCTTTTATCGTTTTGGCCCATTTCCATTTCTTGTATGTAAACACCATGTTCCGGTCTTTGACTTGTTTGTCAACCGAGTTACCTTTACCTGGCAGCGCAGGTTATCAAAGATAACTTTAGAGTAGCAAGCAAGGGAGTAGAAAGTCAGATGAAGGTGGCGTGGAATAATCAAGTCAGGGCTCACTGTATTTATGCACAGCTGAAGGGCAGATCATCTTTGTAGGCCTGATGAAACGCTAAGTATATTTTATTTTGGATACTAGATAATAAATATACTGCACAGTGATAGCAGATCATTAAACTATCGCATCAGGCTGTCATGGTATTTTAATATGGCTATCATTTGGGATGTAAGTTCAAGTAGGCCTCTCTCCTCTCATGATAGTAATATTCAGTTGGGACTGTTCAGTGAGAGATAAACAGTCTATTATTAGTTATTGCCATAAATTCCCTTTTCTGGTTTTGTTCAAGCTTGGAAATACCATTATTTGTAATGAAGCATTTCCTCTAAAGCAATGTCTTTCTGATTTTGACTTTAACTTAGAAAACAAACAGTACCTTGCCTTGAACTAGGAAGTCTTCAAGTGCATTATGTTTTGTGTGCTGACTGAGAAACTATTTCATCTGCAGCCAATTTTTAAAGTCAATTTTAAATGTTTTAAAACCACTTAGGGGCAAAGAAATCTGCTTCTTTGGTGGCTGTCCACCTGACTTCGTGCCAAGTCCATTCACATACCAGTTGCAGGCACGGCTTCCAGCGTTGCATTAACACTTGTGTAACACAAAGTGAACAAAGTCCAATTGAAGGGAGTTTTTTTAATTCCTTGTTGTTTAAATGGAACAAAAAAAAAGAACAGAAGGTCATTTATGAATAAAAACTTAAATTTCACAGGACCACTCACTTGAATTTCCATTAGTTACCATGCAATTCATTGTTTTGTGACACATTCGAGCGCTATGTGTTTTTTCACAGAATGTGTATGTGACTACAGAGGAACAGAGCACAGGGTGTGTGATGCATCCGGTCGCTGTCTGTGCCGTCAGTTTGTGGAGGGGCAGTATTGCAACCGTTGTCAACAGGGATACCACTCCTTCCCAAAGTGTGAGGGTAAGACAAGCCGCCATTTACTAGGCGTCTTCAGTTTTGGTTTTCAGAAGTATGAGGTAACCATACCTTGCAATATGAAACCCAAAAAGTTTGTGAGGGATATTTTTGATCTCGTATGAATGGTGATGAAGACCGGAGATATTTCTGCAATTGGAGACTAATTGCAGTTGCAAAGTAGCAACCGTGGACAAACTGTGGAATCTTTGCTCAGCTGCAGCACAAGTGTGGTTTGTTTGTCTGTATGAACTTGCCTACTCTTGTTTCTGGACCAAGTGTTTTTTTTTTCTGTCAGACCAAGCTTTTTAGCAGCTTCAAAATCTAATATAGATAATGGTTTTGACAAGCACCCGCAACCCTTTAATATTATTTAATCATCCCTGGAAAACACAGCATGGATTTTTCTTCGTTTTCCAAATGCAATTGTACTTTGTACCACAAAAATGTGACAAATCCACCTGGTTTTCCTATGGCTGATGTATATGTTATTTGTCAATGCAGACACATTCGTTCTCTCATTTTGTATGTGACCTCATTTGTTTTTTGCAAATGAGGGAGGCATGTGCATTTTCATTACAGGCTGAACTCTATCATCTGAGCGGCAATACAATTGTTTTGTGAAATCACCAAATTTTATATTTCTGTTCCATGTGTTTTGATTTTTTTGAAAACTAAACATATTGTAGTTTCTGTATTTTGGTGCCACTTCTCTGTTTGGCATTGTTGATTTTTCTCGTAATATGCAATCTTTTGTTTATTGGCCACATACTTTTCCTAGATTCAAAATCTGAAGCGTTGAGGTTGGGATGAAAATTATTTGAATGGTTTTATTAAACTTGTTTTGAACCTTGTTCCTCCCCATCAGCTTGTCTTTGTGGTGGAGCTGGTATTGCTGATAGTATCTGTGGTCCAGAGGGTCAGTGTGTCTGTCTCCCCAACTATGGAGGACAGGAATGTGACACCTGTGCACCAGGCTACTATGGATACCCAGACTGTGCTGGTGAGAACATTGGGCTTGGTTTTATCCCACACATTATATATAAACGACACACACATTCATCTTATCGTCATGTTTATCGTCATCTAATGGTAGTGGGAAAATGTTGTGGTTTGTTCAACTGGCCTTCCTGCAGCTCATTCTCATGTTTGTTTTTATGATCTCTTCTGTGAATATCCTGTAACATTGTATGCTGCCTGACAAGGCCATTTATGTAATTTATTTTAGGTTACACAACATTTTAGACAACATTCTTCCTTGTAAGGACTTTCAGTCCCCAGAATAGATAACTGGGGATCTCTGAGTCACTGTCACTTAACAGGGGGGCTATTTAGTTTTAGAACAAAAAGGATATATAAGGATATAAGTGATCATATTCATATTTATAGTCACTGGAAAAAACAAAAAATGACTTGTTAGATTTTATGAGCCAAAATTATAGTAGAGGCTACATTTATTCCAACAGTGTTTTGTCAAGGGAAATTAGGGTTTGAAGTTAATTCAATTTAAAACTCCCACTTTTGTTTTCTGTCCTCAGCATGCGAGTGTTCAAGTATTGGGTCATATGGCAATGTGTGTGATCCGGTGTCAGGGCAGTGCCTGTGTCTCCCCGGTGTAGTGGGACAGAAGTGTGACCACTGTGCTTCCGGTCAAAGGTTTCCCCACTGCTCAGGTAGTTGACTAGCTGAGTCTGGGAGCAAAACAACATCAAGTATTTCAGTCCAATCTTATGGTATTGGTTGGAAATTATGTCATCCTAAACTATGCCCATTCATTGATTTAAAGTGTGAAACCTAATGTTGACTGTATTCTGTACATCACTGCATCTATCTACATTAGTGCTCAACTAACTTTCATATCTTTTTTTTTTTTTTTTTTTTTCTTCATTTATATTCTATTTTGTCCTGTGTTTCCAGCCTCAATCAGTCAGTGTCATCCGGCAGGGACTGAGATAACTGATCCTCAGACGGTACGCCACCCATTGTAAACATACTGTAAGATAGCAGATTACAACATCACCTTCTCTCACAGACTAGCACTGATTGTGCTTTCATTTTCATGTTTCCACAGAACTGATTATATTCAAATTCCAGTTCTACCTTCCCGGGTGTTACTTGCATAGACCAATATCAGGAACTGATTACGCAGCTGTGTTTTTTAAACTTCCAGCACATTTCACAAGATTCCCTGAAATCTAAGTGTAATTAAAATAGAGGAAAAGACACTTCCTCTCATTCTGAAGGCGGAAAGAAAACAAAATGAAGTAATGTTTTCCTCTTTTAGGGAGTTCAGTTATTTTAAGACTTAAATCCATTGTTTTGGAATTTCTTATTTTCAGAGGAAAGACAACACATTTACACTTTTGATAAATCTGACAACATATAATTAGGTGTAGACCCTATCTATCTGATCATAAAATTATTCTGCTTTATTCTACCAGTTTTAAATGTCAGGGGTGACAAATCTGCCGTTTCAGGGTCTCTGTCGTTGCCGATCAAGTACAGAGGGTGTCTTGTGTGACAGGTGTAAACCTCTTCACTGGAACCTGGCAACTGGTAACCCTCAAGGCTGTATGAGTAAGTAAATATTAATCATTGCTTAATCATTGCTAAAACGGATAAAAATCTTGCACTATTTTCTCAGCCTTATGAGTGTTCCCATACTCTCTTATCATTATACATCATCGGTAACATCTGACAGGGTACTGTTATTAGTCTTGTTAGCCCTTACCCAGGGGTTATATTAACATACCACTGTCAGCAAGACAGAATCCATCCTATGTTTAAAAAAAAAAACATGAAAAATAGCACGTTAATACATGTTAATTCTTGCAAAGTACCACCAGTTGCAATGTGCGATTGAGTCCATGAGATTTTGTATTTTATAAAGCAGTCATAAGGACTTGTTGACACATGACACATGATGTGAAACCAATGTTGTTACAACACTAATGGGAAAATGGGAATTCATAGAAAATAGAAGGACTTTTCCTGACTTTATTTTTACTCTCACAGCTCAGTTGTCGCTCACGAAATGTTTTCACAAAAGAAAAGAAAAACATCTTTTAATATCCATAAGGATGCCTGTAGTTGATATCGGACAGGGGAAATTGAAAGCAAATAATGGCTGGAAATTTTCTCTGGAACACGTTTACTCATCATTGAGGGTCAGCAGTTCCGCTGTTGCTCTTCACCTGTAAAAGTGACAATAAGCTGTAATCAGAGTCTATTCACTGCAAATCCTGTTATCATATTCACCCTTCCTTCACCTTCCCTTACCCTGCTACCCTGCTTTCTTTCTTTTAGAGTGTAGCTGTGACTTGAAAGGGACCCTGAGTGGTGTAGGACAGTGTGAGCAGGTAGTTAAAAGAGTACTTGTCCATTTTTCTTTATTGTGTTTGATCCATATTTACCACATTTATGATTACATATCTTTGTATTCAGCAACAGCCCCCTCCCCCCTGCTAAAGTAGTTTCTATACTCTCCTGGTTGTGTTTGTTTAGAAGAGTGGCCGATGTCACTGTAAGTCCAATGGAAAGGGACAGCAGTGTGACTCCTGTAAGGACGGATATTTCCTTTTCCAGAAAAAGAACTATTTTGCTTGTCAAGGTGAGTCCTGACCAAATCAAAAAATCCAACATCACATATTATAGTCATTGGAATAAAGCAGAAGCTGCGGAGACATGAAAGACTATTAGTGAAAGGCCGACCTCAAATGAAGATGCAATTTGACGCAAGTTTGCTTCAGTTGTCAGCACATGATCAGATTCTGTATCACCTTTAAAGTCACAAGATGTTCATAAAAGAAAAGTTGCACATCTTTTGTCATCCAGTGGGATGAACGTACGACCTTATATCATGGCATTATGATTAAGGCTTAAAAGATGTGTTTTGAGTTGAGATTTTGTACATGCATAAATCAAGGTCTGTATGTCCCAGCTGCTGTAAAATGAGCAGTCGTGACACTGGAGATGGCAGATATTGTACCAAGATTTCTGCCAGTGGCCATACTGTTACTCCATAATGGGAGGCTGTCGTGCATTTACATTATGTCTTCTTCAAACCGTAAAGCAGATTAACATCACTGTTGGTGATTTCTAATAACTGAGAAAATGCCACTAATTATTTTATCTCACTGTTAGGTTGTCAGTGCGACGTTGGTGGAGCTATTGGCATGGACTGTGATAAAGCATCAGGTCAATGTCAGTGCCGGAGGAATATTATCGGTCTCAAATGCACTGAGTAAGGTGTTTTGATTTAAATGCATTTCAAGAGTATTTATAATCACTCAATTCTGATTCAAAATGTCTTGTACCATGTTAGACCAGCTCCAGGTTATTATTTTCCAAACCTTTATCAACTCAAGTTTGAAGTGGAGGATGGCACCACGCCAAACTCGAGACCAGTGCGTTTTGGTTACAGCCCTCACGAGTTCCCAGGGTTTAGCTGGAGAGGTTATGCAATTCTCTCCCCTGCACAGGTTAGTGCATATAAACGGATGAATCAAACATATTGTATTGACCCATTATCTTTCATTTCAAAACTTGCACACCTACCCTTTTCAATCTTCAAACCACCAACAATCTTTTCTTGCACTGCACAAATAGTCCACCACACACCTTTACCGCATAAGGACTGATGTGGATATTTGGACTCTAGTTCTAGAACTAACGCTATTTCTTTCAGCCAGAGGTGATCCTCACACTTACTGTCAGCTTTCCTGGCCCTTTCCATATTGTATTGCGCTACGCCGCCCCTCAACATAAGGGGAAAGCAAAAGTGAGAGCAAAGATCTTGGTGGTGGATGAAGCTGGCTTTCAGTATTGCTGTGACTGTAAGTGGAGGGCTTCTTTTGGCTATTTGTTTTTTCCTGCTTTCTATTTGTTGATTAACCTTCCCCCTCTGCAAAACTGCTTTGCCCACCAGACATGATTTTTAACAATTTTTACTCAACGTAACCCCTCCATGTTCTCATCAAGCCTGCGCCATCACGGTCAGCTATCTGTTGCTTTTGTCCCTGCAGAACGAAGTCAGAGTAAGAGTGCATGTTGACCCAAAAGATGGGAGACAGCAATTGTTCTTTGTGGTTCTTCATTTCACTAACCCCGGCCAAAATCATGTGACTGGTAGCGTCAAGGTTACCAGTAACAGAGGCATTGCAGGTAAGTTGGCTAATGACATCGAAGTCACTAAAATTAACCCATCATTTAGGGTTTTCCAAAAGCTAAACAAATTAGGTCACCGCATCTGTTACCAAATTTGTGCATGGTTCAAGTAACAATAATATTTGGCATTAGTTTTGTCTGTAGCTGTGAGAATATGACATTTCCTTTCAATCCCTGCCTCTGCAGGGTCAGAGCAGAGTAAGGAAGTAATATTCCCTGTGAGTACCTCGCCATCCTTCCTCACCGTCCCAGGAGAGGGCTTCACCGAGCCCTTTGCATTGACGCCCGGGAAATGGATTGTTCACATTAGAGCAGAGAATGTTCTACTGGTGAGTTCTGAGAAGAGCACTTCAACCCTATTTCACTGCAATTCACTTCACAGAATAAATGATAATTAACAATAAACTGACTTTTGAAATATGATGAAATATTGTTGCCCACTCCTCAGGACTACTTAGTGCTGCTACCCCGGGATTATTATGAAGCATCCCTACTGAAGGAAAAGGTCACTCAACCCTGCACCTACCTACCCACTGGAAGCAGGCATAAAAAGTAATCTTTTATCTGTAAAATCGTTATTACTAGCTGCTCATGTAGAACTAGTGAGGTCATTTTAACATACGTCTTAATCTTAATCTAAGTTCTGCGCATTCATTCATTGTCCCACTGATTATCTAGGGTCATTTTGTGATAGCAGTAGATGCACCTACTGCCATGTGGGCATACTTGGAATACCTCAAAGGGTGGCGCTCTTGAGGCATCTTTATCAAATGTGAACCAAATCAATTGATTCGTTTCAACGTGAAGGAGCAGTTGTTCAACTATGAGCTGCCCCTTGATGTCTCTGCTCCTCACTCAAGCCAAGCCACCTTGTGGAAGAAACTAATCTCAGATGGTTGTTCTTTCTGTCAAAATTTTAGCTCATGGGTGAGAGGTGGAACATAAATATACTGCTCAAAAAAATAAAGGGAACACTTGAACAACACAATGTAACTCCAAGTCAATCACACTTCTGTGAAATCATAGTGTCCACTCAGGAAGCAACACAGATTCATTTTGACTTGTTTTAAGGACATTACATCAAAGTTGGATCAGCCTGTAGTGTGTTTTTACACTATAATTTTGAGTGTGATTCCTAATCCAGACCTCCATGGGTTAATACATTTGATTTCCATTGATCATTTTTGTGTGATTTTGTTGTCAGCACATTCAACTGTGTAAAGAGCAAAGTATTTCATAAGAATATTTCATTCATTTAGATCGAGGATGTGTTTTTTAAGTGTTCCCTTTATTTTTTTGAGCAGTGTATATTGGTGAACTGAGCTTTTAGTTTTTCCTGTTCGGCTCAGCGCCTTCTTTCCCACAACGGATCGATGTTGCTTCTGCATCATTGCTGATGCAGATCTTGTACAGCTCCCACTCCAACCCGACCTCACCTGTAAAGTGGAGGATCTGCTGTTTTCAGAACGCAGCAATGGCCTATGACTCGAAGGTGTTGACCCTCATCATCCAAACTTCCTCACGCTCAGTTGCAACCCTCCTCGGTGCCTGGTTGCAGTCTTGTGGTGATGAGGCCAATAGTATCAGATCATTCATGAAAAGCAGAGATGTGATCCTGATGTCTGTATACGAAAATTCTTCTCACTCATGCCTCCTCAGTACATGAGGCTCGTAAAAAGATTTAGTTACAAAGGGCAAGCCTGGTAGAGTTAGCACTCACTGGAAAGCTGCCAGATGTTGTGCTAAGAATGCAGACAGAACTTGCACACAGACTGTATGTCTCATAATCACCACCATTGGACCTCATGTCCCCTTGGCACACCAACAGAACTGTGACTATAGTGTATTTTTGATGGGTTTTCTGGTTTCCTCCCAAAGTTCCAAACATGCAATAGGTTAACTCAAGATTTTAAATTGTCCACAAGTCTGAATGGGACAGTGGCTGGTTGTAAATCTCTACATGTGACTCAGTGATTGACTGGCAACTGGTCCAGGATGTTCCCTGGTCTCTTGTGCAGCAACAACTGGCTTTGGATCTAGTGAACCTGTATGCAGGAAAGGCAGTAAATTACATAAATGTATGGCCTAGGAATATAGTGATATCTATATTTTTACAAAACAGCAAAACCGAGCTTGAATTTTAGAAAGCCCTAAAATCAGTTGACGGCAATACAGCATAACAAGTGTAAGTGTTTATTTAAGTATTTCGAAATATGGAACCCCAAATATATCAAATCCTAATTCAGGATAAAATGTCAATTGGATGCGATGCATGTTGGATAGACGTATGAATTCCCCTGCATGAAAAATAACCATTTTATGCTCTACATGAGCAACTTGATTTAAATTCCTTTTCAAATCAACCATGAATCTTATCTTATCATGCCTGCTGTTGGTCATTTCTCCTACCTGTGTGTTAAAGCTGTCTGCTGTACAAGCATGCCGCAATGGACAGGTTCATTTACTCCCTGGTAGCCCAGGGAGTTCTTTCTACCCGGAGAGGTCGCAGAAGAAGGCAGGCACGAGTGCGGCGTCCCACTCCAGATCATCCTGAGATGGCTGTTCTTAGTGGAAGACAGGTGAGAAACTGGAGATTCTACGGGAGCACGAGCAAAACGCCGCCATTTATTAATATGCCGATCTTATGAGTACTTAACACTCAATTGTGTCAAGCTTGACCAAAGTAACAGAAATTTTTCTCATTGAAAACATACACTTTTATGTAGTATTCACAAAATAAGAACATTGTGTAACAGAGTCATATTGATGTATATCAATTGTCTTTAATATCTACTTAATAGTCCCAGCTGAAGTTGCAATCATAATACTTCAACACATATATCGGGAGACCAGACATATTCTTAGAGTTAGCTGTAGATAAAACATCAAGCTGAGATTGGAAAAAAGGACAAGGGACATCCTGCGGCAATTGTGATTTTTAAGCCGCGCATTTATAAAAATAAAAGGATGATATCCATCTTTCATTATAATGGATTACGTTTTTGCTGTAACTTTTGTGGTAACTTGTAGCCAGAGTTTTAATTTGCATCAGAAACAAGCACGATTTTTCTTTATTTCCTTTTCTGATTGTGTGCACTTGAACAAATATTGCTTTTTTTTCCACCTTTTAAAATAATAAGTCTAATTTGTTAAATCTGCAAAAACTTTTTACACCTGACATTACTGTATCCATATTTTTTTCTCCGCTGTCTCCAGAATTTGGTTTCAGCATTTAGGCAATACACTTTACACTGTGAATAATTTTAGCTCATAAATGGACCTCCAAGATCAATACCCTTGTTCCAGCTTTCAGTTATTTACGATCTTTATTGTTGTTGTTGTTTTTTTCCAAAGTGATAATACTATGGCACGATTACATAAAGGCCTACACATCTAAGAACACAATACAAAAAAAAACTCATGTTCTGCCTCAAGTCAGTGGCAGTTTTTCTGTAACATTTATTTCCTCTTCTATTAAACCTCATTGATTGTCTCAAGGGGAAACCGTTTTACTCCACGTCCTAGATATAGCCATTTTATCACTAGCTTCGAACAACTTTTGGACCTTGCCTTAAATGGAAGTGTGTCCTTCAAAATAGTTATAAAATCTTGAAGTGGTTCTTTTTTATTTCAACTGTTCACAATTTTCACAATTCCAATGTTATCCTCTCTGTCTTGTAGTCTCAGCTCCAGCTCAGTCTACATGTGCCTCATCCAGGACCTTATGCTCTTGTTATGGAATATGCCAGCGAGGTGGACAATATCCAAAACATCAACATCCTTGTAAGCGGTCAGTCTGGTAGTCAGATCCTGTCCAGAGTCAACATTTACTATTGCGCTTATAGGTGAGTCTGTATTAGTGCACCATCTCCAAATGAATGCTTACACATTGTTGATTTTTCATCTTCAAGAGAGGCAGAAAATTCTCTTTTTCTAGTCATTGCGCGTTCAATTCTGCAGCTTCTTGTGCCGAAGTGTGGCAGTGGACAGCAGTAATCAGGTGGCAGTGTTGCAGCTTGCACAGAAGACCGAACTTCTTCTGCAAACCTCAACATCCTCACTCCTGCTGGTGAGGAAATGTTCCAGAATCGCCATAGTTTAGTATGGCACAGTTTATTCTAAATAAATACAATTATCCGTCCATAGTACAAAGTGTATGCAGTGCCTGCAAAAGAATTCTCCATGGAGTATGTCGAACCCAAGGTCCTCTGTATCTCCACTCATGGACGGTACACCGAAGACAGGTAATTGAATGTAAATATTTCTAATCATATCGTTTTTAAAAGCTTTTTCATCACCCAACCGAGACATCTGTTTTCCAGGTGTGATCACATACATTCCTTCAGAGAGACAAGGTTTCTTACTTGAGGCTAAAGTTTTGTCAAATTTTCTCACTCACAATAAATACACTCAAAACATCTAATGAGTAGGTTAGTTGTCGTAGTTACATATGTTTGCAGGTGTCAGCGGTCAGTCCTGTCAGTCGTACCGTGCAATTTTATCTTCATAATGTGTGAAAGTTCTCCAAATTGCACATCTGTTAAGGGTCAAAGTGATGCTCATGTCTTTGACATGAGTAGTTTTTTAAAATACAGAGCACAAGGATGGCAAAGTATTTTTTTCTGCTGTGCAACAAATTAGCTGTTTTGTTTCAAAGTTTACATACTCAATTTAGTCTAATCGTATTGATTCTTTGTTCTGGTTTTTGACAGTCAATACAATTGCTCCGGACCTTTAATTGAATTAGAAGGGTAAATATATTTGAAGCTGGAGTGGTGCGACTGAAATCTTTAATTTGTTTGCAGACATTAAGCACTTTATACATCAGGAAAAATATATACGTAATCTGGAAAGAAGATAAGACAACTTGGAGACTTTTGATTGACTCATTGCTGGGGTGAATGACTTATTGATTAATGATCATTTTATATTGGAATTTTTTTGCGTCACAACTTTAAAAAATATTTCAAGAGAAGCCCAAAAATGACACAAAACCTGTATGAAAAATCTTCAGATCAAAAGTACTTTCACTAAGGTGAAATGTCATACTGCGTGTTATGACTGATTGTTGCTTCAAGCAAGCTGTGGCTCTGAGTTTGGTTTGGTTAAAGACTTAACTTTTCTTTAATAACCATATCTTCTTGCCGTTAAATCTTTTCAGTCAGCACTGCATTCTTGGCCAGTTCAACAAGCCCTCTGAGGGCTGGATTTTGTACGCAGCCACTGATGGCCAGCTTTTTACTGCACCAGCTGTTGATGCCCAATATGGAGAGAATGGATATTGGAGACAGAGACGACAGTCATCAGGGTTCCCTGTCTTTGAGCAGCAGAGGGATGGAAAGCTGCTTAAATTTCCCCAGGTATCACTGTGAAACCTGCTACCCGTCTTTGTTGAATACATTTAAGTTTCACTCTAGAGGTCTGTGCTTGAGGGGATTTTAAATCACCTAAAACTTCACTGATACTAATCTTATGTTTCACCTTATCTTTTTTATTCTTAATATTCTCTATATTTCCTTGCAGACAAAGATCAGTTTCACACCTAGAGTGCCTCTTCCAGGCAGGTATGTGGTGGTTGTCCATTATCACCAGCCTGAACATATTTCCTTCCCCATTGATGTTCAAGTGGATGCAGGTCAACACTGGAAGGGTGAGTATGTGTGTTGAAGTTTTAGGCTCTTTCGTGTGTGATCAAATGGTACAAAGACATCATTGGGTGCCTTAGGATATGAAAGGACAAGAGAAACGGTCCCAGGAAGGAGGATTACTCCTTGAGAGCACATGAGATCCCTGTGCTCATGTCAAAACGATCAAAAGCCTTAGAGATATTTAACTGCATTGCTTTTAAAGAGAAAAACAAATGAAACGTCCTGTCCGATCCTTATATTTTTCATTTTACTGTGTTCTTTTGTTTCAGGTACGCTAAATGCATCCTATTGCCCTTCGGTATCAGGCTGCAGAGAGGTGGTTGTGGCTAATGGGCATATTGCTCTGGACTTTAACCAGCAGTATTGGCAGCAGCCAAGCATCTCCTTGACTGTGCCACCAAGAAAGACTCTTATTCTGGTCAGCAGATTATGTCAAACATTATCCACTCTTGAGATGTTTGTAGTTCAGTGATAATTCAAGCAGAGAAATACAGAAAAGAAAACCTGAATGTGAGATATTATTGTGACTAGAGAGGGTATTTTGTTCCCGAGTTGTACTTGGCCTGCTAAGATCTTCCCTCCTCAGTCTTATGCCATTTCTCCAACAACAATAAGGAGGCTGTTTTCTACCTGGCATTCTGACACAGCTTTATCAAAGCTACATAAGCTTTCAATCACTGTAAGGCCGGTACATGATGGCTTTTGGTCTCTCTCTGTTCACATGCTATAATTTTTCATTCTTTGAATAAGATCAAGAATAAAGATGTGGTTTGGCTACTGAACACCCTCTGTTTAATCACAACATAAGAATAAGAATAAGAATAAGAATAAGAATAAGAATTAGAATTAGAATTAGAATTAGAATAAGAATAAGAATAAGAATAAGAATAAGAATAAGAATAAGAATAAGAATAAAAATAAGAACAACTTTATTTATCCCAAAGGAAATTGTTGTGCCAGAGTTTCAAGTAAAACATAACAGTAATAGATAATAGTAGGGAGGAGGGAGAATAAGAAATACAAATAAAATATAAAGTTTCAAAGTTAAGGCTATAAAGTATTTTAAGGTCTTAAAAAGTACAAAGCACTTAAACCACATAAACCAAAGTAATTTTTGTTAAGATTCAATGTTGATTTGCTCTTTTGCCATATGTTGTTCTTTTAAAACATTTTTCCAGGATTATATCCTGCTGCTTCCTGACAGTGTTTACACTTCAGAGGTTTTAAAACAGAATCCACTGGAGAAGTCCGCAGTTTTTATGCAACAATGCCGAGGAGAAGAGGTGTATGATGAGTAAGTATTCAGCCTGTTGGTAAAGTCAATTGATTAGCAAATTGGTCATTTCGGCTGAGACAGTTTTTTCAAATCATAATCTGTGATGTACTTCTTAATGCAAGTTATCTCTCTCTCCTAGCAGCTCAGTAGTTTAAAAAAAAAAAAAAAAGCTTTGACAAAGCAGATGTTTTGTGACTAGTGCCCTCTATTGATAGTAAAGTGTACACCCATGGGTGCATTTGACAAAGCTTTTACATTTCTGTTCCCACAGTCCAATAGCATCCTCCCAGTTTTGCAGATCCTCTGCCAAATCTCTTGCAGCAGCCTATAATGATGGAGCTCTGCCTTGCGATTGTGATAGTATAGGAAGCACAGGGGCCACTTGTGATCCTGTGGGAGGACAGTGTCCCTGCAGAGAGCATGTCATTGGTCGGCAGTGCACTAAATGTGCAACAAGATACTTTGGCTTCCCCTACTGTAGACGTGAGTAAAGTTGTTCGAATGTGTTTCAGTCATTTTTCTGTTATGCAAATAATTTACAGGTTTGTAGCCTTTGTTGTCAAATCTGTGGAAGTTTTTTTGTTAAAGAGCTCTCATCTCTTCCATTGCAGCATGTGAATGTGGATTGAGATTATGTGATGACGTGACAGGACACTGCATCTGCCCTCCTCAGACGATCAGACCGACTTGTGAGGTCTGTCAGAGTGAGACTTTCAGCTACCATCCTTTGCTGGGTTGTGAGGGCTGTGAATGTTCCCCACATGGCATCCAAGTGAACGCAGGGGCCGGTTGTGACAGCATCTCTGGACAGTGCAGGTGGGTGACTGATGGCTGTAAGGTCTACTAACATGAAATTGTTCTGTGAGAGTTGAAATAAGTGCTGGAGAACGTTAGCGCTTCAATTTACATGTAAAATAAATTGTTCTTACAGGGAAGGATAGCTGGCCCCAAACTAAGTCAGCATACAGCCAGGATTATTAAAAAAAACATTGTAATCTGAGATTTGTTTTATTTAAATCACTATGAAATGACACTTGCCAATATAAACCTTTTGGGTTCACAATTTTTGTTACTTTTGAATGAAAGTATTACTTTCTAAAAGTGAAATATGACCTCAACGATTTCAATGTTATCAATGGTTGGTACTTGTCTTAAATTTCATTTTCTGCCTTTTTATCTGGGCTTGAAAATATATTTTTGTAATTTTCACTGGTGTTTTCGAATTGATACAAGTTATTTGAGTGGTCTTCTGCAACCTGGGATTCTATAGAAAGAAATATGCCATGCATTGCTTGACTTTGAAAAACTGTATGCACAGAATTTGAAGGAATTCAAGAAATCTAAAGAAACCAGGCACATCATTTCACTGATTAGATCTATACTTTTACTTTTGAAATGGTAATTGAAATATGGCAATTATTTAATCATTTTTGGCAATGATGACATTTGCTTCATAAGTTTCAAAAACATATTTTCACACTCATACTTTTACCCATTTTTGCTTGATGTGTTTATACAGTAATTAAATGGACAAATTCAAGCACATAGGTATTCATAAGTACTTAATAACACCAGAATAGTGGTTTGCTCACATTCAGTCTTACATGGAAATCAACTTGATTCCTGCCCTTAGCAAAAGCCTGACTTAATATTCTTTATATTTCTGTTTGAAATCAAATTCATCATTTGACTCAAGATGGTAATCATTAAACTTCTTTGTAGTTGCAAGCCTAGGATTGGAGGAAGGAAGTGTGACCGTTGTGCTCCAGGTTATTATCGCTTTCCTGACTGTGTGCCTTGTAAGTGTAACCAAGGAGGTGTCACACCTAATGTGTGTGACCCAGACACTGGGAGGTGCCTGTGCAAGGTGAGATATTTCAAGTGATTTTGGTGTTAAATAAACTCTTGCTTCCTTTGCCTATACGCTGAATTATCCCTACAATTACTGCCATTTTTGTAGAAAAATGTTGCTGGGATCATGTGTGGTACCTGTCAGGAAGGTTCCTTCTATTTTGACCCCTCCAACCCTAATGGCTGTACCAGCTGCTTCTGCTTTGGAGCTACTGACCGTTGTCAGAGCTCCACCAAACGTAGGGGGAAGGTGTGTATGTTTCTTGATCTTGCATGTCCACAGAGGTCTTCGGGAACTTTTCTCTGGGCGGTTTCTTTAAATGGGTTTGCAATTATTATTTGCTGTGGCTTAGTTGGGAAGGCGGGTTCCCCTTCAATCAGAAGGTTGGCGGTTCAATTTCCCAGTCAGTGCGCCAAACTGTCCTTGAGAAAGAATCCTCTGAAGCTCTTACTGTCCTGGTTAGCACCTGGCATTGTAGCGCTGCCGCCATAGGTGTAACAGTGTGTGTGAAGGTGTGTGTTAAAGTGCTTTGAAACCACAAGGTCTGAAAGGTCTATATAAGTGGAGACCATTCCCAAGATTTGAATCAAAGTCGAACATGTATCAACAGAGAGACTGACAATTTTATTTTTCAGAACAAATTATTATATCGTAATTATTATTTTAAAAAGTAAGATAGATGCATGTTTGTGTGTGTGTGTGTGTGTGTGTGTGTGTGTGTGTGTTTGTTGCACATCTATATATAGCACTTACACACTCACACACTTGTGTTTAATGTTCACATTATGCAGAAATATGAACCCTGAATACACTGGTTTCCTGTCAACCATGTATTCTTGTCAGCTTTTACACAAACATGCATTATAACTACTAGTAATTTTTTTGTATAATCACATGAAGGTGTGGTATTAAATGCATACTCTGTTATTGCTAGTTTGTTGACATGTATGGATGGCGCTTGGAAAGTCCTCACCAGCAGGAGGTGCCCTCTGTATTGAACCCAGTCAGTAACACAGTGGTTGCAGATATCCAGGAACTTCAACCTACAATTCAAGGTTTGCACTGGGTTGCACCAGCTTCCTACCTGGGAGACAGGGTGAGTGAATGATGAGCCATACAACTACTTGCACAAGATTGATGTCAAAATGCAAACTTGATATAGTGTAGTAGTATAGCATATAAATATAGTAGGTGGCATGGATCGAGTTACAGTGGATACTCAATTTTCTTTAGGAATTAAAAAAAGTATCTAAAAAAAAAAAAAAAACGCCACATCCATCTTTGCCACACACTTTTTATAAATTGATAATCAATATGCTGAAGTACTTTATAGAGAAATATTCTGACATCATATTCATTTTTATTCGATCTCTATTTCTATGCTTCTCTTCTTGTCCCAGGTTGCATCATATGGGGGATTCCTTACGTACCAGACAAAATCATTTGGTATTCCAAGTGAGGGGATGATTCTGATTGACAAAAGCCCTGACGTCCTACTGACAGTATTTAACTCCATTTTACCTACCCATTTTCAGATGTTTTGGGTTTTTTTCTGATACAACATATTCCTCTCAGGGTCGTGACAAGACCTTGATGCATGTCGCTCCACAAATCCAAATCCCAGACAGACTTTACCAGGGCAGAGTGCAGCTTGTTGAGGTAAAGATTAATGGTTTGTCTTAAAGGGATCCCTGGTTACCAAGACATTATTGTTCTTTTTGATCAATATTTGTACCAGCTACATTAAATACAATAAAATATCTCAACATATTGTAGTTTGTATAAAATTGTAAGAAAACCTTTCACTCATGTGCTGCCATTGTTGTTTGTGTCGCAACACTGTCTGGGTATATCTATGGAGGTTCTCAGTCATCCAGGTCATGCTGAATTCTGGTAGAAATCTACTTGTTGAAGCACCTAACATGAATTTCTTTACTCAAAGACGTTTCACCGCTTCTTCGGCTCTAATGACCTGTGGGGAGTTTCAAAATATAATTGCCAGGGTTTTGGGTGGGTCTAAGTTATGGTGGCTTGTTATGTAAATGTGAGAGTTGATTGGCAGAAACTAGGTCTAAGGGGGCTGTTCATTGGAACAAAAGAGCAATTTTTGCGGGAATACGTAGATTGGAATATGAAAAGGTAAAGCCAAACAAAGTAGTGAAACCTGTGTGTTTGTATATCTTCATTTTGAAGCATACTTTTACTTTTGTCTTCGCTGTTATCCTCCTTGCTCACATCTTGCAGAGATGATTTTTCACAGATGAAATGTTTTTGCTTATACGTTTTTGCATATTGTAAAACGAATGGCATTGAGCCCAGGTCAACCTTGTGACATCGGTCCTCATCCTAGAGGATTCCAACACGTTTCACTCCTTTGTTCAGCTTCACCTTTTCACATTCTGATCCAGGTAATCCCACAATAGTTGCTCTTTTGTCCCAACGAATGACACCATCATTACTATAACAGCCCCCTTAGACCTAGTTCCTTAGAGATCAACTCCTACATTTACATAACAAGCCACCGTAACTTAGACCCTTCCTAAACCCTGGCAGTTATGTTTGGAAACTCCCCACAGGTCATTGGAACTGACAAAGTCTAACGGACGAGGGTTGACGACACAAGGTTGAACTGGGCTCAAGCCCATTCATTTTACCATATGGTGCAAAAAACATGTCATCTGTGCAGTTCTGTTCCATTTGAATCACCTAGAGATGTGAGCAAGGAGGCTAGCAGTGAAGACAGAAGTCAAAATGAGCTTAAAAATGAAAACAGACAAACACGCGAAGAGGCAAGAGTTGGTAAAAGTCGCCAACTGCGTTGCAATGCTAACAGAAAAAGAGCAATGGTTTTAAGGTTGTAACTTTTTTTCATTGGTTGTTAACTTTAGACTTACAAACTGTTGTGCTGACCAACAGAGTTTCTCGGTTCGTGCTGATGCCCGGTCTTTCGTCATCAGATTCTGCTTCTGCATTAGCGCGTTGTTGACATCTGTGCAGGAGAACGTCCGGCGACTCCTGTCTGTGGCACTTCCTCAAGCGGGCTTGTTTCCTTAGGATCTTTTCTATGCTTATAAAAGAAAACCTAATGCACAGCATTTGGCTTTAGCATCCATTCAAAACTAGCAGTATCCGTTTGCTCTTTCAGCAGCTTAGTTTGGCTGAATGCATCAAATGCAACACAGCTGCAGATCCTTAGGAAGTTTTGTGTGTCCACAAGCAATTTCCCTTTCTTCTCTTCTTGTCCCTTGGAAAGCTGTTTAGACTAGCATCAGTCCCTTTGTTTCCCTTGGACTGGAAATTGCACCCAAAAGCAGCACAATTTGGCATTATCACCATATATATTGTACTGTACCAAGCGAAAGTTAACACGAGCGACCTCTATACATCATCAGCTGAGCATGTATTGCGCTAGTAAAACAATGGTGGTGCCCCTGGGCTAAAATATGTGTTGTAAATTGCGATTTTTAAAGAAATAACCATTCTTCGTGCTTTTTTACATCACATTCTCGTATAATACAAACAGTAAAGCATATTTATGGCTATCAGTCCTCCCGAGCAGGGTTCCCTGTAAGGTCCGCAACCCTCACAGAGTGTGTATTTGATTGAATCTGAAAAAGATGTTACTTTAAGACCCTCTTTTTGCCAGCTGTGCCTGTAATGGATAGAACATCTTGGTAATGGGCCGACAATGTCAACAAGTTAATCTTATTGATACCCATTGACATTGGTATTTGTACATACCTTTATATTTAGGATGTTTTTTCAAAGAACAGAGACGTATGTTCTCGATGACCATATGTATAACAGAGTAAAAGTGAATATTTGGCTTGATGATATAGGACTCTGGTGAGTACTTATCGGGATATGCTGTCTTATATTCAAGTTTTTGGCTAGTAAAATATCCTTTAATGTGGTTTAATCTGTTTACAACATATCAGTGTAATGTGAGTGCAAGGTACATTATTACTTGTCTGATGTCTGCAGGGAAACTGGCGTCATGCTGGCACAAACAGGCCTGTGTCGAGAGAGGAGCTAATGATGGTTCTCGCCAATTTGCTGGGTCTGAGGATTCGTGCTTTGTACTTTACTAAGAGCCAAAGACTCAGTCTAGGACAGGTGGGCTTGGAAGAAGCAAGTAACACTGGGACTGGAAGTCCTGGAAGCAATTTGGAGGTTTGCTCTTGCCCTTCTGAGTACACGGGAGACTCTTGCGAGGTAAGAAAATAAAATGTTACACAACAAACTCCCTGCCTTGAGTTAGGACTATGCACTATGTTCCATTGTAATTTATACGCTACATGACTCTGCAATAACATTAATAAGAAGTACATTTCAACAATCCTGGTTAAGTTGCTAACAGTGCAGGATCCCCTTTCACAAAATGTTAAAGGAAATTCCTGCACTGAAGTTTATTTTGCACTCCTATTGGATCTCAGGCCCGTGGTTCTTATTCTGGTAGATATTTGAAATTTGTCTGAGATGCACTTGCACTTTCCAAAAAGTAGCCCAACAGCTGTTTAACATAGATTTCTCTGTGATCTTAAGCTTTTGTAGAGAAGCCCTTAACCCTGTTAAAGAATGGAAAAATAAGAAAAAAAAAATACAATGATTTACAACAGTGCCCAGCTCAGGCATCACAAAGATGATTTTTTTGTTGGCAAAAATTTGAAGGCTTTGGCAACTTTCACATTTACCCCCCTCTATAAAACAATAATAACTGCATTAGTGCATTATTCCATCTGAAATCTACAAGGGAGAAGAAGCTGGTGATACACAGATGATTTTGTGAAATTTAGATTGTTATGCAATGTTTTCTAGGTTGTCTTGACACACTTGAATGACTGGCCACACCCTTTTCCGAAAGGAAAATTTGGTTGGTGTGGAGACTTGGGTGGAATGTCCCAGAAAATACCATCCAGTGATCAGACGAATTGTGTAGCCCCAGGCTGGAATATGATGCACAATCACGCAGACATAATATTGGTTTTTATACGGCTATAATCACTGGCAAGGTTATGGCTTATACAAATGCCGCGTTAACGTTCATGTTGTAGTTGATAAATGCGATGAGATGAATTGAATTGACTTTGTGAATCTCAGTCCACACATATTTTCAGCAGGTTTGTCTTTGACAAATTAACAAAATATAATCCAAGTCATAAGATTCAGTTTACTGTGCTGAAATAACATTTATTCTTTATTTATTTATCTATTTATTTATTGGCCACAACCAATAAACAAATAAACTGTGTCTTTCCATTTTAACTCTATTTGTGGGAGTGCCGTTTCCATAGATACCTCACTCCAGTGTATTGTGAGACATCATGACTTTGGGAGTGTTGAAAGGAAGTTGGTTTTGAGTTGCCTTAGGTGGTATGACACTGAGCCACGCCTGGACACATAGGGTGTGGCAGTTGGCAACACACGTGTTACTCATAAACCGTGTTCACCTAAAATTGCCTACTGTATGCACGTCTGTAAGAGCCTCTGACACACCTATGATGTCTGAAGTCTGTTTGTAAGGTGTGATTCAGGAATGATTGTTGTCTGATCCTTTTCCTCTCTGTCCAAAATGGCTACACAAATTTTGTCCTAAACCATGTTGGAAAACAGAGCTTCGAAGCTGACTGTTTATTTTTATGTGAAAGCACTAAGATTTTACATAATATCATTTAATTTCAAAGTCAACAAACATTTACTGTCTTACTAAGGCAAGTTATCATTACCACTGGCCATCTATTGTTGTAATGAGCATTTTTGTTCCTTGCTTCGTTTATTTAGAAATATCTTCTTGGACATTAATGATAGTACTTAGGGATTTGATGAGTGAATGATCATGCTTCCAACTCATTCTGTATTATGTGTCCTGTTTTAAAAAAATCAGCTAAGTAATTTTTCTAGTGTGGCTGGGTGATCAGATGTCAGACGTCCTTGGTCTCTGCTTTTACAGTAGTATCCCTCCAGGATTAATTTTAGGACTCTTCCTTTTTAAACTGCACAGTATATGTTGTAGTGAAAATTGGCTAATGTTGATTTTTTTTTGTATTGCAAGCTGCAGTAACTAAAAAGTTGATTACAAAAAAGATAAATGTTATCCTGGATGCATAGCAGACCTGAATAAGAAATTCATAACTTATCAGCTGCTCAAACATTAAATTATGTATACTTGGGCCAGATTAATCGAGTATGATCAGTTTCGTTAGGGTTTACCAAATATCAGACATTAAATTGTATCAACTCACACAATGCCGTTCTTGTTTTCAGGGCACTGTAAAATGTAGTAAGTAATTTTAAAATTCTTTTAGATTACTTTACATTACAGCATCTTCATGTCCCAACTTACCTACAGGAACTTCTCTTTGTGTCTATGCAGTTAATGTTCTTAGACAGAACCTTCTCGTCTATTTTAGGATATAAATTAAGAAAGAAAACAAACATCCCTTTCAATGAATTGCACTCAACACTGCTTCATACTCTGTGTTTGCGATAAGACACAATAGCAGTTACAATGTTATGATTTTCCTTTTTTTCTACTTTGAAATGCCAGTAGCGAGCAAATTTTGTATGTGTGCGTGCTCACATATTAAGTGTATTAAGCAATTATCTGTCTATTTATTGTGTATGTAAGTGTATGACAGAGAGTGGAATGAGCAAACATGTGAACACTTGCATGCGTGTGCTTTTGCACCAGCATACACACTTGTTGATCTGCAGAGTTGACTCAGTCGGAGATGGGCGTGTCATCCTTGCCTACGTGTGTGTATGACTGTGAGTTTGTGTTTAAGAGGCCGGGACATCGGCGAGTTGAGTGTTATTTCACACAGACTAAACATTAGGAATGTTTGCGACGCATATGGATAGACATCGGCGTACAGGGGTTCTGTTACAGACCCTGCTTGGATTGATTTTGATTGGACTATGCTGCGGTGGCCCCAGGCCCTTCTTGAGAGGGAGGAAGCCCCGACACCCCAGGCATCATGATAGATGGACTCAGAGAATACAGGACCTTTCACTTAATGACCAAGCAGGTCAGCAAAGACAATATCTGTCGGTAAATGACCATGGAGGCCAATGGGTACAGTATCCTTCTGTTTGGGATCCATCTGTTAGTGACAGTGCCACCAATACTTACAATCAGGTAAAGTCTTTTAAAATGTAATTAAAATGTTAAGAGTAACTTTATAGTACTATTGGAGATTCTTGTTATCTTTTATCTTTTATCTCTAAAAGCAAAAGGCAGATATCCAATTTTATGATCACTATTTCAGTGACACCTCAGGTGAAGTTCATCACTTTGTGTGCTCTTTGGGTACATTGCCTCAACCAGCTTAACCATTGTCAACTTTAAGTAAAACAAAACATGCTGTTCGAAGAATCACATCATATTTTCATATAGAAGATTAATCAAAGGGAATCACCTGAATATTTATTTAATCAATGTAAAAGTACTGAATAACAAAAACAGTGGAGTATAATAGAAAATCCCTACCTTATTTTAATCAAATAATATCAGATACATCATATGTTGACTCTTGATCTAATAACCACATTTTTAAGTGTCAGCCTTATGTTTTTATCTTTTACAGAAATGTACCCCTGGTTACTTCAGAGATGGCAGTGGGCCTTACCTGGGCCGCTGCATACCCTGCAACTGCAACGGTCTGGCAAAAGAATGTGAAGATTGGACAGGGAGGTGCCTGGTAAGGCCATCAGTCAACTGCTCATTTAGTCATCTCTATTATGGGCCTATCATTCATTCATTACACTCCATGATAGGAGGATATGCCTGTACACATTTTAAGATATCAGCCACCCCTGTGTTATTGTTACGCAAGACACTCAAGCACAGGCTTGCATGTGCAATGCATACATGGAACCCCACCCTAGTAGCTAAAAAGGGTACACTCGGGTAAAGTTGCTATCTCTCCAGTACATCAAACGCATTCTTTATGACTGATTGGCAGGGAAATGTCTTTTCTCTTTACCCTCAGGGGTTGCATTCCTAAGCTACACAAGTTATTTTCCATACCGAACTGATTTTTATGACTCTGCATGTACTGTGTATTCTATAAAATTGCAAGTATTTTGCCAAATGCACTTTTTTTGGATTTTCAGAACTGTCAATATAACACAGCCGGGGCCCGTTGTGAATACTGCAAAGAAGGCTATTATGGAAATGCTGCTCAGCGTACATGCAGAGTATGCCCATGCCCATTCAATACACCCACTAACAGGTTGGTGGGACCGGAAAAGAATATTATCAGATATGCGGCAGTTAAAAGGAATTTGCTCTCTCGGAAATTTAACCAGAATTGCTCTGTCATTGCTCAGTTTTGCAGTAGGCTGCAGAGAGATTGATGGAGAATTTCAGTGCATATGCAAAGAAGGATACACTGGAGACAAATGTGAAAGGCAAGTCTTCTTTAGACAGATTATTTTAAGATGTAAATATACATGGTACAAAGACAGTACATAGTCCTGGTAATCCCTGTTTTCTAACTAATTACGTGTATTTTGTCACTTTCTTATAGTTGTGCTCCTGGTTTCTATGGTAACCCATTGACGTTAGGAGGAGGGTGTAAACCCTGTAATTGCAATGGCAATGGTAACACCTGTGATCCCAGGACCGGAGGTAAGATATTTAATTCACCTTTTGAAAACAGCACCCTTTCTCAATTGGTTTACTTTTCTAAGTCAATGTGTTTACGGTATTTCTGCAGTTTGTAAGAACACAATAGAGCCAGGAGACACAAACGTAGCTATGCAGTGCCTTGGTGAGTTAACGTAACCTATCTGGATTAGACTCTCGAGTTTGCAGCTTTACAGAAGAATCAAATCTTCCTTTGTTTTCCAGAGTGTGATAACTGTGCCCAGACTTTACTCAATGATCTGGAGAAGCTAGATGATCAGCTTAGAAGAATAAAAGCTCAGCTGGATAATGCCAACTCCAGTGCCTCCTCTCAGGATCGGATGAAGAAGCTGGAAAGAGCCGTGTCGGACACCAAGGTAACACGGGTTGAGCCATCATGTCAACCTCTAACTCTAAGGTTCACAAACAAGAGTTGCCCTCTTGTTTTCAGTATTCATCAGCCCTAGTGATTTTCATGAGGTCACTTAATGGGTCTAAAAAATTGTTATTCAGCAACTGTCATTGTTGAGTGTCTGCGATGTAGTGACAGGCAGAACATTGCAATACTCTTCCACTCCTCTGCTGTATTGAGCTACAGTGTGAAATGTTATTTTCATGTCTAGATTTTTTACTGTCTGACTCAGCCTGAATGGTGTTTTGACAAATATACTAAAACAGTCAGGGTAATATATTATTAAAAAGTATCAGCCAGAATGAAAGGAAAGGTGTCAGGATAGTTGCGAGACCAATGATGCTGTATGGAGACAGTAGCACTGAAAAAAAAAACAAGAAGCAGAACTGGAGGCTCCAGAGATGAAGATGTTGAGGTTCTCTTTGGGAGTGATGAGGATGGATAGACCCATTCCAGATCCTATCAGAGGAACAGCACATGTTAGATGTTTTGGAGAGAAGGTAAGAGAAGCCAGACTGAGATGGTTGGGTCAGGTACAGAGGAGGGATAGGGAATATATTGGTAGAAGGATGCTGGGGTTGAAGCTGCCAGTCAGGAGATCTAGAGGAAGACCAAAGTAAGATTTATGGGTGTGGTGTGAGAGGATATTTATTTGTTTATTTATTTGGTTGGGGCAGTGCATGAGACACACATGAGACATGCATGTAAGCACACCACTCCGTATTGTAGCCATGGGCTAATTTGCATCCGTTGTCCCACAGTTGCACTCACAAACACACTCTCATTCATCCTGACCTATTGTACATGTTTTTAGTGGTGGGGGAAACCGGAGTGCCCGGAATAACTTACGCAGACATGGGGAGAACTTGCAAACTCCGCACAGAAAGGCCCCGTCAGGCCCGGGAATCGAACCCAGGACCTTCTAGCTGTGAAGCACGAGCACTATAAAGTTAACTATAAAGTTAGTGTGAGAGAAGAGGATACAGAGAATAGGGTTAGATGGAGGAAATTGATTCCCTATGCCGATCCCTGAAGGGAGCAGACGAAAGTGAAAGAAGAAGATGGCAAAGAAGTTGTACATTTATATACAATATTAACATTTTTTCTGTTTTGGGTGCATGCGTCCGTGCATGCATTTGTTTTCCAAATAGATTCTTGTAAACAAGCTTGACTCTTCACTCACCAACCAAAAGACCAGAATCAACCAGCTGGAAGACGACATGGACAGTCTCACCGATGACATCAGTTCCTTGAAAGATAAGGTAGATATCGGGGTCTGAGGATGATGTTTTAATAACACATATGTGCTGGCAATAATAAATGTAAGAAGATATGTAAAATGTCTTCGTCTATGTGTTTATTTCCAGGCAGATAAAAGTGTTTATGATGCTGAGAAGGCAGTGACGGATGTTGAAAAAAGCAACAAACGAGCAAACATTCTGAATAAGGAGATTCAACATATGCTCAAGAAAATTCAAGGTAAACAGAAACTCACCATAAATGCTGAACAACAACATGAAGAATGGTGTTGAAGCAGTCCATACAGGGCTGAAACCTGCGAATTCTGACAGTTATGCACAGAATCATAGGAGGGTTGAGGGGTCAGAGGGATGTTCAAGGCAAATGCTGAACAGGAGTGTAAATTCTGGAAACTGAAGCGAATGACATGTCTCAAGAAAAAAGTGAAGTTTAAGTCTCAGCTAAATGTTGCTTAAGATAGTGTATTAATACTGGCAGCGGTATGTAGGCATCAAGGTTTGCTGAAGAATATTCTCATCCGCTTACCTGTATATAGATTACAGTGTTAATTGTACATCAATTTTTTGTCCATCAGAATTGAAAAATCACTTTTCGGATGATCATCCATACATCTGTCACTTAATGTCTTGTTTATTCTCTTGTTTTTAACGATAGCCTCAAGGAACTAATATAAAACATGTCAAAACTAACAGTGGGTTTGTTTATTTTTGTTTTATAGATCTGCTCGACCAACTCAATCAGGCAGGAAGCAGAGGTGATGCACTGCCTAGTGAAAATATCGGCAAAATGTTGGAGGATGCTAAACGCTTGGTGAAAGAGATGGAGAATAGAAATTTCAATCCCCAGAAGACGGCAGCGGAGAAAGAGAGAGATCAGGCCATGAAATGTATGTATGATACTATTCTTGCAAAGACTGTAAATGAATAGATTTCCTCCATTTATGAAATCCAGATGTATCTTAAAATGTCTTTTAATGCTACTTAGTTTTTTTTAGTGTCAAACATATTCTTATGTCAAGATGGTTTAACCCTCTGTAATGTATAATATTCTATTATGCAGTGCTAGCTCACATTAAAACTAATGTGACAAAGCAAAGTGACCGGAATGAAGCCACAGCGGAAAAGATTCGGGGTCTTTTGAAAGATTACGAGGATAAACTGAAGGATCTGGATAAGGCTTTGAAGGAAGCAGCTGACTTTGTGAAAAAAGCAAATGCTCAAAATGGGCTAAGTACCCTGGCACTTGGAGATCTGCAGGTAATGCCTCTTAAATGCCATTTTTTCATACTAAGTATCGCTGTATTGTGAATTAAATGAATGTTGTCTCTACAGAATCGCATAGACGATTTGAAGAAAGAGCGGAAGCTCGTCGAGGACCAAATAACCATGGCGAAGGATGAACTGAAGAAAACGAAGGATTTGTCTGAAACTTTATCTGACAATAAAATGGTACACTTTTTCATACTATAATCTGCTTGGTATAAGAGTTATATTTTATATCTTTGAATTTGCTTAGATATGGAACTATTCTGTATAATAACTGCCTGGGTACATACCAGTGAGCAGTCAGGTCCAAGCATGCAGTAATGTTAGATAGCGATCTGTGGTTTCGCCTGTATTTCAAGATGTGGGCAAGTCTGCTTATGTTTTGTATAATCTAAAGAATCTTTTCCTTTTTTGTAGGAGTTTGAACGTCTGGCTGGACAACTGGATGGGGCCAAGACTGAATTGACCAAGAAGGTAAATGGCATGTCTGAGGCAGCATCCAAGGAGAAAACTGTGAGGGCTGCAGAGGATCATGCCAAGAAACTCACCGAGATGGCAAAGGAACTTGAGGAGTAGGTTTATTGCAGATTCCAAAAGAAATGTCATCACTATGGATAAATGAATCAATTTTTAACGTGTCTTTGGTTAATTTCCCTGCTTTCTTGGAAGAGCTGTGAAGAGTGCAAGTGAAAACAACGAGGTGCGCGATGCCAGAGATGCGATCGATGCCTATAAGAACATCACAGATGCGGTCAAAGCTGCCGAGGAAGCAGCAAGAGAAGCAAAAAGTTCCTCAGACAAAGCCCTTAATGTAAGCCCCTCTTGTGAAATGAATATCATTTTCATACGAATACCTCAGAGTACTTCTTTGTCATTTGATTGAATATTTCTATTATTGTTTTTCTCCTTAAGAGTGTCAAAATGCAGAAATTTCCACAAAGAGCAAAAGACCTTAAAGACAAAGGGCAAGAACTGTTGGACGATGCAAACACAGCAAAAAGGAATCTTGAGGGTAATAAAGCGGTCTTTGACGATTTTATGTTTTTTAAACCAATGCAAAGCTCAATATCTAGTTTTTCTTTTTTCTTCCCAGATAATAGTCAGGACATCAATGACATAAAGTCACGCCTGAAGAATGCTGAAAACAAGAAGGAGGATCTTGAGAAGGATGTTCTTGATGTACAAAACCAACTGAAAAACATCCAATCAGGTATGATAATTCCAGTTCAATCTTTACTTTCAAGTAATTTACTTATTTACTCATTTTTCCCAACATCTTATTCTCTCAACAAGATGACATTCGTGATATGATTGATGATGCCAAGACGAAGGCGGCCTCGGCTAATGACACTGCCAGCAATGCTATGGAGAAACTGGCTGACATCAATAAGAAAATTGGCACGATCAGAGCCACCCCTGGTGACTCCAACCTGGGCAACGTATTGGACGATGCGAGCAACACCGGTATGGTTCAGAAAATATGTGCTTATATTCTTTTGGCATTCCTACATCATTAATTTTGACTTAGCGTCATAACATTGCCGTTTTAATGTTTTATCTTGCACCCTCTACGTGCAGTAAATGACTTGTTGAAAAACATTCCATCAATCACTGACAAGATCTCAGAGCTGGAGAACCTCACCTCAAATTTCTTACCTCTGAGGAACATAACTGAGAACATAAAGGTGATAAAAGATCTCATTGAACAAGCCCGAGATGCGGCAAACAGGGTGAGACTACGCTGTTTATTCTGACCTACAAGATATTTATTTTGGCAGTAACATCTGTGTCTGTGGTCAGGAAGATGATTGTCTAAATGAACTATCTTTTCCCCAGATTATGATTCCAATGCAGTTCTCTGGAAAAAGCATGGTTGAGATGCGTCCGCCGAGGAATCTGGAGGATCTCAAGGCCTACACAAACTTGGCCTTGTCACTGCAGAGGCCTGATGGAAGGGGTGATGGAGGGCGTAGACGCAGGCAGTCTGCAGACAGTGGCAACATGTTTGTGATGTACCTCGGCAACAGAGATGTAAGTGGGTGCATATACAATATAATAATTCTTACAAAGCATTATTCCTATACATGCTGTGTGCATATATATATATATATATATATATATATATATATGCAGTCAATCACACTTCTGTGAAATCATAGTGTCCACTCAGGAAGCAACACATATTCATTTTGACTTGTTTTAAGGACATTACATCAAAGTTGGATCAGCCTGGAGTTTGTTTCTACACTTTAATTTTGAGTGTGATTCCTAATCAGACCTCCATGGGTTGATACAATTGATTTCCATTGATCATTTTTGTGTGATTTTGTTGTCAGCACATTCAACTGTGTAAAGAGCAAAGTATTTCGTAAGAATATTTCATTCATTTAGATCTAGGATGTGTTTTTTAAGTGTTCCCTTTATTTTTTTGAGCAGTGTATATATGTATGATTCATTTTGAAAAGAAAGTTCACATGCTCTGTTCAAAACTCCCTGACCATTAGGATTAGGTTAGGTTTGAAAAATAGAAAATATGTTATGATATTTAGACTAATGTTTTGGGGGAAAAAAAAGGCCATTTACTCACCTAATAAACATCCTTTTTTTAGTCCTCGAAGAACTACATTGGTATGGCTTTGAAGGGCAACGTATTATATGGTGTGTACAAGCTCAACGGAGTTGAACGTGTCATAAAAACCGGTTACATCTCCACGTCTTCATCCGAGCCGGCCAAGTTCGACAGAGTTGAACTAAGCAGGTGAGCAAATCGATCTGTATTTTCTGAAATATAATATTAATTCATTTTTGATATTGAGTAGCCACCATGACATCACACATACCATATTGTATCTTTCATTGAAAATAATGAGTTTGATGTTTTGTTTTTGATTCAGAATTTATCAAGATGTGCAGATGACCCTGACCAAAAATATTGCATCAAGCAAACCTGATGAATCATTAAAGTTTTATCCTCAAGGTGAAGAGTCCAAATATCTTTTGGACCTCAATCAGGATGATATTGTGTTCTATATTGGAGGATACCCTACAAGCTTCACCGTGAGCTGCTTAATTTATTTTGATATCCAGCTAAGAACTAGTTAGCATTTGTGTATTATCATGTTCGGTAGTAACTATAACTCCATTTGTTTTCATTTTCAGCCACCAACTTCACTCAACTTTCAGAATTACACAGGCTGCCTGGAGATGTCTTCATTTAATGACAGAGTCATCAGCCTCTATAATTTCCAAAAAGCAGTGAATGTCAATCCTACTGCTCCATGCAAGAGGTTGGTCCTGCCATAATTGCTTTTCAAATTAATTGCAATGCATCCTGCTCAGTTGTAGATTAAAACATGTTGTATATTTTAAAAGGGTCATTTTAGAATGCAAATAGCATGTGGAATTTTTTTTTATCATGCAGCTGTAAAACATTGGTTGTCTTCTTAATGATTTACCAACAAGTTTTTAAACTGTATTTGAGATGAGATGAGAACAACTTTATTAATCCCGAAGGAAATTGTTGTGCCAGAGTTTCAAGTAAAAAACATAACAGTAATAGATAATAGTAGAAAGGAGGAAGAATAAGAAATATAATGAAATATGAACTTCCCATTGCTGCTCTAGTGATTGCCTCCACTGTCTTATTTAATCAATACTGGTATGATGGAAATTGCAGCTGGGTTAAGTACAATATCCAGATTGCATGTCATTGTATTTTTTTAAAGAATGAAAAATGTTCACAGAGTTCTATCATAAAATAAAAGTGTTCATGCTTTACAGGGTGATCAGAGGTTCCCCTTAAGCATTTTATAGTTAATTATGATGTATTTCCATTGCGGAAATGAGTTAATTAGCTGACATATGTTGTGTATTTGCCTTTCTTTCGACTGCTTTGTTATGTTTAATTTTTTCGAGCAAGTTGAGAATTTGAAATATTGTGAAATTCGTTTAAGAACTTTATTTTTAACTCCTCACTCTGTCTAGGTATGTGCCTCCTCTGGACTCGCTCTATTTTGAAGGCACTGGATATGGCAGAGCAATGATAGATAAAAAAGAAAAAGTCCTCCGCATCATTATGAGCATCAACGCACGTTCAGAAAACGGTCTTCTTTTATTTTTGGCATCTGGGGTAAAGTATTCTCAATTGTTTGTCAGTAACATAAATATTGGTTGATGTGGAGTTGAAGGGATTCCATGCAAGACTTTGGTTCTTTCTCATCCCCTTTTCAATACAGGACAACTACTTTACTGTCACCATGGAGCAAGGTTTCATTCATATGAACAGTAATGCAATGAAACAACCAGTGAAAACTACAGAAGCGATCTTTCCAGTAAGAAACTCATTATTTTTGGTTAAGGGGATGCAAAGCAATAGGCAAACACAGAATTATTATTCAAAATACATCATACAAACTTTACTGTTTTTTTTCTTCAGAGCAGTGATTGGGTAGAGGCCCTCTTCGTTTTCACACATAAAGGAACAGTCACAGTCCGCTTTCCAGGAAACACGATTAATGCTGATGTTGATTTTAATAAGGATGACTTTGAGGACTTCTATGTTGGAGGTGCACCACAAGAACTGAGGGAAAGGTTTGTACTGCACTTACTAGTTACCAAGTGGGCGACGTTAAAGCTATTTGACTCAACTCTTTGGCCTATTCACAGACACAACATCAAGATGCAGCCATTCAAAGGATGCGTGAAGAATTTGAAGCTCAACATAGGGTATAAAATTTTCGATGAGCAAATGGGTATCAGCAAAGGTTGTCCGGAGGCTTCCCTGGTAAGATATGAGCCTCATCATCTAAATGGGTTTCATATTTTGTTATATGTTCACATTACATCATGCTTATGTTTAGACCTACTAACAAATGACAAAATTGCCTGTTCTGGTTTAGGCTTCTCGTAAAGCAGAGTTCGACACGGGCAGTTATCTGTCAGCGGATCTCACAGGTTTTAGCTTGGCCAATGACGTCTCCGTCTCCCTTGGATTTAAGAGTACAGAGACTCAGGGTCTGATGATGAAGCACAAAGAGCAGGTCAGTCACTATATATGCAGGACTGTCTCAGAAAATCAGAATATTCTGTTAAAGTTATTTATCTTCTGTAATGCAATTAAAAAAACAAAAATTACTTTTTCATGATTTTCTAATATTTTGAGATAGGATTTTTGAGTTTTCTTAAGTTGTAAGCCATAATCAGCAATATTGAAATAATAAAAGGCTTGCAATACTTCAGATGATTTGTAATGGGTCCAGAATGTATGACATTTTTGTTTTTGTAACTGCAATACAGGAGATAAAGAACTTTATAACAATATTCTAATTTTCAGAGACAGACATATATAGTAACCTGATGTTTCACTTGTGATATTTGAAATGAGTAAGGCAGACTTCAAATTCCCCCATCTTTTATGTTTTCCAGGCCAAAGGGATTGATATTAAATTAGAAAATGGCCATGTGGTTCTCATTTTCAACGGCAAGATGTGGAAATCAAACAAACAATACAACGATGGCCAATGGCATTATTTGACTGCGACCAGTAAGAATGGCAGGTATGAAGGAAGTGTGTGTGAAAATACTGTGCTCAGGCAGCAAGGACTATTAACCACTGCTACAAATGATACATACGACTATGATTTGAGAATCTAATGCTGTTTACTAAATTCTTTATTAATGATCCAAACAGGAGTCACTTAATTGTTGACGATGAAGATGAGGGTCGGGAGCACAGTGGCAGCAGCGCCGTAACTGGAGATGGAAATGAAGTGCTCTTAGGAGGTGACCAGTTCAAAGGGTGCATCTCAAACTTCTATACCAAACGGTAAAAAACCTTCACTGAACAATTTAAGGATTCGTCATATTTGACTTGATAGGGGATGTTAGTGCTTAACTTCTGAACATTTATCTGTTTCCAGGCCATCCAATTTATACAAGGCTGAAGACCTCAGCCACTTCAAGTCCCATGGAAATGTACTGGTAGATGCGTGTACTCACGACAATCCTTTTATGCAAATTGATGATTCCACTCCTAAGAAGGTGAGGGTTCGTCTGTTTACTCACAGCCCAGATTCTAAGTCCCTTGAAATGGCAATTTTAACCTTTTAAGTATTTGCAAATAAGTGAAAAACCTTCCATTTGGTTGAAATATCTGAATTCCATCCAATGCATGATAATTCATGTCTGCCCCTATCCTAACTCAAGCCATAGTGCTGTTTTACTTTTATAATAATCTTTTTTTATCAAAATTTACTGTTGCCTTGAAAACTACATACACCATGATGCATCATGTCCTTTTTTTCATTTGCCACCATCACTTTCTGGTCTTTGCTGTTGAGCTCTGCATTCTAAGATTATATAATAACAATAATACATTTTATTTAAAGCGCCTTTTAAAATTCATTGTTAGATTGTGTGTTTCCTTGACATTACTTACATCTGATTTTGCTGCCTCATTTCCAGAGATGAAGAAGAAGGAGCCTTAAGACCTGCTGATGTTGACAAGAATCTTACAATGACATGAAAATCTGGCAACTCTCAACATAATGTTCAAATGTTCATTCCTTACAGTGTACTTCAATAAAAAGTTGCATGAACGTATCAACAGCCATAAAAAAAATTAAAAGCATTGTATCTCATACATTTGTCTATGCTATTTAAAAGTTCAAAGAACAAACATAAATGTGTCAACTAAAAGCCTGAAATCAGTTCATGTCTCCTTTCTTTTTTCCATGTAACTCAGTGATTTATGTCATATAATGAACCACGATATGACAGATTTTCACAAGCATGTTCCCTCTTTTCTATGATCACCCTCATAATAAATAATGCTTACTTGCATTTACCTTCTGATTAATTTACTAATAATTTCCTTCAGCACATTTAGCCAATGAGTAGTGAATGGAAATCCAACAAAGTTCTGATTTTCTTGTATTTTCTGACTATATTCGTAATACTATTTGTGTAACTTGATGCAAAAAGATATGCAACAAAAAGGAGATTCAAATACTCTTTCTAAAAACTCCAGACACATATTGGGTATTATTATTATTACTATTATATTTTGTCCCAGTGAGATACCAAATGTTACATCGAGTAACACTAACAGCTAATCAAAATGATCATGACATATCTAAAGCCTCAATAGGATCCTGGCATGAGAAAGACCATTTTTATCTATCTTATCAATATTACAATAGAAATAATCATGAAAATGATCTATGAATCAGAGGTAGGGTTGTATCCAAAAAAATAGCACACTGCTTAAGAGATGTAACTGGTTTGTTTGAAGCGATCTTCTAAACTGGCCAAGTTTTTGAATTCAGTACACATTCTCTACATGCTTGTATAACTGCTTGTCCAGGTCATGGAAACAACAGCTGCTTGTCATGTTTCCGTCAGCCATTATCACATTAATCTAAGTAAACATGCAGTTAACATAAACATTTCTATCATACAAAGCTGTATTGATGGTTATCATGAGTGACTGTATCCTTATAACTCAAGTTCCATTCAGGCTTTAAGATCGAAATATATGAATCAAGACAATAAGGAATTTGTTTTCTGCAATGCAGATATCAGATATTGATAAATTAATCAGGAGAGAAAAACATGTCCCTTGTCTTTTTCTCTTTTACCCCCCGCCACTGCATTTCCTGCCCACTAAAATATTTTCTCTAATGATTGTACTTATTTTTTGTGATTACCCTCATAAAATGTTTTTTTTTTTTTAATCCCAAATAAATAAATATATAAATAAATACACGTTTTTCTTTTTTGTCACTTACATCACTATATGACACAATAGTACTAATCACCATAACTAACTTTTAGAGCCAAAGGGGCACAACGGCCATGCTGGGCATGTCAACTTGTGTTTTTTTGGCTTGTAAAACTTTTCACTCTTACTTTCAGTGTTGCAATTTGGCTCCACCAATAACAAAATTCCAGCTGTGATCTTGTGTTGACTCAAAAGCTTACACTAACATCTTTCGATTGATATACATATCCATTACTTCCCTAGGCTCTCAATATACTAAATGAATCAACTGTAGTTTTCTAAGGAGGCTTTCACGGTGTTTTTCTTTGATCAAACAACATTTGAAGTCATCGTCCCCCGTCCCCCCATTGCACCCTCAATAACTGTTTGATTGACAGACGGGAGCCAATTGAGGACCTCTTACAGTTGTGAGCTTCCAAAAGCTAATTTGTAAGTCGGTCTTTCTGCTGGTGCTGTTTTAGGACACTATGACGCTCGTGATGAATGACAATGCATCAGCATGTACGCTTCCTGCCCTGGTTGAACATGCTTTTCACCTGGGAGGGGCAGTGAGCCGTCTGAGCTACAGCCTTCCCCTGCAGGTCTTGCAGCCCAGGTGAGTTACCTGTCTTATCATTTTACACTGTGTTGCACTGTTACTTACAGTAAACATGCTTATTCTAACAGATTCCCAAAGACGCCTCATTTCAGGAGCAATGATTTAATCGAATCTGAGCTCTGCTGAAAATAATCCCTATATCCCCCCTAGGCCTCACTTTGCTCTCGATGTGAAGACTAGATCCTCAGAAGGCCTGCTATTCTTTGCTACTACCAGAGGGGGACACTCTCACCTTGCTTTGTATCTGTCCAAAGGCAGAATCAGGTTGTCTGTAGGAAAACAGAATGAGATTTTCAACCGGGAGAAGTACAACGATGGAAAGTGGCATACGGTCAGTGAATTCAAATTCTGCCTGTCAAATGTATTTTGAGACCAAAATCAGATTTATGACAAATTAATTATTTTTAATTTTATTTTTGTATTTGCATGTTGAAAATGTTCCCTGCAGGTCATGTTCAGTTTGGAGAAGAAGAAATTCCGATTGGTTGTTGATGGGATCCAAGCTCAAGACGGTCAGCTGACAAACATGGAGTTATCATCCATGAAGCACTTCATATCTCCCGTATACTTGGGTAGTGCACCAGAATCCCACTACAAAGAGTTAAAGGTATAGAAAACACATACTTGCATTGTGCACAAAACATATACACATATAAAAAAAAATCTTATATTATTTAATGTAATGCCTTGTTTTGTTTTGTGCCCCTCCCCCCACCAGTCAAAGATTCTTCCAAAACAAAGTGTATCAGGCTGTATCCGTAATTTTAAAATGAATGGAACACCAATGTCATATCCAACAACCAATCTAGGAGTTGGCCCCTGCTTCACAGGACAAACACAAAAAGGAGCATATTTCTCAGGCCAAGGAGCCCATGTCATTATCAGTGAGTAATAGCAAAATCAAAACAACGCTTTTATACAAAATATATATATCTCGCTCATCTTGAAAGACCTGGGGTATTTTCCTATATTCTTATACGAACACGTGTTTGATGTGTGTAATAACATAACGTAAAATCAGAAAATTATAATTTATACATTTTTATGTCCAGAGCAAGAGAGGCAGTGAATTTTCTCAGGCTAACTTATATTTGAAAAGTATATAAATGTATACAATGTATGTAATGCAAAGTCACATCAAATTTTTACTCTTAATTTTTTTTCAGCTGACCCACTCCACTAAGACGACAATTTTGGTTAAAGTACATCAAATCAGTTCATTACAACCACAGCCTCCATTTAATCTATTTTAGTTCTGTAATCTATAGTGATTTCAATTACAGCTGATAGAAAATTAAATATAGATGAGTGTCCTTGACACATTGACACATTCCATCCTTTTCCTCTTTTAATATACAACAGTATCTTTGAATTGAGCGATAACGATATCACTGGCTTTTGTTGCAGATGATTCATTTGTAGTGGGATTTACTTTCGAGCTGCTGCTTAATATCCGTCCAAGGACACCGACGGGACTCCTGCTCCATGTTGGTAGCTCCGGCAAGGTGTCACATGGACCAGAAACAGGCCACTATCTTAGTATTTACATGCTCAGAGGAGAGGTGAGGACTGACCCTGTGCTAATTGCTCCTTTTTTAAGGCCAAAGTCCAACTTGAATATTACTTCCTCATTTACTCATCTAAGGACTTTCTTAATGTTATTAGTTTGTTTCACACCCTCATATGTGTTTCCTTGGAAAGCATTTAAATGTTAACAAATCACCACCTAAATAGAGATCCAATCAGCAAGAGTTATTGATAGTACCTTTATGGACATTTCCGGTAATTTAATTTCCACTTTATTTAGTATAATTTGTCCTGAGGACAATAATAGCAGGCCATAGGTTATGTCTACTGATTCAAGCTATCACCCAAAATAATCCCCCGGATGTACCCTCATTTCGCCCTTATTAGCCAGTAATTTTCATTAAGTTTATTTTTAAATACTATTGTGTAAACAATGGTTACATCGCACTTTGCAAACATGCAAATCGCACATATATTCCTTCCCCATTTACTCATCTAAGGACTTTCTTAATGTTATTAGTTTGTTTCACACCCTCATACGTGTTTCCTTAGAAAGCATTTAAATGTTAACAAATCACCACCTGAATAGAGATCCAATCAGCAAGAGTTATTGATAATACCTTTATGGACATGTATGGTAATTTTAATTTTTCAAGTAAGCCTAATCACGATCACAAGCCAATGTAAAAACACTGAGAATTTGAACAGTAAAAATCATCACCATGTGCACTATGATTTATTAGGGTAGGGAACTTGATTAAATAGTTGGATGAAGTTCCCCGCACCAGAAAGAGGTTCAGTAACCTCTGCAAAGCACAAACCTGCAATGTCCTCCCTATGATATGTAACATGCATTAATGTTTTTAAAGCATTTGAATAAGGGATTTCACCTCACAGGTTGTGGCACTGGTGAACAATGGAAAAGGGGAGTTCAAGGTGTCAGTAAGGCCAAAGACCTCATTATGTGATGGCCTCTTTCATAAAATTTCAGGTAAAATGCAGTAACACAAGTCGGTTTCAACTAAATGTGTGTTATTTACCGGTTTATTCAGTGACAGAAATATTCAGCCCTTGTGTTTGTATGTTCTATAGTAATCAAAAGGAAAAATGTTGTGCAACTATATGTGGATACGATGGACAATTACAAAATTGGACCACCAGCTTCCATTACAACTATGACCAATGACCCCTTGTATGTGGGTGGCATTCCGGGTAGGTATTTGTCGAACTAATTTAATGTGATTAAAATCTGCCAAAAATATTAAAATCCCTTAAAAATAATGATCATACCTATGATGATGCCCAATGTGTCACGTGTCGCTGGGGCAGACTCGAGCAGGGAACCACACTTCAGAGCAGGGATGGGTTGAAAGCACTTTATTGCGTTGAAACAGCAGGACGGGTTGCAGACGGGATGGTTTGCAGGCAGACAAGACCGGAGGCTGGGTCTCACCAGGACGGGTTGCAGACGGGACGGGATGCAGACGGGGTTGCAGGCGGGACGGGCCGCAGGCAGGGTGGCAGACGGGACGGGCCGCAGGCAGGGTGGCAGACGGGACGGGCCGCAGGCAGGGTGGCAGACGGGACGGGCCGCAGGCAGGGTGGCAGACGGGACGGGCCGCAGGCAGGGTGGCAGACGGGACGGGCCGCAGGCAGGGTGGCAGGCGCGACGGGCCGCAGGCAGGGTGGCAGGCGCGACGGGCCGCAGGCAGGGTGGCAGGCGGGACGGGCCGCAGGCAGGGTGGCAGGCGGGGACAGAGGTTACACTGGCCGGCTGGGTCCGGTCGTGGTAGGGATGGGGCCCGGTCGTGGCAGGGATGGGGCCCGGTCGTGGCAGGGATGGGGCCCGGTCGTGGCAGGGATGGGGCCCGGTCGTGGCAGGGATCTACAGTGGTCTGAGAGCCACAATCCCCGGCGCCAGGCAGAGCGTGCCGCTGCCCCTCATAGGGATCTTGATTAGCGGCATCTGCTGCGGCTGGCGCCGATTACAAATTGGGATCAGGTGTCATACCCTGACACAACGGTGCAGCAGACGAGTAACACTGATAATTTGTTCCTTTTAGAGACAGTTATCAAACATAAAATTATACTTTAAAAAGGTGTAAACAATTCTTACATACTATTTAAGTTAACCTACTTAGTAAAGAAGTGGATGATCATAGATAAGTAAATCTGAAGCAATGAGCATTTATAAATAGCCAATGATGACAATAATAGCAGGCCATAGGTTATGTCTACTGATTCAAACTATCACCCAAAATAATCCCCAGGATGTACCCTCATTTCGCTCTTATTAGCCAGTAATTTTCATTAAGTTTATTGTTAAATACTATTGTGTAAACAATGGGAACAATGGGTTACATAGCACTTTGCAAACATGCAAATCGCACATTATTGCTGGCTAAATGCATTTGGTAAGAGTTATTTAATGCATATTGCTGTGATATTCGTAGTTATATATTTTTACTGTGTTGTATTTTTAAAATAGTGTCACTTTGAACTGTTGAATAAAACTTTTACTGAAACAATAAATGAGTAAATGAAAATGGTCAACAACATTTGACCACCAAAATACCTTTGAATCATTTGTATGACTGGATTACATTTATATGTGCTATTTTGGACTGGTTTTTGAAATAGGAGAGAGCATTAGTTTTACACAGCCGTTGAAGTTGCATCAGTTATATGTTTTTCTTTGGTTATCGTCCATCCATATGGCATACAAGTTCATGGATCATTTTTACTGAAATATCATAAAAGACATGCCAGCAGTCTATGCCATAGTCAGGATTTTGTTCTAAAGCCAAGATATCACAAACATCACAATTTTTTGCATCCTGTGCATTTTGGCAGACTTTGATGAATATACTGTTATTTCAAATTGTGAACAAATTAATGTATATTTATTCAGGCAATGACTGGTATTGACAGACTTTAATAAATGTACTGTTATTGAAAATTGTGAACAAATTAATCTATTCCTCTAACTGACTCCACAGCACCAGTGTTAGGGCAACAAGCGCCCCCAGTCACATCGTCCTTCGTGGGATGCATCCAGGAAATGAAGATAAATGGTGAGCCAGTCTCCTTCCAGAGGTTGTCTGTATTTGGGCCTGTAAACCTCAAGGAGTGCCCGGGCTGAACAGACACTGCTTTTTCACCACATCTTGGGACCACATCCACCTCCACTCATGTGCAATCTGCCACCAAGACAGAGAATGTGTCCGAGTGTAAGAATGTATATATCATGAGGAGTATGTGTCGCTGTATTTACAGGTCTGCGTATATAAATTCTTGTCAAAATCTTCTACTTGTAGCAACTGGACCTGATTTTCCTCCCTTGAAGACATTTAATCTCTCGGATTATTATCTATTAGATTCCAGTTGCTACGAGACCAAGATTTTGACAAGAATTAACCATGACCCAAATGACTAAGAACCTCCACAGATGTGTGTTTGAATGTGATTGTGTAAATGTGTGTAAAAGAGAAGGAAGGAACAGCTTACAGGCTCATAATATTTGCTGCTTTGTCAAACATTTCTATATTTATTTTGTGATAATATCACATATCACAGCACCAACTCATGAATGCAATTCCTGAATGTTGTTCATTCTGGAGACTATGAAATGCATCTAATGATGCTTGTAAAATGTCAGGGTGGCAAAAAAATACTTGGCACTTTAAGAAAAAAAAAATCTTGTGGCAGTGCTTTAATGGAGATCAATATTAATAGTTAATGCCTTTTGGTTGGTTGGAAACCTATGTGTGAGTTAGATTTCTCTTAAGTTTGCAATTCAGTCTAAGCTTTTCCTTGAAATTTGTTATCATATCCATAATCTGCCATATATTATTTTAGCATTTTACCTATGGATTTGATTAATAATAATTACTAAGGTGTTGAAATCCCATTTCCCCCCATATTTTGTCTGTTTTTCTGAATGCATTTGGCATTCCTTTTGCATAATGTTCTGTGTAACTTTAGGCATTGGTTGCATCTGGGCAGCTGGCACTGAATACAATTAGGAAGAAAAAAAACAGTATCGGTTCCATCAACAGATGTCACAATGTTGCTAAATGATGTTGTTTGTGGGACCATGTCGCCCATTTTAATGGAATGAATATTGTTTGAACTGTCTTTAAATTCTTTATATTTCATCTCTTGTTGCAAAAATTGCAATAACAAAAATATACATGAATTATAACTTGACGATTTTTCACACACATTTCTGTCTTGTGCCCACTAATTCATGAAACACTTTGTACCATACATGTATGTCAGACAAAATTATTCGGCCCTATGACATGTGGTCATGATAACGTTGAATAGATTTCATGCCACACAAATACACAAAACAACAGCAAATAAGGAAATTGAAGAGAAATAACATCCTCTAGTCATTTATAATTATTTCTACTACTACTACTATTATTGTTGTTGTTGTCGTTTTCGATGTTTTATTATGATGCCATTGTTGTTGTTGCTGCTGTAAAAAATTAAATTGTAACATTTACATGTAGTGTAAATTATGATTTAGATGCATTTGTAAAGGTATCTAGTTGTTGATGTGCGCCACCCTCAATCATATTTGTGTCTCTTATAATTTTGGGTATGGAACCAAAAACTTTGTGAACCCTTCTGTTTTGAAAGGCATCGCTGAGTACACGCCAGGATTTATTTATTATGTTTGGCATTTTTCACTGCAATATTTGATGAATAAAATTTACAATAAGTTGGGAATGGTCTCATTCGCAAGTTACCAAATGCATATTTTTCAGGATTCAGAAATGCCTGCAATGTCAGTGTATTTGCATATGCCCTACCCTATATTTTTCTTCTTTTCATGTAAAGCTTGGATGAGAATACATTTCTATGAAGAAGAGATTTGTAATGATGTACGGCAGTATAGTTGTCCTTCTTATTACATTCATTACACTTCTTATTTACATCCATTAGAGGGAATCGTGTTGTACTCGAAACTGTCAACATGAACTTGCTGCTGCCCAAATCCCTACGAAGATTCTAATTGGCTGGCTGAATACTAAACACGGAAATACCACGCCCACTCTGTGGAGGCGTTCAAGGCACCCCTGAAAACGCGCAAAACACATTGTTTCATTGAACCGCACAGCCACGGCAATTACGATCATCACACTTGATCACATTATTTATTTCTAAAGGTTACAACTTTAGGCCTATCCGAAAAAACACATTCCAGCCTTACAATGCAAGTGCATTGGCCAAAACAAGAATAATACATATTACAATGCTTTGCACTATAAATGATTAGCTTCACATTGTCCAAGCACAACCAAATACAACAGCAAGAGATGTGGTAAATGGTGGATAATGATTGAAAGGATTTTTTTTTTTGTTATCTCTTTTTTAACTATTACTAGACCACGTGTTTACAACGTTTTGCGTTAATCCTTTTATTGTTTTTTTAGATTCGTTCAAGCAAAAATCACGATGAATTTTATTTATGACGATCAGAGGCCGACTTCGTCCACCTTTCTTAAGCTGTAGAAATAGCTATAGATAAATAGCTATAGATATAGAAATGTAAGTGCTGGTATATATTTATCAGACCGCGTGTTTTGAAATAACTGTAGATATAAATTCGGATAGAACGTGAATGTGTCACACTTCCGGTCTGAACCCAAATCACTTTAAACCGACGTCCTCCAGGCGGCGGAGCAGCGATAGAACCGGTATTGCGACAGTTTTCACGTTCACGCTGCCGCACGTCATACCTGTACACCTGTTCGCCTTAAAAATGTGATATAATGAATTGGACCGTGTTTACTCGTAACTGCGTCACCGGCTGAGACCGTTCCGTTCAATACTTAGTCTCACACCTCTTTCCTTGCCCTCTGCCTCCGCCGGCGTATCCAGCTCGTCGCCCCCGGTAGCGGACAGCTCAATGGCGGACCCGAAGGCACCAGCCCAGGGAAGCGTGGAGGAAGAAGACCGCATCAACGACGCAGAGCTGGCTCTGAAAGGGATTAATATGCTTCTCAACAACGGGTTCAAGGAAAGCGACGAGCTCTTCAGAGCGTACAGGTGAGATCTGTGAAGTGTCTCCCCTCCTAGACGGCGAGCAACACTTGTCTCGTGTTATTGTGTCTGTCACCGTCCGAATACCTCGCCGGTGTGTGTTGGTGTGAAGGAATTCTGCAAGAAGCCCCGGCGCTGCCCCTTCTAAACTTGCAAAACAAACCTAGACGTTTTCGTCACGCTTGTCTTGTGTAGCGACATATGATCAGGTCACAAGTTGAAAAATCCAAATAGCCTGAGTCAACATCCGAGGTCTGCATGCAACTACTGAGGGGTTTGATGTTGAAACAACAATCGTAATGTAATAATCATGGCCTTTTTTAAGGGGAAATTAGTTTTATCATCGAAAAGGAAATGCAGGGGTTGCATTTGCGTTTGAGGCCTTGGATTGTTTACATCATTTATGCTCAGTGGTTAGCTGTAGGTTTCTTCTGCGAAAAAATAGTAATGTATAAAGAGATCACTTTTCATGGATGAAAAGCCATCCTTAAATAACAAAAAAACTAATGTATTCAGTGTTTACTGGCTACTATTCAATATGTATATTTTAAAGCACGCCTAATTTATTTTAGATTTTGATGCATTTCTTAACTTTTTACAGTAACATGTCATGTATTCTTTTGCTGCGACTGGCAATTGGTTTCCACCTATTTTGTTCAATGTATCTTAGGTCTTCATGAAATGCAGAACGTATTGATTGCAAAAGAAATTGAATATTTTCACAAAAGACATCCAGCATGCGTGTTTAGTGTGGGCAAACAGTGAAAGGTGTAACCATGTATCCAGCAAAGCTTTGCTATCTCGAGGTTGTAACCTGTAAAGTTTTCTGAAGAAAATAGTAATGCGACAAATACCCAGGGAGTGTTTAATCAATTAAGCGAATGATTATAAATGATATGTTGGTTACTAATTCAGCTTGAACCTGCGCTCTAACCCATAGACTTAGCCATTTCCTGTTTGTCGTTCCTCCTACGTCTTCCGACAGCTGATTATCTCTTGGAAGGGGTTGCATTTGCTTTCAAGTTGAATATTGAAGTCACAGAAGGTCAAACCCTGTGTGTCCCGTCCCCTGGTGAAAGCTTAAATGTCACCTCTCTCACTAATTGCATTACACCCTATGCGCCATCCGTTTTTTGTTACCTTAACGAAAAAAAAAATGATGGGCATGGAAAACACACACACACACACACACACACACACACACACAGCGTCGGAGGATGGGCTTTAACCAGTGATTTTCTCAGATGTTACAGGTCATTTTTAAGTGCTGAATTATTGTAACAGGTGATTAATTGAGATTTGCTTTTAAAGTGAAAAGGATATGTATGTGCCGAACACTATGAAACTCCTGAAGAATTTAATTCCATGTGTCTGTCATCTTTCGCCTCACCTTGTCACTGAGACTCAAGCTATGTAACTTAATGCTAAACAGCCTTAACACACATTTTTGTGCTCTACCCATGAGCTTCCCTTAGGTCTGTTATATTCATTGCTTCTCTGTTTTCCATCTCCTCTCACCTCTTTTTTCTCTGTCGGTTACAGGAACCATAGCCCTTTGATGAGTTTCGGAGCCAGTTTTGTGAGTTTTCTGGTGAGTTCACCTTGTTTACAGCTTGCTAACTCCAATAATATGTTGAAAATGTTTTAAATAAATAGCAAATGCCATTGTGACAAGAAGTTTATTTAGCCTGTCAGGTCAAAGAATCTCTCAAGAATTAGTGTTTTCCCTGAGTATGATCTATAGTGGCTGTCTTTTTATTTTAATAATCCAAGTCTTCTCCTTATTACATTTCTATTATCTTGTATTTACTACATTGATGTAAGAAAATATTTTGAAAAGAGCTCACAGCTGTTTTTTGTAAAGGAAATTACTTTTAGTTTAACATTATTCTTTGCAAAAGGTTTTCTTTAAAAAATCCTGGCTTCTGGCTTACTTGCTTGTTATTCTCATCTCATTTCTTCTTACATGTACAACATTGATAGAAAACCAAAACACAAATTTGTGGGTTCTGATGCTGTCCTTCCTTCATTCATTCACCACAGCTCCCGGAAGTACATGGAAGCACACGCCACTTGAAGTTAATTTTCTTATGCAATAGGACAGCAATCCTCCTTCCATTGCTCACACATAGTGTGCTGAAAATTCAAAAAGGATTATTCTCCCCTGTAGTTGCTTACTGCCCAGTAGTTGAATATGACAGTTAATCAGGGAGCACATTAAATCACAGTTTTAGTAACAGCCCTCACTGCCCAGTTATCATAACACAAAGTCAATGTAATGTAAATGTTATATGCTGTAATCATGGTTTTTTTTTTCCATGCGTGAGCAGGTAGGTGTAAGACATTGCCAAAGGAGCTAGGTAATTATTTCAACATAGAATGCGTAAAATCCTGAGAGTTATGTTTTGTTCCCTGCACTGTGCACTGACTTTTTAATCCAACAGTTAAATTCCAGATTACACTGTAGCTTCATTTTCCGTTTTTGTCCTCCTTTTTTGCAGAATGCCATGATGACATTTGAAGAAGAAAAAATGCAGTTAGCCTTTGAGGACCTCAAAGCAACAGAGAGGCTGTGTGAAAGTGAAAACACTGGTGTCATTGAAACCATCAAGAACAAGATCAAGAGGAATGTGAGTAAACCATTTAACATGATATTAATAGAATAAATGCAATTGCCTGGGGATGAGTCTGTGGGCAGCTCGCTGACTTGTCTGTTTGCCATACAAGTTTTTAAGTGTGACATAATTTGTGGGCAGACGGACTCTCAGAGGTCAGGGATTGCTGCAGTGGACCGACTACAGAGGCAAATCATCATAGCAGATTGTCAGGTTTACCTTGCAGTGCTTTCGTTCATCAAACAAGAACTCTCAGGTAAAGAATGCAATTCAGTGTAGAATGCGCTCAATAATTTAGCTTTTAACCTTTAGCTCCCGAACTTTCTTAGGTGTAGCTTTTTAACCGGGTGTTATGATATAAGTTATGGGTGTAAATGTGTGTTTAAATTGAGAATACATTTTTTTTTCCCAATACATTGTTCATTTCCCGACAGCGTATATCAAAGGAGGGTGGATCCTCCGTAAGGCCTGGAAAGTCTACAACAAATGTTACAGTGACATCACACACCTGCAGGAGGAGGGCAGCAGAAGGAAGGCCTCCCCACAACAAGCCATGTCTTCCCCGTCCCAATTATCCTCTTCTAAGCTCTCCGATCATCATCACACATGTTCACCAAGACCAAGTCCCTCCCATAGACTGGACAGTGTCAGCCCGGAGGCTCTGGATCGGCTCAAAGGTTCTGTCAGCTTTGGTTATGGTCTCTTCCACCTGTGTATCTCGATGGTCCCACCTCACTTACTGAAGATAGTCAACCTGCTGGGCTTCCCCGGCGATCGTCTGCAAGGCTTGTCTGCACTCACCTATGCCAGTGAAAGTAAGGATATGAAGGCCCCCTTAGCTACGTGAGTATGTGAGTGACAATTCCAATGTTGATCTGGAGTAACAATAGACTATTAAAGCTACATTTTTAAACTATATATATGTGTGTGTGTGTGTGTGTGTGTGTGTGTGTGTGTGTGTGTGTGCGTGCGTGTGTAAAAACATATAAACATACATCATTTAGTATTTATTAAATATTATTTATATTTTCTACATTCTCTGGCTGCCAATATTGTTAGATAGTGATGGTTTAATGTTGATTGAGGCATCAGTAACAGAAAGTGCAGACTGTAGTAATCTAATTAGAAGTTTAAAATAATATGAATAAACATAATAATGATGTTAATGATAATGAATAATAACCAAATGTCAGTAACTTGTACCTTAGTTTTCTGTAATACCTTTTTCATCAACCTCTGAAATAAACATATACATAGTATTTATTCACCTGTGGCTGTCACTATCTTTAATCTCCTGGAATCCATTACAGATATGTGGGACCTAGTGAATTACATATAAAGAAATATCTGTACCCACTTTGCTACAGAAATATTGAAAAAATAAAGCACATACAGTCCCCCTCAGACCCTTTTGGAACCTAAAGAAACTTCAGACCTCTGTTTCATGTGCAAGTTGGTTGTAGTTAAATACCCCTATGGTATAGTAAATAGCATTCTGTTTAATGTTTTTGAATCATGTCTCTTCAGTTGACTGAGCAGCGTTGTAGATAAATTGATGTGTTAAAATATCAAAGTGTTGCTAAATCACAAAATGATGTTGGTCTGTTGATTGCATCCCTACTTATCCTTTTGTGTGTCACACAGTCTGGCCCTTCTGTGGTACCACACGGTAGTGCAGCCGTTCTTTGCTCTGGATGGTACAGACACACAGACGGGCCTGCAGGAAGCCAAATCCATTCTTCGCCAACGGGAGACAACTTACCCAAACTCCTCTCTCTTCATGTTCTTCAAAGGCCGGGTGCAGCGACTTGAGGTAAATGGAAACATGCGATTATCTTAACCTCATTTAGTATTGCATCGCTTGAAGTCCAATTTTTCCTCAGCCTGTAACCACACGGTTCCTCTCTTCAGGGCCAGAGCAGTAGCGCCTTGATGTCCTTCAGTACTGCTTTAGAGTTTGCGTCCGACCAGAGGGAGATTCAGCACGTGTGTCTATATGAAATAGGTACTGTTTTTGAACACATTATCTTGTCACATTTAAATGTCGTGCACTCTAATGTCTTTTTGTTGGTTTGTCATAGGTTGGTGCAATATGATTGAACTGAACTACAAAGAAGCCTACAAAGCCTTTGAGAGACTGAAGACCGAGTCTCGCTGGTCCCAGTGCTACTATGCCTATTTAACTGGAGGTGGTAGCAGTCCAAACTGATCATGCCTCAAATGTATTTCCTGTGAGTTTCTGTTTGTACAGGATTCTAATTCATAATCCTGTCTTTCTCTTGGTTTTAAATAGTTTGCCAAGGAGCCATGGGTGATCTGTCGGGAGCGTTTGCTGTTCTTAAAGATGTTCAAAAACTATTCAAACGCAAGAATAATCAGATAGAGTTGTTCTCCCTGAAGAAGGTTAGTACAGTATATATCCAGCTGCAAATTCTAAGAGTAAATACCTGTAAACCAGCGAGGTGTGTATGCACATATTCAATTAGGCTGAGAAGCTAAGGATCCCCAGCCTTTCCAAAGAACTGTGTGTCCTGTCAGTGATTGAGATTCTTTATCTATGGAAAGCCCTGCCCAACTGTTCCACGGCCAAGCTGCAGACAATGATTCAAGGTACTCAACCGTCAAACATCAACGAATCAAGGACTAAAACACTTACTAAAATAAGCTTGCGCATCTCATTTTCTCCTTTATATTTTCTTTTAGTTTTGCAGGGAATTGAAGATGCCTCGAGTGCAGGGTTGAAAAATCTTCTTCTTGGAGCGATAAGCAAATGTCTTCATAATACCAAAGATGCCATTAAGGTACTCCATCTATATATAATTCCTTTCAAAAGTTTGTCAAAAAGTGCTGTAGAAAAGTAAGAGCAGATCAATAAATAATGAGGTGACTAGAGATACTGGTTCTATACAATCATGTCAGGGAAGAGGGAACACTGACATGAATACATTAAAAAACAAATCAAATGAGACAAAAGAGGCCTAAAATAAAACACAGTGTACTCATGTCAAGCTTCATGATTGTCGTCATAGAAATATTGCATTAACGAGTCAACAGGGAGGCAATGATAACTGATTTTTCTCAGTCATGGCGCAGTTTTCTTTTCTTTGCAGTACTTCCAGCTGGCAGCAAGGGATGAGGTGGGCCTTCTCAGCAACTCCTATGTGCAGCCCTACGCCTGCTATGAGCTCAGCTGTGTGCTACTGAACACACCAGAGGTTGGTTTCCTAAAGTCCCCCTAGCGAGATGCAGAGATCACGTTCCTCATCTGAGGAGATGTCGGACCCAATGATCTAAATAAAGTTTTCTTTGTTTTTCCAGTCTGCAGGGAGGGGCCGAATGTTAATGCTTCAGGCTAAGGTACAGTAGGAGTTCCGACTGTACCAGTTTCAATTCGCTGTACAACCGTGCGCATTCTTGGCGCAGACTTTGCTTTTCCTTTTCTTCTCACTGGAAGAGTTCTGATAATATATTCACAATCCATAATATTACTGGAAGCACTTGCAGCATCACATCTCATTTCTGCTTTTGGTTCATGAGACAATTTAGCACTAACATTTTTAGATTTGCAATGTCTAACTGTTTAGGTAGATCAGTACATACCCTACCTGAGCAGGTGGTGACATGTCGGCGTCTTATATGAATTGTAAATGATAATATCTGGAAGAGAAGATTGATTTGTCCCTGCATGTCTTAGAGGTTTAACTAATAGAAAAAAATATTACATACAAGGCTTTAGGGACCTCGAATATCAGGACTATGACGGGAAAAGGTAGAGTTGGTTGACACGATGCAGAGAAGGAAGGTGGATATACTATGTCCAGGAGACCAGGTGGAAACGTAGTAAGATTAGATGTTTTTGAGAGAAGGTCAGAAAAGTCAGACTGAGATGGTTCGGTCATCTACAGAGAAGGGATAGTGAATATATTGGTAGACTGCTTGGATGCTGGAATTGGAGCTGCCAGACAGGAGGTTCTCGAGGAAGACCAAAGAGAACGTATGGAGAAGATATGAAGGTACTTGGTGTGAGAGAGGAGAAAACATGGAGAATAGGGTTAGTTGGAGAAGGTTGATTTGCTGTGGAACCCCCAGAAGGGAAAAGCCGAAAGGAGAAGTTGAAGTTGATGATGACACAAGGCTTTAAACTGGTTTAGTTGTATCTTTTTAAAATTTTTAAAGCTGTGTTCTATCCCAATCATCTTTTCCCTCTTATTGCACAGGAGGACTTCACTGGCTATGATTTTGAGAACAGACTCCATGTTCGTATCCACTCAGCTCTCGCATCTTCGAGGGCTGCAGCTCAACCATGAGCAAGTTTAAGTGACCTCAGAACGAGATGGAAAAAGCCACAATACTACTCTGGGCACTAACGTCAGTAATTTGTTTCAGTATATTTGTATTAACTTTCTGAGCCATTGCATCATTGTAACATGTATGCAATATGTTCAGTCAATGTTCTCTGAAAGAGGTGCTTATCTGATCTGTTCCTGTACTGCACAAGACATTCAAAATGTTATTGTTTACATGGGTATTTCAAGACTAGATGCCGATTGAGTCAAAAAAATAAAAATTAAGTACAAAGGCATCTATACTGTGGAGGGTCATCTTGTCTGAAAATTGCACATAAACTAACAAAGCAATGAAACCAATGATTCAGCCTATGACTTTGAGGAGGAGATGTTCTTACCAGCTCGGTATTTGCTACTGACTTTGGCCTTTTTGCTGTTAAGACTTTGTTAACCCATTAAGTACCAGTTCTTTACTGTGTTTTTTTTTAATTATTTGAATTTATCACTGTTTTATGTTATCTTTTTTGTAAAGAAAAATTACAGACTTTGCACTTCAATTTTATTAGATGTGCTGCCATGTGTAACTTAATTTCGTTGTACATACTTTGCTGTAAACTTGTTCTTTTTATTGTATGTTTTAAAGATAATAAAAATGTTTCGCCCACCAGATTTTGTTCGCGCATCTATAAATGGTATAACTACTCAATCAAAATTCATACTTTCAGAAATTGCTGATGTGAAATCCTCATTCAACACCAATCCACCGGTGCTCACAAGAAAGCTCCCAGCAGTTTCTTGTTGAAGTTTCCCTTTTCATAAAGATACTTTGGTTTCATGTTATTCATAAAATAAAGTCTTTCCATGATCTGGTCATATTTAAACTAAGGAGCAGCTACCCAAAACTAGTTCAATGAAGCAAATTAAAACATGATTCAAGTACATTCCTACTTTTATTTAGCAATGATACAAATTCTGGTTTTATGCCCAAAGATTAGAGGGAAAAGGTAAAAACTACTGGCAGTCGACAAAACAGAACATTCAGTGCTTGATTGAAATAGGTAAGGCTTGCATAGTTATTGTGATGCATATAGTTTTCTTGCTACATTAAAGATCTTATTCTGTATGCATACAGTAGAGATATATGTCAGCAATGTCAAGACCCTTACACACATCTAAAAGTATACGTTGTACCTTTGAAATGCCACTGTCTACACAGACACACAGACACAGCATTGAATTCTATCAACCTGTCTACAATATTAAGTACTTAAGATGTTTTACATCATTTTTTATTTCATAAAAACAGTGTCTACTTGTATTATTTTAAAATGGTAAGATTCCATGATCGACTTGTGTTGATAACAGACAATGAGTTTTTTGAACAGATCTGGTGAAATCATCTCACACCAATCATTGTGCTTGATCTGCAGAATGAAAACAAATGTGCCCCAATGGCCCATTTTCATATTTTTCACCACATAATAATATGCATAGACAAGTAAAATGGATGTCTACGGTAATTATGCACAATGCTGTCTCCACGTCTGGTTGTGTGGTGTCACTGATGCTGCGATCAAGCGGATTATGAGGAAATGTATTCATAACCAGCAGGGAATTTATTTTCATCGCCAGTGTGGAAAAGCCACACAAAGTAAAAGTGACCTATTCAAACACTATCTGTACTAAGCCTGAAACCTATTATTAAAAAACAAAACACTACACCACAATGCCCAAGAACCGCAATAAGGGACTTTGTGCTGTTGTTATCCACACATCACTAAAGGAAAAATATATAGTTGAATCAAGATACAACACCTTAGAGCCATTTCAGTTGTGTGTTTGCCAAAGTTAAGCATACCGTATTTTAGCTGAAAATGTCCATATGGCTTTGTATAGATCAGAGAGAAAAATCATACAGACATCCATGTGTCTAGTGTGTTTCTGTGCCTGATAATAAAATGATCAGTAGATGTCAGGCAGCTGAGTGTAGTTCCTGTCCCAGTAGCCTTTCAAGTAAAGCCAGTCCTGTGCTTTGTTGTGAGGGTTGAGTCCTTGCTGAAACCACCTGGAAATTTAAGAATGACCAGAGTTTGCAGTTAAAACATCGGGAAAAATATGGACAAAATCAAAAAAACATAAACAGCTATTTTTCTGAGGATGTGAGTTTTACAATGAGGCACCTTGGTTTCAATTTAAAGATCCATTGTCTGTGTTTTCAGTTTTAAAGAATGTGCACTTGTAATTGTGCACACAGCCCTATGGAGGGTGGTATACTGCAGCACCTCACACCAGAAGAAACCGCAGCATTTTAACAAAGCAATGAATCAAACCTTGGTTTGAACAGAGACTCCTTGTCAGTTAAAGCAAACATTATGGAACGGTTGACAACAAAAGACATCATGGAGGAGCAATAAGCATAGCTGATCTAAATCTGTAATGGCTTGATTCTATTACAACAAATCACCTTGTTTTCCATTCATCTGATGACTTGCTGCGGTTTTTCCTGGCTGTTCTCTGTTTTTCCTCAAGTCTCTTCTTTTCTGTGCTTGCAAGATCTATGAAGGTGTAGAAACAAGGTAGATAAATATGTCAGGGTGTGTAATATGGTCTCTCACTAAATTATTTCCTAGGTACATGATAGTATAATAAAACTGCCCTGAAGTAGTTTCCCTTCAGATGGAGTGTTAAGTTTTTCCCTTAAAAAAAGAGGGTTGTTATTTGTGACATGTGTTGGGTATATTTCTCAAGAGAGTAATTCATTACACATCAAATTAATTTTAATAATGAAAAAATGCATGCATTTTTAAAATGACTTTCATGGAAAATGTGCTCTTTTTTACTCAGCAACCTTGGACATACTCTATTGAATAGAAATTATAATTCAACAACTGACTGCTATTTTTACAACAATTTAAATGTTGCTAAGTGTGTGAATTGAAAAAGAGTCTGATTATCTTAGCAGCAAGGGTTACTAATTGTCAGACTGATACAAAGGCTCAGTCTTTTCAGTTTAAATTCTGCTTCTATTGTAGAGATATTTTCCTGCCAGCATGCAGTTTTACCCACATATTCTGGTGGGTAACACAGAATGGCAAATCAAATTATTTTTCAGAGTAGATTATACCAGTGTGGAAAACTGAATTACCAGTGCTTAAAAAGGACTGCAAAGCAGTTGTTTAATAAAAATAGCGAAAAGTAAAGCTTAGAGAGCATATTTTTTTTTTTGTTTTAAATAACATGAATCCTGATTCACTTCAAAAACTGTACCAATATCTCCATTTTCCATTGCCTGGATGTCAGGTCTGAGGCGACTGTCTGTGGTCGGCAATACTCCCACCATGCCCTTGTCTAGCTCATTTAGTTGCATGGCGAATGTGGAAAATGCATAAAACTGCCAGAGGGAAAACAAAATTAGTGCACAATTTTGATAGGATTTTACAAAGGAGTATGGAAATCAAAATAATGCTTTTCAAATGTTCCACCTCTTTCCACTGCCCATACCTGTGCTGAGTTGTCAGGCCGTGGTGTGATCTTCCAGATTAGCTCACTCCCTGGGATGACCTGGACTGTTTCTGCCTCGGGTGGAGGCATCTCCTCTGGTTCCTCATCCACACTACTCTGAGCAGAGACACATTAGGATATTTTTTAAGACTCTAACAACAGGACAGAGAATAGAAGAGTCATTTGAAGAATATCAAAAATATGTCCAAAAAAATATCAAATACCCGTTTGTTGACCTTTTTCCCCTCTAAATTCTTTTTGTCTGACTTTTTGTGGGCATCAAAGGTCACTGGGTCTACTGTGTACAGGCATTCAGTCCATTTGCCATAGATTGCACACAGCTTTTTTTTGCTGCATAGAAAGATTAGATGTTAAATACATTTTAGCCTTGAGTTATAGTCATATGATGAAACTTATAATAACGATACGTCATAAATCCAAATAATGACCATCTCTACTTAATGTTATGGATGAAAACACAACATCAAATATAAGGGCAGATGACACCTTTTATCAAGGATATACCCCTCCACTTTATGAAGCTCTTTTCCAAAAAGGCCACATGGCTTGAATGTCATGCTGCATCGCTCTTCAGTCCTGTGACAAAATATTACCAGTTTTATTTTTGATTTGAGGTATTCAAATATACCGGTAACTAGTTTACTAGTCTGTAGTGATCAAGAAACAGTATTTTGAAACATAGATCACCACTTGCCAGTGGAGCCCAAGCAGAATATTATTTAAGCAAATATTTGCAAAGTCAATAAAAAAGATCATTACTTGTGATTTATGACTTCCATGTTTCCGTACTGCTCAATCCACAGCTGTCCAACAATGATATTATGGACACAGCAGGTAGGGTTTGTCCAGGTGTATGATTCATTATGTCTGTGAACGCAACAATAATGAAAGTAAAATAGGGTTGAACAACCAAAAAGGAGTTTGAATATAACCAATAAAAGCTTTGAATCTTTGCACTCACTTGGGGAGCTCCAAGGTGATAATTCCCTTGGGCTCTGCTTCGATACTTTTACCCCAAAACTTGAGTTTGGGATAGATTGAACCATGGAAAGCAAAATCCTGCTTGAGGCCTTCAGCATGAAAGGCACTGACTGGTGGGTGGTGGCTCACCTGCTCTGACACCCACCTAAAACCCAAATCATCTCTGATACACAAAAAAGACAGTTGTTACTGTCCCAAAATTCAACAAATAACTTGATCTTCCTAAAATATTATGTTAACTGACCAAAAACACTTATTTTTGATAAAAAGTTGATAAAACCTGTGGTTTACCTGATTAGCTCATATGTCTCGCCTAGCAGTGGGTTAAAGGGCTTCCCGGTCCTCTCCCACTGGGATGCCACAGCTGACACAGCAAAGGCTGCAACACACTACACAGCATGGACTTCTGTTGGGATTATTCCAGCTCAATAAACTGCTATTTTACTAATAAGACATATTATCAGTTCCATAGTATAACACCGATGCTATGTTCAAAAGAATATTATTCTAAACCCAGCAATGTTGAAGCTGATATCAAATAATGAAGCATAAATAATGTAGTTAATGTATGTATCTATATATTCACACTGTGTACCTTCATCCGTTCAACTGAGTCAGTTGTACTATTGGCCTGGTGGATTAGGTAGGTGTGCTCCATATACTCTGTGAGTCGCTGGAGGAAGCTCAGAGGCTCATTAAATTCAACAGGCATGGCAATCTTTGATAACTCCTTGAAGAAAACATCGAGGGGAAAAAAAGCATAAAACATGTATAAATCAATTGATGTCCAAATGATTGTTTATAGCAGGGAAAATGATTTATATTAGAGAATATTCTCACCATGCCAATACATTTTTTCAAGATACTCCAGATGCTGATATCATTCCTGGCAAACATGGGTGCCGGTAGGGATGCCCTATAGACAACCAATATAAAGAGGAGACTATAAAGTATGAATAAATATGATTCAGTTTTCTTGCACATAGCATGTATGATGCCTATTCTCTATCATCTTCATGGGTCAGTGAAACATGTAGCATGCAGACAGTCAACACCATTTTTTTCCCCCTTTCATTAACCCAGACTTCATTAATTAACTTTCTAATATGGCATAGGATGCAACATATGTCACTTAAAAAAACTTGAGTGAAGTTCAGAGTTAGAAAGCTAGTGATGAAACATAATAGCAGCCTGATCATTTTGTAAAAAATGCTCTTATACTTTACAGATAATGAACCAAGGAGCTGTTCAAAGGAGCACATTTCTAATAACAATTATTTAAAATATTTATTTTGACTATTGATAGCTGCAACTGGTGAAATTGTGCTGTGCATAGTTTTACAGATATTGTCAGTGAATGTATTATCAATAGATATCTAAATGCACTGCGAACAGCAAAGTAAGAATTTAATTGTATAGGGAAAACGTTTCCACACTGTACACATGACAATAAACACTTTGAATCTTGAAGTGGAGGCAGAATGTGTGGGTGTTTGGCTGCTGAAGAATCAACTGAAATACAACAATGAGAAATGGAACCAATGGCAGGGCTGGGATTTATTCCATTTCTAAGTAGTAAGTCAACAGTGGTCTACTTCTCTTTTGGCCAAGTTAGTGCTCCATCAGAGCAAATTAATTTTGGTTGATTCTATCTATATGCAGACATATTTCCGCTCCTCTGAAACAAGCTTTGCAGATGAGAAAACCTGTTGAAATGACTATGCACTTTGTCAGTAATACAGTCAATATCAGACTGATACATGGAGACTTTGACTGGACATTAGGCATAATATAGAAAAGACAAATGCTTTTCATTTGCTGTAGAATATGATAAAATGCTGTTGTAGTGCATTTTTCAACATTTACCACAGTCCTTTGAATGGCAGCAGTTTCTCCGAATAGACTTTTTTTTTTAATGAAATTTAATGCATTTGCACTATCTACACATATATACAGCGAGCTGGTCAGCCAGTCTCATTTCTTCCTACTCTGACAATGAGCCAGATAAGGATAAATTATTCATGGATCAATTGTTGGTTTAAGAGAGAAAATTTAGGATCAGGATCAATATAAATTAAATCAATTGTTCAATTTTCAAGAAACAAAAGGAAAAGCTACCAAGTGCACTGAGGACTGTTTGGAGAATTTAATGCAGCTCCAAAAACAAACACCAGAAGCTATTCTCAGAAGCTCAAACAACAACATGTGCAAAAAACAGACAAGGTTAGAAAGGTAGAGTCCTGTTACATTTGCTCCATTCACCTGCCCATCTTCTGGCTCACTGTTATCTGCAATTTGTCATCTGACTCGCACAGAATAAATTAACTGAACGGAATGTTTTAAAGTATCTCCAAGTGTTGGCTATGTCAAATGTCACATATGACAGAATCCCTGAAAAACCATGTTAATGATGATCCCAACTAAACAACTTTGAATAAGTCTGATGCACATTGACCATGGACATTTATGTTTTCTACTGGTCCATTAGCAACAGTAAACAAGCATGATATCGTAACTGGAACATGTCCCACCTGTGCTTCTTCACACCATTGTACTGGGCTGGTTGGCTGCCATGGTTACCATCCCCTGACATACTGGTAACCGCCCTGAGTGTGCTGGGATTTTGGAGGCTGTTGCAAAGGGGGGTGTCTCTCCCCTCGTCCTCTTCACAGGAATGACTTGCCACAGAAAGGAATCCACTCACAGACAGCTCTGACTCCGACTCTGTGGGATGATGACGGGGGCAGATGCCAGTTCATGCCAAACAGGTTTCAAGTGGCAGGAACAGGAAGCAGCAGACATGCAGCCTCACTAGTTTACTGTCATCAATAAGCACTTCAACTAGTCTTCCCCCTCCCTGCAGCTACACAAACCCCACCTGAGGATTGTGTTCCAATGAGGAGCCAGACAAAGGCTTAATTTCCTCACTGTTTGTTCTATCCTTGCTACTCCTCCCCAAGCCAAAACAGGAGAACAATAAATCAATGTGGTATTGCATATTATGATGGACTGAATATGCTAAACAAACTTAAACAGGCTCATTTTATGTGCCTATGCTGTATATAAATTCTTAATTTAGACACAACAGTAATCTGCCGTGCCACACTCAGCAGCTACTCACCTGTTCCGTTTTACAAATTTTACTCAACCAGAATGTGCACTTTGTGCACAGTCTAGGGTCTTTGGCCAGGAGATTATTGCCATTATTAGATTACTTTCTTATAGCTATTCATGAATAATGCAATGATCCCAAAGAAAGATTGCATCACCGTTCACAACAATGTTATTCAAGTAAGTCGACAGTAAATAATCATTTTGGCACTATGGCAATGCTGGGACAAAAAAAAACAAAACAAAAACAAGCAGCCTTTGTAACACTCCATCAAATGTTAAAACTGTACATTTAAATGATTTATCAACTGTACTTCGAAAATGTCCAATCAGAAATTAAAACAAGGCTTTCTTTCAACAAAAGACTTTTAACAAGAAGGGAACAATGCACTCTTCACCCTTATTCTACTTAGGTAGAATAAGATACTTAGGTAGAGTATGGTACTGAGATTTAGTTTTTTTATTTAACGCAACAGGACAGATCAGGAGCAGGCACTTATTAATAATTGTGGCCTGGCAAAAGGTGGGGCCTTTTGAGGAAGAAAGGGCTACAACAAAGAACACAATACTATACAATGGCAGATCCAAAATACACACACAATGAGGACACACAGGTTGGGCTGGCAGTCTGAAGGACAACAGTATTTTTCTTTCAAAACATCTGTGATACCAGCTGTCTTTAAGACTTGAGATTTTTAATTGTCATTGTGCCGGCACAGTTCAATTTTGCAAAGAGAGCTGCCTTAGAGATGAGAGCATCCAGCCTGTGTGTTTTTGTAATTTTATTCCAGTTTCTGACTGCAGCAGACTGAGAGGACAACAAATATACTGCAGAGTTTGTAATTGGGACAATCTACAGAACCAGGTTGACAGGTGTTCTATGCAGACGATGAGGTATGCAACTGTTGATCAAGGTGGGGGGGTAGGGTTGCATTTTTACATAAATCATTGAACTTTGCAGTGAATGTGCAATGATGGCCAGATAAAAGAAAAACGGTGCGTTCAACAAAGGAGCATTTGATATAAACTGAATGGTTTGTGGAGCAAGCCCATCACATGCTGATCTGTAAATTACATCACAATAATCATACATGGTAGGGATGGTCATACAAATTAAAGTGAACCTCAAAAGAGTAAAAGATCAAGTGTATGCCACTGGATTGATTTGATTTGGCCAAAATGTGTAATTAATGCCAGCAAGCCAAGCAATGTTAAACTCTAAATCCTGTCTCCAATACGATATGAAATTACATGTGCACCCTCCCACATTACTATCAGTCCACCTGGAGAGTGCTAACCTGATGTAGCATCATAAAAGTCATCTTCAGTGAGGGGTCGCAGGGTAGAGGACTTTCTGCTTTTACACAGGGACTGCTTCAGTTCGTGGTGCTCAGTTGCAATGGTCTGCAGAGCCTCTGCCAGAGCCTTGTTCTTCTCCACCTCCTGCTCTAATTTCAGGCTCCACACCTAAAGGCACAGGACCAACATGTAGACCACTGTACAAGTTGTTTAGAGCTGTTGTTACAAAGGAGCAGGCTAAAAAATAAAAAAAAAACAAACATTGTATTTATTCTTTGGATAGAAAGGTTTGAGCTTTTACAAAGGTTGTATGAATGCCATGTCATAAACAAATGATGCAACTACACCAGATTGCTAAAACGTTGGTTTCTACAGATGGAACCCTACTATTGAAATCCTATAACACTCAAGATTAGGTCTTAGAATTGGAATAAAGGAAAGCCAAGTGGTATCGGATCATCTCAAATATTCTTATAATTTATGCAGCTTTTTTATGATATTTTTTAGAAGTAGCCAGTGTTGCTGGCAACTTTGTGACTGACTGATGGTTTGATGAAGAAGTGGATCGATCTATTAGATAGCCACCATTTGTCATTTTGGCTTTGATGGCAGGTCATTTATGTCCAGCTCAGAGATCTGGTTTCCTTTGGCTCCAAACACCATTGTCTCTGAGAGCTCTGAAACCCTGGATCGAGTGTCTCTTCAGTGATACCTGAGCCAAGCAGCTATAGGACAAATAAGATTAGTGTTTCCTTGTGTTTAGAGAAGAGAGGGTGGCCTAGCATTGGAACAAATGGACCAAAAAAGTAATGCATGAACAAATAAAAATGTTATGAGGGAAAAACACTGAAACCATGGGACTGATAAAACCCAAATTCAATCTACAAAGATGGGAAAACCCTATAGCAAGGATGCTGGATCTAAGAAAAACAGAAGCAGACAAATCAAACTGTGATGCAGATCCAATGTCTTCTATTGAAACCCAGCAATTTCTGCAATCCTGTCTCAATATTGGTCATTAATGACAAAACAGTAGGTAAAAAATTATTTTACTATTTGGCTGAATCTTGCAAGGTAACTTGGAGGCACTTGAGTTAATTAAAAAGAAATGAACAAAAATCTACCCTCCAATGACAACTTATTTACGACTGGTAATTGACATCCAAGCCATACATACAACTAAAATGACTCAGATGAACATTCATATGGAATACATTAAAAACAGTTGACAGAAGCCCTTTTGCATTCCATGTGAGCCATTATGAAGGAGTTGTTCTTCGAAGACAGGGTACATAAAGGATGTAGGTAAAATATTGGGTGACATTTAATTTTGTGCTGATTAGTATTGCCTATGTTAAATAAACTACAAAAGTGCAGATATGCTGATTAGTAATTGAAATATATCCATTCTAAAGTACATCTAAGTATATGTTTTGGACATTGAAATCTATAAAAAGTACAATTTGTTATTGCTGCTGACAGTTAGTGGTTTTAATTGATTTGGACAGGTCAGAAAGGCAATAGTGCGGTCACAAAAAGGAAATTAAAATTTGAAATACAATACAGATGTGTCACTTGACATCAAGGGTTGTATGGCATGATTCATTCTCAGCCAAACTTTTCAAGCAATCTGTTGCCTCCCCCTGAAATTGGTGAAATGTGTCACTACTGCTTTCCTTTTGGCTACTCCCTTCAAGGGTCACCACAGCGAATAAACCTCCTCAATCAGACCCATACATTGGCAATCTACCGCCCATTGGCCATATACAGCCTGTTGATTATTTTTTGCTTTTCCCTTTGAACCTTTCAGTAAAAAATGGGAAGATTACAGAAACGTAGACATTGAGCATTGGGGCTCCCAAAGCCAGCCGAGGGTGCACAAGGCCCAGCGGGGGCGCCTGGAGTCCGGCACCAGAGTGAGGAGACAGACAAGGTAGGTTCCAAGAGGTCTCCCATGGCACACATGACAACCTGTCCACTGGGAAGGGAAAGAGGACAACCTACAGTATACTGTATGTGAGCATCAGCATCATGAGCATCACATTCTGCATCATGAACACCAACAAAACCTGTCACAGATCCAAGTTAACTGACCAACACCTTCAGATCCATCCTGAGAAGTGCATCAGCAAAACTAACTCTGGACTTTGATGCAAAAAAAAAGGAAGATAAACAACACTGTTCCCACTGAAACTGAATGTGAGTTTCTCTCCTGTGTTAAGAAATCAATGCCTCAGGAAAATAAGTTGTACAATGAGCCTTGCATGGTCATGCTTTGCTAAAAGGCCAACTCCTTTCATGTAATGGCTTTTAAATGTTCTTCTAGCTATATCACATATTAGTTCATACAAACAATCCATCCATCTGCTCCTAGATTGGCCCCTCTGTCAAATTTTAGAACCCACTGTGGCCTGCAAGTCAAAAAGTTTGCCCATCCCTACTGTCTGTGGAGGTTCTCAGTCATCCAGAACATGGGGAATACTTGCCAAAATCATCTTTTCTTGGCAGCTGGACTTGAGTTTCTTCCAATGGATGAGGGGTGAAATACCTTCAAGTGAGGAAACTCAAGTCCAATTGCCAAGACAAGAAGATTTTGACAAAGCCCTACCCCTGATCTAACACTATTCTCTGTATCCTCTTCTGCCACACCAACTAACTTTATGTCCTCTTTCTTTACATCCATAAATCTTCTGCTTGGTCTTCTTTAAGGCCTCCTGCCTGACAGTTCGAATCCCAATATCCTTCTACCAATATATTCACTATTACTCCTGTGCATGACTGAGCAATCTCAGTTAGGCTTCTCTCATGTTAACTCTGAAAAATTTAACATGTGCTGTTGAACATCATCTCCGCTAGTCATCTTTTTTTGCAATGCCACTATCTCTAGACCATACAGTATTGCTGGTCTCAACACTGTCTTCTACAACATTCCTTTCATTCTGGCTGATACTCTGTTCACACGTTACCCTTGAAACCTTTCTCTAACCGCTTGAATGCATTTCTTCCATTCTTTTCCACACTCTCCATTGCTGTGGACTGTTGACTGAAAGTACTTAAAATCATACACCTTTATCTCCACTCCCTGTAGCCTCACCATGCCATTTGAGTCCTTCTCATTCACATGCGTACATTCTGTCTTGCAGGAACTAACCTTCCTCTCCTTTCAAGTGCATACCATCTGCCAACATTATAATCCAATTAGATTCCTGCCTAACCCCACCTGTCAGCCTGTCCATCACCCCTGCAATCAAGAAGGGGCTCAGAGCTGATTCCTGATATAGTCCGAACTCCCAACTTCAACTTCCGTCACACTTACAGCACAGGTCTCACAACTTGCATACATATCCATCACCAGTCTACACATACTTCTCTGCTGCTCCAGACTTTCTCATACAATATTATTGTTCCTCTCTTGGCACCCTGTCTGCACATCTCTCTTATTTATTAAAAATGGGAAGCATCGCACTGCTTCATTCCTCAGGCATCTTCTCACGCTCTAAGATCCTGTTGAATAAGCTTACTAACTCAACTGCCACCTCTCCTACACACTTCCATACCTCCACAGGTATATTATCAGGTCCAAATGCCTTTCCACTCTTCATTCTCTTCAATGCTGTCCTCACTTCATCTTTACTAATCTCTTTACTCACTGTTACTAATCACTTAGTGGTCCACAGTAGTCATTTCTTCTACCCTTCACGCTTTCATTTTCCTCATTCATCAGCTCTTCAAAGTACTCTTTCCAACTTCCCATCACTCACCTGGCACCTGTCAATACATGCCTCTATCCTTAATTATCCAAACCCCCTGCACATCCTTCAATTTCTCCCTGTTTTTGCCAACATACATAAATCATTCTCTCGTTACTGTCCAACTTAGCATACAATTTATCATACCCCCTTTGTATGGCCTTTGGTATCCCTACCTTTACCTTGCAATGCAGCTCCCTGTACTCCTGTTGGTTCTCTTCAGTCCCCTCAGTTGGCAAGTCCCACTTCTTGTCTGATTATTCCTTTCTCTGTATACACCCCTGCACTTCCTATTTCCACCACGCCTACAGATTTACTTTTCTTTCAGACGTCCCACCAACAACTCCCCCAATCGTCTCCCTGATAACATTAGCTGTAGTTGTCCAGTATTCTGCACTTTGTTTTCTTCCTTGTCACCGGATTCATCCTATAAACCACCATACTATGCTGTCACCTCTTGCCTACCACTACTTTGCAGTCACTGATCTTCAGGTGACATTGTCTACACAAGATGTAGTCACGTGTGTGCTGCTACCTCCACTCTATTAAATCACCCAATGGTCCTGCCTCTTCTGAAAGAAAATATTCACGACAGCTATTTCCATCCTTTTTGCTAAGTCTACCATGTCTCCCTCTCTTCTATTGTACACTTCAACTGTGGGGCACAGCCACTAACAACAGTGAGCATCAGATGTTCAATTTCCAGCTTCAGACTCTCACCTCCGGAACATTCCTTACAAACTCCCCCCTCAATATAACACCTCATCCGTTTCTCCTCTTATCAATACCACGATAGTACTTAAAACATGCACCTAAGCTTCTGGCCTTGTCACCTTTCCACCTGATATCATGGACAAGGTATATCCACCCTTCCTTCTTTATACCATGTCGACCAAATCTCTAGCATCATCACTATATTCAAGGTCCCTACTCTGTCTTTCCTTTTTTCTCTCTGCTTCCGAACATGCATTCTTCTTCTCCAGCTTTGACTCACAGCAGCTCAATTTCCACTGGTACACTGTAGGTTATCTGCACCAATGGCGGTTGTTGTTGTTTGCCCAGACATCAACCGATCCAGTATGAGAGTCGTAGATTCTATTTGCTAATTTGGTTTTGGCCAAAGTTTTAGGCTGCATGCCCTTCCTGCACAACCTTCTGGTTTTACCCGGGTTTGGGGATGGCTTTGAAAGACTCTGTCTTGCGCCCCCCTCAGGTTGCATTGGTGTAATTTATGTCACTTGAGTCAAGTTATTTGTGGAAATATGGTGCCAGTAATCAGATTACATATAATATTGTAATCGATATGAACAGACGTCAAATCTTTAAAGTTTGTTGTTACTTTAATATCTGCTCGTGGATTCCAAATCTCAGTTGATACACCTCAGTATTTTAATGTGTTATCCTGGGACTATCTGTCTTTTTTTGTTGTTATAATTACCTCTCAGTCAGAGCAAACAGAGCTAGGCAGACAGATAAGGCCAGGACAATTTCGAAATACAGTGAAACCATGTGCATTCACAAGATTTTTGTTACCCTAGATAATTCATGCCCCCAATGCAATATATCATAAATGAGTGGCTGTGAACACTAACCCTCTGAGGGACTTGGCTTAAGAACCCATCCAGGAACAGAACACTTTTGTGTAACTATTGGAGCTAGCTCTTTCATTCTCACTGCACCCTCACGCCTGAGCACAAACAGTGCTATTTTAAGACCAGCTGATGCTTGAAGCCTGGAAGGGATGCTTCTCCCTGGTTAACACCCAAAAGAGGGGAGCTCTAACTTCCTTCTCAAATCTGCCTTCTGTGCTGGCATGGAAAAAAAATAAATATTCAACAAATAAATAAATCGGAGCTATACACCTATTCTTGATATATAGAGGGGTTTGACAATAATCAGCACCTCAATTCACAATGAGAGACCTTTGCAGTGAAACTAACTTTGTGTAACGTGATTAAGTAAAGATTGCATGGAAATGTACCAGATGCCTCTTAAAATGTGTACAAATGAGCAAAGGAGTCACAAAAACAAGAAATATTTAAAATATCAGGCCTCATGTGCTTAAAAAAGAAGCTGCTGTAGGATCCATGTTACAAACACGACATTAAGTAGGACAGTAACCCATTTGGCAATTGTTTGAGGTTAAGCAAAACTTGATCTCTCAGATCCACAGGTGTTCAAAGGATCTTAAAGTTTGAAAAATGACAGCAGGACACACAAAAAAAAAAGAGGATCACAACAAACTGCTTGTCCCCTGCTATCAAAGAAATACTGACTCAGTTTTTTTTTGCGTGTCGCAACTAACAGAGAAACATGCTGTAACTACCCTTCTCTTTTTCTTGACAGGTGCGGAGCCCTGCTGCCTGGAAAGGCCAAAGAAAAAGAGCCAAACAGCAATTTTACAACTGTTAAATAGTTGATGATAGTTGGCTTTTCTCTTGTTTTCATTCATCAAGGCCCCTTTATTTTTTTCTGATGCTGTTTTTGCTTAATGCAGGGCAACATACATTGGATTAGTTCAAAATTATAACATAAAATTTGAAATGATGCTGCTTTAAAAACCAGATATCTAACAATAAAATATAAAACCAGAAATGTTTAAAACGACTCCAAGTATTTTTATAGATTATTTTTAATCCAGTATATCTTTAAATCCAGTATGAGCACTATTTAAATGCTTGGATAGTTTTAATAATGAAAGTCTAAAGGCAGACATAGCCATATATTATGTATTTGAACATTACATTTAGGTGTCATGTAGTCCCAAAACAACCATACTTAGTCCTGTATAAACAGTACGAGTTAAACACTAGCTAATTACTATAGACTCTGTTGTTCTGCAGCTGCTACTGAAGTGGGTCAGGCTACATTGTCTCTCCTCAAGGGCAGTATTGTAATTGCCATACAACCCTTTGAGCAACAAATGTTTTTCTAGATCGCACTTTCCTATACAGCTCTACATAGTTCCACCAGCAAATTATTACATGATAACTTATGTAATGTACAATAGACATTGCAACATGTAAATCACAGGACAATGAGATAATGGAATTAAAGTTAATGCTGCCTGACACAGCCAATCTCAGCAGTGTAGGAAATATAATCCTGTTAGTAGAAGTAGAAGCAGCGGCTCAGAAGAAGAGTAGATGTAACATGCTTGCTGAGACACTTCATTCAATAGCGCAACACAGTTTTCATAAATAAAGTGTCCAATATTATGACCTTTTCCTTTTGGTTGACTTAATTTATGCACATGACCAATTGTTTATTCAAATTTCAACAATGTGGATTAGACACATTAATGTATATAGAAGGTGTTATTAAGAAGCTGTCATACATACAAAATTTTGAATATTTAAAGGTCTCTAGTTGTCCACAAATCATAGTGCCATAGACAAATGTTCACAGATGAATCCAACAATTATCCAGTGACATTTTTGCTGTATTTTCAAATCAGAAGCAGGTACATAAAATGAATCAGATATGACCTTGTATCACTAAAAACACAAAAAGCAACAGCTATCTCTGACAATAACAGATCATATTGCAAATGCTTGATTTTAATTATCGTAAAATCAGATCTTAGAATCATTAAATCTTTGTTTTAATTTGACAGTATCTGTTACATTAAAAATGAATTTGATTTTAAATGAGCACTGTAGCATTCAGTACCACTTTGCAAAATGGTTACATTTTCAATCTAACATCAATTAGTTCCATGTCATGACTGACTTACCTTTAACAAAAACCTTAAATAAGCAGTACCAAAATAAACTAGGAACAAAATCTCCTGCTATTAGGATAATGACAAGATAATACAGAAAACTAGAGAATGCAAGTCTAGGTTGTACCTTTACGGATGATGGATGAGAAAGCTGCCCCTGTCTCTTCTTTCTCTGTAGCTTGGATTCACTGACATGTGGAAGTATGCCTGCGAGCGTGTTTTTTCAGTGAGTGAGATGAAAAGCATGCATCTCCAGCTGAACCTATGAATATGCACACAGTAGAGCTCCCTCGCTTGAACACAGCCTTTCCCTAGAGCTGTGTGTATATCTGGACCGATCTGCAGGCTGAATGCACAGCTAAGCATAAAAACGGATCTTGTAGTGTCCTTCCAAAACACATGCAAGTGATTATTATACTCTCCCGTGGCAACCACCCCAAGGGCACAGGTGGGACACATATGCATGCACACACCAATTGGAAGTATTTTGTATTGTTAGAAGGAGTGGCTTTAAGATTTTGTAACCATTCAATATTATTCAGTCAAACAATAAGTGCAAAATTTGGTTGTGCATGAAGCACATGAATGACTATCATATGCATGACAGTGAGTACAGGCATCTTTAGCACCATGTAAGCGTTTGTGTTGCAGTCACATCATTCATTGATTATTGTTGTTGCTGTTGACCAATGTAATTTCTAAATTGGGTTTTTCAATTTAAGAAATGGATTGAATCCAAAATCATGGATCTTCATTCAAGTGTGTGCACAATATGCATGAATGCAGAATCCTTTTCAATTCCTTTCAGGTTCATATGTCAAGTCTCACTTGATATTTATCAAAAAATATAGACCCCATTTGGCATATATTATTTTTTAATTCTGAATAACTAGTCAATCTTACACAAAAACCTCCACAACCTGTTTTATCATTTTCCTCACGAATCGTTATGGCCAATTAGTTTCAAATCCCAGCAGAAGACACAGTTGGAGTCGCCATGTTGGAAAAGGTTTATGGGGAGGTATGAGAGGATTTGTTGGGGAACATACATGCCATAACCTAAGGCTGGACTGAAGGCTATGGTTGAGTCCCAATCTCTCAGAGAAGTGAACTCACAAACAGTCGTCTGTTATGCAAACCTATGGTATTGGTTTTATTTGCTAAACAATTCAAATGCTGATTAAAAGATGAAAAACTTACCTCCTCGTGATTTGAGAGCAATTGAAGGCAATGATGTAAAGCGACGCATGTTTCTCTGGAGAGCTCAGTGGTTTCTTTGGCTTTCAACAAAATAGGGGCAGCCAGAGCTTTAAAAAAAAAATAGAATGACATTCAAATTCTTTGCGTGTTTCTTGAAATACTTTGACTACTGTAATAAATAGAGCTGCAAGTCTTCTGTATTTTCAGAATAAAATGCTCTATTTTAAAAGCTTCATGTGGATTCAAATGCCCCTAATTTACGGTTACATCTTAAAATTTAACATCTGCCTGACTCTCAAATTCCCAAGAATTTCCTCCTCAATCTTTACGCAAATGGAATGACAGGCATTATTGATCATGCGCAATATTCAGTTTCTAAGTGACTTTAGCAGTGTTCTCACGATGTTAATAAAATGGCAAAAAAATGATTGTGTTGTGTGGAAAATGTGCACTGGTATGCAACAGGCCCAGGAAACTCACCACAGTTTTTATCGTTCTTCACCATCGATTGAAATATTGACACTTCGCTCTGTAATTTCTGCTGCCACACACTGGCTGACTAAAAAGCAAAAGGACTGTATAATATTCAAATACTTTGATAGCTGTTAAAAACACATGAAAAAACAGCACATTGATAAAGTAGTGTTCTTTATTACATTATGGTAAAAGATTTATATTCAAACTTACACCAAGGGCTTGTGTCATGCTCTCAACTGCACTGTTTTCGTCTGCATTATCAATTATCTGTTTCTGGCTGCAAAGGTGAATGCTGTAGGATGAATGGGCCTCAATTGCATCCAGCCATCTCTTGAAGGACAAACATTGAGAGCAAATACGTTTAAATAAATCTTGTTCAACGGTTTAGTGATCCAAGAGATGCTTTCACAGAAGGGGGAAAGTAAAACAGGAAGTGAACTCCTCTCACTTTTCTTGTAAGTGAATCTGTCTTTGTGGGGACCTTAAAATGATGCAAAGTTTCATCAAAGCACTTGAGCATGAAGAAACAATGATCCCATGGTTTAACCTGGAAATTCCAAAAAAAGTCGCATACAATCATGCTGACTATTACGAAGTTGTGTCGTGACAACAGAAATATCTGAGGAAAATACGAGTGATACCACTTTGTCTGTAACCCCTATGACATACCATGCAGTAAGATTGTTCAAGAGAGGTAGATCCCTGTTTTCTGCCAGTCAATACATCAAGTCTGTGGGGGGGTATCATAATTAGATTTTAAAAATGGACAACAAATTGATGCCATTCAGTGTATATTGATATACAGTACTACCTTAACACGTGAGACAAATATTGGTAAAAATAAGTAGCTAAAAAAAATGTCCACAGATAAAGATTCTCACTGTCTGCGGTACCAGGACAGAGTTCCATCCTCAATTACCATCCAGTACAAACGCCACCCGAGAAAGCGTGAATTCTGTCAAAGAAGTCAGGAGCTAATAAGCAACGTAACCATACAATCATAAAAACACTTTTCAACATACGAGTAACGACCAACATGCTCTAGTTTTGTACGTTTTAAGACTTTTGATCTAGTTTACTTGCAAATCACATTGATTGGTAAACCAGGCTGAATTATGATAAACAAAGACAATTAACAGCATATAACAGCAATCAGTACTTTTGAAAAGAAGGTGAATCCAGCACCATCAGGTTTTTCCACAGGCCTGAACACCAATACTGTGTGGTCTGATTGGAAAGGAAAAGAATACACTTTGACATCTGGGTACCTTCCAAAGAGGGCCTTCAATCTTCTGCACTCCACTGCTCGCATCCTTTGATGGAGAAAAAAAAATCTGACACTTGAACACAGACTGTGTCTGGTGTTTTTGGTGCAGCCAAGCAAATTTTTTTTTAACTCAATTCACATTTAAGACCTTTTAACATGCAACAGTCAAAACACATCCAAGCAATAATAACAATTCCTGAACTTCGTAATTGGCTCTATGTAGAATAGCACATTCTGTTTATTCCTTTAATTAACAATTGTTAATGTTAACATCTGTTCTGCATTGATAATGGTGGACCTACCAAGTACAAAACGTATTTGGAAAAGAACATGCAAATCTTTTGAAATTTCACATTTTATTTTTGAATTCAAATTTGCAATTTGTAATTTTGAAATTGTAGCCCATGTGTAAAATAATGTAACAGCAGCATGGACCAAATAGCTCAGGAGTCCAAAATACACAAGAGTATTCAGAGGAGACTGTAAAAAGTGCACTGATGGGCCAAAAGCACAATAATAGCTCTTTAAGAATGTAAGAATGCCCTGATTAAAAGAAAAGTCATGAATCTGTCCATACCTTGTTTTGATAGGCTGATAGAATTTGTTTGAGTTCATCTGTGCGGACAAGATCCAATGCTGTCTGGCCTGCAATGGAACAACCCGGAGTTTGAATGGATTGTCCTTCAGAAATTGTTGAACATTAAATGCAAGTTGAGCTGCTTTGAAATGCCAATGCTTAACTAAGACCTTAAAATGAATAAGACACATACCATTGTTGTTTCTAATATTGGTGCAAGTTCCAGATTTGAGTAGTATCAGAATGCAGGCTTTCTGCCCTCTGTAGGCAGCACAGTGTAAAGGTGTATTGCCAACTGAATCCTTGCAGTGAATGTCTGGAGCTTTGCTTTCCCTGAGCTGGAGTGAGGCAAAACAAAGCAACATATTTAAAACTATAGTTATTCACTTAAAGGAAGAGAGTCGGTTAGATACAATTAGAGCAGAAATTAGGAAGAGTGCGAAAAAAATCCAAAACAAATTAGTTAAGTAATTCTTATTAAGATATAAACATTTTGTTATGGCCTTAGTCTTATAAGAAGAATCAGACTCTAACCAGCTTGGACAATGTGGAGGCATCCCCCTCTCTAGCTGCTTCCAGAAGTCTCTCCTCCATCCGCCTTATCTCTCTTCTTTCTGCAGCTGTATAAACAAAGAAAAAAAGTCTGACAACAGGAACGGCCTCCTGTGAGCATGCGCCTGCACATGCACTTGGAGCACACACTTTACATAATTTCATACCCTCAAGCATGGTAACAATTTCATCATCCTCTGTGACATCTTTAGCTATTTCAGCTGTTCCATTGATTATGCTGGCAGAAGCGTCATAACGCAGCAGCAACAAAACAATCTCCTAAATAAGAAAAAAAGAAAGAAAAGAAAATCTGATCAATGTGATAACTGAAGTGCTTAAAATGGAAGGGGGGGCAGAATAAGTTGAAGACCAAAAGTCATTGAGCTGACTGTCGGCTTAGGGTAGAAATGACACTTTTGCCATTAACTTACCTTTCTTCCTGTGTATGCTGCCTTGTGTAGAGGTGTGTCACCCATGTTATTTTGCACGTTGACATCAGCACCCGCCTACAAATTCCAAACCAGACACTAAAAATAATGTGTACTGCTTAAAAAAAAACATTTGGTCAGATTCTCGCATTTTACCTTAAGCAACTCCTCCACCACACCCTTGTGTCCGAAGTAACAGGCCAGGTGTAGGGGGGTCCATCCTGCACTGGCTTTAATTTTGGCTGCGTGACACAGGAAGACAGAAATCTATCACAGCATTCTTGTCTGGAAGTTCTGCTGTTGTCTTGTCACTTACATCTACAATTGATGTTGAGAGAGTTGGCCTGTTCAGTTCTCAGCTGAAGCAACTCTTGAGTTCGGAAGCAGCTCCCTTCTTTTGCACAGAGCAGAAGCCGCTCTTCGAACGTGACCGCCTCCATCATACGCTTGACCTCACAAGCCGTGAAGCTAGCGACGTTCAGTCACCCGAATGGAGAAATAAAATTTACTAAGACATGTCGAAAGTATTTTGACACAAGTGCGAGTCGTCACAATACCCTGGCTTTGGTTTTGTGGAGTAATTGATATCTCAGTGCTACTTTGTTGGGGACAGAAATGAAAAAGACGTGTCCCACTTTGCGACCAGTGAGAATTTCAAGAAGGCTAGCTAACACGGCTCAGAGAGCTACTTACAGGTAGTGATTTCAAGGGATTCTGTCTTCAATCGACCGTAACGCCGGTTTAAAACTGGGAAATAAGTGTCCCTGCACCGGTAACGTCATTTAATCACATTTAAATCACTGCAGCCGGCTGACAGCTGTGGCTTGCTATTCCACCATTGGCAGGTGAGAGTTGCGGTTTGTGGGTGCTACAGAGCCCCCAGTCGATTCAAGCACTTCATCAAAAACACCTCTATTCTCCAAGAGGAGGGAACATTAAGCTAGCTGAGAAACCGGCAAGTAAACCATTCAGGCCAAAGCTCCTCTTTACCTCTAACGTAGTACAAATGCAGAGCCCCATAATATTTTTCTTTTTTTCTTTTCTGACCACTTTTGCCACAGTAGCACTGCAATTCCTCCCAACCGGGACTAACGAAGAAGTGACGGATTTTACACATTTGTAAAGTACTTAATGGCAATCATAGGCCATTTAAAAGTTACTTGGAAAATGTCCACAGAACATGTAATTATCTGTCAAAATAAGCCTGATTGTTTCGTCAAATCACTTTTTACATACTTTGATTTCTGTGTGTCCATCTGAGCCTCTGTGCAATGTATACTGCTCAAAAAAATAAAGGGAACACTTGAACAACACAATGTAACTCCAAGTCAATCACACTTCTGTGAAATCATAGTGTCCACTCAGGAAGCAACACAGATTCATTTTGACTTGTTTTAAGGACATTACATCAAAGCTGGATCAGCCTGGAGTGTGTTTTTACACTTTAATTTTGAGTGTGATTCCTAATCCAGACCTCCATGGGTTAATACATTTGATTTCCATTGATCATATTTGTGTGATTTTGTTGTCAGCACATTCAACTGTGTAAAGAGCAAAGTATTTCATAAGAATATTTCATTCATTTAGATCTAGGATGTGTTTTTTAAGTGTTCCCTTTATTTTTTTGAGCAGTGTATATTGTCTATTTCTGTGTGCCCTTTCCTCTAAATAATATAATATGACTGATGAACTTCACGGAAACATTTTGATTATCACATTTTAAAGAATTACAAAAACGGCGAGAAACAAGCTATTAAAAAAAAAAAATCACTTCAGTCTGAATTACAAACTCAGGGGGTAAGATGAAGCTTTGGTTGTTTAGAATCACAATTTCACAACCGTGCTAAACCAGAGTGTAAAACTGTTAAATCTAATTTTAGGGCAACTCTGTTGGTCACAAAATTGTTGTTATTATATCCTGCCTTTTTCTTCACCAGGAATCTTGAAAATTGCTAAATTATGTAATTGAATCATCTGCATAAATTGTCACAAGCTCGTGTATCGTCTTCTTTTAGCTGCAGGAGTTATGAAATTAGAAATATTCACTTGTCGAAGACGGGAGATAACTAAGGTCAAAACATTAAAACAATTCTAACACTCCATTTCATTACATGAGCCAGTAATCCACACCATGGTTTTCATCAATGCTTGCTTTGGCAGGTTAAGCGTATGTGAGACGTCCATCGTTTACCGATGAATGGATTTAACATTGAAGAGAATGCAAGAGCCAGCTGTCCTAATTAAGCTAAATAAAAACATTAAAATCTTTGTGTCTTTTGTTTGCTGTCTAGATGCTACAACATAGTTCATGTAGCACATTCCTTGAACAGTCAAAAAACATTGCCAACTTGTTTTCTAGTTTAACAAGTATAAGAGTTGCTTTCAGCTATATGCATGCTATCATTTCAGGTCATGATTGAATACTGTTAATGGATTTTTAATTGAATTACTATAGCCCAGTTCTCGTTTTGCACACTAGATGGAAATATTTGCTGTACTAAGGGATGATACACAGGGTGGCGCTATTTTCCATGAGTTTGGTTGTTGGATTACCTGGATGTTTCAGTGAAAATCCATAATAAACCGTGCTGATCAACAGTTTTTCCTTTCTATACTTTTGCTTTATTAAAACGTTGTTTTAACCTGTGGATAACTTGCAGCAGATTTTTCTGTGTGGCTTTTAAGCCTCTGCGTACATGAAAAAGAAAAATTGAAAAAAATATAATTACTATAGTTATTGCAATAGCAATATAAAATAGCAATGAAATAGCAATATAAAAATATATCTTACGGCGGTAAGGGTTTTGTTGACTAAGCATTTTGTAATAGTACCTCAGCCCAATAGCACCAAAGTAATTATCGCTTCACACATCTATTCAACTTCATAGTTATACATTGTCCATTGGGGACTGCTGTTAACTTTCTCATGACGCCAATTTAGTATTTAACGACACAGAGACATAACCTATGGTAAAAATGGGGGAAACTACAGAGCCCCTTGGGGGACATGGAGGGAAAGACTTTGTTGAAGGCTAAAAAATTTTTTTTCCGGGAGATCTCACAAAGTGAGGTGAGAAAAAAAGACAAACTTTTGGGAGATCTGGCAAAACTGTGCTCTTCCAGGTCATCCGTGGTCAGAGCGAAAACGCAGCCGACACAACAGTGAAGTGGGAGAAGTTTATTGAGTATTATTTTGACCTAGGCCTTAAATACAAAGATATTGAAACATTGCAGTGGCAGGAGACATGGGTTCGATATTACTGAGAGACATCTCTAAGACATCAATAAAGGACTATCTCATCACAAATGAATTTAGTTCTTGGGATCCTGGTTGTTTTCTTTAAGAACCACCTTCAATACTCTGGAGAGCCTCACAGGTATGCAGAGAATGTGGACTATGGATGAAGAAAAAGGCCGTGAGATTGGCATTAAAAGAGCTGGATCCAAGAGGAATCGCATTGAGGCAACGGAGGTACTCCTTCATAGGGCCCAACTAAACTGAAGCCATATGGCTTCTGTATCAATGGGAGCATTGACAGATTCTCAAGAAAGATAATCTGGCTTACTACACACACCACAAACAGTGACCCGTAGCTGTTCAAAGGCTATTACTTTGAAGCGGTGGACGCTTCAACTGTGGATTTGTAGACAAGGCCCTTCAGTTTTGTTGCATGGGACTCCTCCAGGTGAGTGTGTGCACATGAGTGTGTGTCAGTATGTAGGTGAAAGGGGGAAGTATGAGCAAAAGGAATGCAGATATAGATACAGACAGTATGGGCAGAGAAAGAGACAGGAGGAAGACTGGGGTGAATGCCATAATTTGGTATTGTATTAAAATGTGTATGTTTACACAGTCCTTGCTAATTGTATTTGTACATTCATTTTTAACAGGATGAGTTGGGTGACACTGCACAGCTTTGGAATGCACACATCATCTGACCATCAAAAAACATGCTCAGTGTGATACATACATCGCCTCAATACTATGCGACCAGCGACTTCCTCCCTGATTCAAGGGATTCAAGGGTTTTTATTGTCATTCTCCTTTAGGAGAATATAACAAAATTACTTTCAAGAGGCCCCGTAGATAGTCAGTAGCGGTGATACAGATTTAGTGCAAAAGATCTGTATGAGGAACATGTGCAAATGTGCAAAGATGAATTTGTCTTTTGCTTGACAACACCTTGAGATTGTGATGTATATTATTTGTGTCATATCTTTATGGCAGAATCCTTTCTGACTCTACCAGCAGATCCATATCAGGCTGTGAGCTTGAATATGCATCTTAGACAGGCCATCACTGACTTTCTAAAAGTCTAATGTATAAAATATGCATAAATTCCAGTCCTACAACCATGAATGCATATGAATTATGTCTTATCTGTATGGTTTGCTCAAAACAGATTAATTGAGAACTTTGAATTTTCACTGTATGTCCCTCAATGGTAAAATGCTCGTGCATTATTTTGAAATAGCTGTGATGGAATAAAATTTGAATTTGGTGACAGTAAATTAAAGACATATAATGGAAGTATTGCATAATTATTCTGAAGGCACATTTAGCATACTAGGGACCGTAGTTAGAAGCTGGTATTTTTGGGCTACATTTTACATAAGCCAAATCTTCTTGCAAATTAGGTAAACACGATCATTCAACATTATTAACTGATATATCAACATCAACTTACAAACTTACAAACTAATTTTCTGAATACCCAACCAACCACCTCAACATCGACAATTAATGAAAAATTCCGCCAGTGGTGGACAACTCTGTAAAATTGTTTTCAATGAACGGTTTTAGCCTTGAAGCTGCGTTAGAGGCAAAATTATGTAAATGAAAACTGTAGTTATCTTCAAGGTTTCATTTAAAAAATGAAAAATGTGAAAACAACTGTTGTGTACTGTTGCCCCAACAGATATTAGAATTGTAGACTGCTCACCATGTATGTCAGTGTATCCGATGTTTCAAACAACAAAAACAGATGAAAAATTAATACATAAATACAATTTAACCAATCATATAATGATGCCTGTTACTCATGCCTAATCAAGGTGGCTCTCAAGTTTAAAGGATGTCCATTTCTATGTAATTACTGGAGAGAACATTGTATAACTCAGTTCGGAATCCAGGGTAAGCGGTGTGTGTCGCTCCCCAGGAATGAGCAATGGACCTTCTGTCGAGCCCAATTTCATCATTAAAGCAAATCATGATTTGTGGACACATCTGAGGAGGACCCAGTGCAGAAGTGTAGGAATTTCCCTATTTTATTTTCATCAGCATTTCTTACATAACGTTCGAAATGGTCAAAGGTTGCCTGCCCACTCTGACAGAGACCCACTCTAGTTGTCTCAATGACTTTTGACACTCTTTTGCCTTTGGCCTTCTTTGAGTTGCACAGAGACAACACACATGGCTTGTCAAAAAGGTTTGGCCTAAGATCTGAAAAGGGAAAGGAGAAGCAATGAATTATATATTTTTGCTCTTGCAGAATTGCTTGGTGCACCATTGCTTCCCGGGCAGCCTTCATACCTTCTTTTAAAGGTTGAAAATTAGAGCCCATTCTGCTAAGGTTGAGCAAGTCGTCATCAGCATTTTCCTCCATTGTGCACTGATTTGTGCATTGTCACTGCTGATCTCTCAATAGGAGATAAGTAGTTGAAAAGTGATGCCATCAAGATGTCAACATCAAAACTATCAATTCCATAAATGCAGGCAAAAATGAAAGCCACTGAGAGTCTCATTGGCATGACACCAAGATTGCTCAATCCCTTCACCCATATACTCCCAACTGCTTGCCATTCAGCCTCACCGAAATCTGGGCTCAGCCATGGAACTCACTCAGTTTCGCTCTCGCGCTGGTTCAGAAATTGCAGTGTAAACTTTCGTTGTCACTCCAGCATCATCAATAGCTTTTTCCATTTACAAAGTCAATTTTTAAAGTCAAATTCACAATGCTGCTGTCCATGAATACAGCCAAAAGATCTTCCACAACCTCTATCCTGCAAATCAAAGCATCATGTGAGCTTTGTGGATTTCCCGGGATGCTGGCTGAGGTTGATGGGGAAAGTTGGCAACTTGAATTTGAGGTTAAATTAAATTAAATTTCTCTGTCCCGCCAGAAAAATAACATACACAAGAAAAATTGTATGGTCGGTGAATGAAGAAGAGGCCGAAGTATTAAAACTTTCAATATATATGTGCCTCAGTATGTCAACGTAATGCTGGATCCTACAGTATGTTTCCCCACAATGCAGCTCAAAAACATATTTTCATGAGACCCACTCACAAACTGTATAACTGTAGCTCATAGCAAAGGCTTTCAATTTAAAATATTATCCATCCCAAGTGATGCTTAAAACACTTGAAGTCCTGCGACTGCGCTGTTTTGCGCAGGCAGTTTTGGATTTGGAGGGGGATCCATAATGAAATACTAACCTACATCTCCCAAATATATGTTAATGCTGCATGCAGTCCCCATTTTAAAAACAGACACATCCTCACGTCCAGTTAGTCAAGCATCGCAATGGCACGTGATCACAGACTACAACTGCTTGAAATATGGTGTTGATGTGCTGGATCAAAAACTCCAGGCTTACACAGTGCGCACCGGAACACAGAGATGGCCCATTGCAGTATTCCACAATATTCTGGACATGGCTGCTGTCAATGCACATGTACTGTATAAGAAATGTGCAGGATCAAATGAGTCAAGGCGAACATTCCAGTTCAAGCTTGCAGAAGAACTGAGAAATAGACACATGCAGGTTATTGAACAGGAAAAACAGAGAAAGGAAGCGTTATGTGAAATGAAAAGGGTTTCTGAAGGGAAAATGACAACATGCCAAGTCCGTCGGAGATGTAACAGAAATTGTAGTACAGAGAAATGTGCCATTTGCCACAAGAGATCCTGTAGGAAATGTAGAAATCGATCCCCATTTGTGTGTAAAAATTGCTAAAAAAAAAGCTATAAACAAAATAGTTGTGTAATATGCTTACAATTTGTTTTCAAGGCAATTTATTTGGAATGGTTTTCATTACGAAATAAAAGTTTTTCTTATTCACTTAAGTCCTTTTTTTTACCCGTTTTTCTCTTTCGACCAGAGGGGAGGAGGGAGGAAAGGTATGGATTGAATTTGCAATTGCAACGACCAGGTAATAACATTAACACTTCTTGGAGAGGAGGGGGGTCTGCAGGAGAATCAGAAATTTCCAGGACTCCGAGATTTAATGATACACTGCAGTGATTCTTTCCGAATTGCATGTTTTTTACATTCAATTTATGTGTGTATATTTTGAGGTAATGCAGCCTTAGAGGTGCACATGCTTTAGTGCTGGTGGTCAGCAGCAGCTTTGTATTTTCAGGTACACATGTATCTATTGGCCCAAATGCAGCAAAAACAATATAAGGCAATAACTGCTCAAGTTCACTTTAGTATACCTGATGATACAAACCTATGCAGTAGCGGAAGTTTCCCAGAGAATCCGTTGAGAAGAAAACAAAAGAATTAATTGCAGGTTGAGAGTGGTATGTGGCGGTGGGCTGCACTTCCATTGTCACTAATCTCACCCTCTACTGTCTCTCAGAAAAAGGCCATCCCTCATTCATTGTGGAAAATATGCTGCTCTCATTGAGATGAATAAGCAGTCTCTTCCTTTTTTTTGTTTTTTTTCTGGAAGGCTATTGTGGACATGAAGTGGCTGTTACCCTAGTGTGCTAATCGGATTGGCTCGAGGGAGAACACAGAAACCCCAACTTGCCTGCAGGGGAGCAGAGCCTTACTGTTTTTTTGCATATAGATGTAAGACAGTGCTTTGGACGTCTCTGAAACCACACCACGAGTCAGCCTGGTCCATCTGCATGAGAACATTTTGTTTTGGGCCAAACCACAAATAGAGAAGAAGAAAAGACCATCTAATGAATAGGTGTTAGGCTGAAACAAAGTGAAATGTCAGATCTTTCTTGTCATTCGTCAAAGGTTATTGAAACCAATCCAGAGAGTGGACCTTGCATCTGTGAGGATTTTTTGACCCTCCTTATGAAGTCTTTTTCCCTTACAGTGGGGAACGTCCCTGTTCTGCATTCCCTTACATCAGTGAGCACTGTATTGTCTTAAACTACATCATATGACTATCACATGCGCCAAGCGTGCATGTGCAGGTGTAAATACACCAGGGCTTGGTTCCAACAAAGGGAGGAAGAATAGGACTAATGGAAGTTACATCTGTTTCAAAGAGATAATGGTTTAACATTCAAACTACTTTAAAATCAAGGTGGTCAATCTTGACCATACACCCATTATTTTTAAAGCTTTTATTGAATAGATCAGTAGTTTTTTTTTAAACTAAAGAACAGGGCGAAACTAGGGGTCTGACTTTTCGGTGAGCGTTGCTGCGTTCTAATCTTTCACACTCATGACATGACAACTCTGGCTCTCCAAGGTGGCCTCTTAAAGTCAAAAGTCATAACAACATAGTGCATACTATAATCACATCAATGAATTAACCAAAAGACTGACTGAGAATAATATCTAAGTAATACTGGAACACTGACATCAAATAGATACAAATGTCAGCTGAAATGGAGATATCAATCACATTCCTGCATTCATTCATTCATTACATTACATTGCATTTGGCAGACACTTTTATCCAAAGCGACTTACAATAGAGGACATAGGGACTGCAAATACACTTGCAAATACACGATGCACAGGAAATATACAGAACAGTAAGCTTGGGTTAGTGAGGTTTTTTTTTTTTTTTTTTGGACAAAGACATGCACAAACGTACACACACACACACACACACACACACACACACACACACTGCATAGCCTAACATGCTGCCTAACCTGATCTGGGGCATCAGCGCAGTAAAAAGTCCTGAAAGAGAACAGTTTTTACCTGTTTCTTGAAGGTTGAGATAGATAATGCTAGTCTTGTTGCTTCTGGAAGTTTGTTCCACCACTGAGGTAGTACAACTGAGATTCATTATCATTCATTCATTATCAACTGTCGACTACTATCAATAGTTATCAGCTAACTATCTTGAACACAGCATGCCAGAGCCTATCATAGCTGTCACTGACCTTGTCCAATTGGCATTCAGTCATAGGTCCACATATAGACATACAACCATTCACTCTCACTCACACTTCTGAGCAATTAAGGTCTCCAAGCTTCCAACTGCATGTTTTTGGATTGTTGAAGGAAACCAGAACTGTGTCACATTCTACAGACCTGGTCGTCACATCATAGTTGATGATCAGCTTTACCCATCAAAGACACGTTGCCCTTTTCTGCAATATAGTGCTGCAAAATAAGTTTGGCAAGTTCTGGGTGGCCTGTGACTTTACATCAAAATACATCTGCAACATCTTTCCATATGTTGGCAATGAACCTGGTCGTCCCAAAGAGGAGAAACCGTCCGAGAGTGTAGTAATGGAGTTGATGGGACCATTTCTGGACCAGGGCAGATCTGTCACAACGGACAATTTTTTCACCTCTATTTCACTTGCAAAAAAGTTGCTCAGCCAGAAAACTACCCTTCTCGGGACAATCAATAAGATTCACAGAGAAATTCCCCCTTCGGCTCGAGAGGTGAAATGCAATGAGTTCAGCACTCAGGTGTTTTCAACAGCCAATGCCACCCTGACAGTGTATGCAGCCAGCCGGAAGAAGACTGTCTATGTCATGAGCACTATGCACGGTGTGGTTCAGACTGAGGACAGCCACAAAAGAAAGCCAAGCACCATCACCCAGTACAATTCCACAAAATCTGGTGTCGATGACATGGATCAGTTAATGCGCAAGTACAGCGTCCGGGCAGGAACTCGTAGATGGCCGGTCGCTGTGTTCTATAACATGGTTGACATGGCAGTCCTGAATGCCCATGTGCTGTATCAAGCCTGCAGAGGAAGGAAGGAAAGGCGGCCTGATTTTCTGATGTTGCTTGCTTGTGAGTTGGCCGACTCTCATGTGAAGGCAAAGAAAATTGTAAAGGACTGTCTTCGCAAACAGGCCGCCCCACCAGGTGAACTCAGCAAAAAGAAGAAATGCCAAGTCCAGCACCGTTGCAAAAAGAACCCTGCTACAGTTCAATGTGTGCACTGCTACAAGTTTACGTGTGGCAAATGCTCAAAAGAAGGGCAGTGGGAGTGCCAGGTCTGCTCAGACAAAGCAGAGTCTTAAAAATTTGTAAATATGTGTGAATTTTGTTTGTGTTTTTGTTACAATGTTGTGTCAAAAAATAAACAGACCATTCAAAAAAGTTTCTATTTTGAATATTTTCCATTCCCTTATTTTCATGTCTCTTACCAAATTGAACTCAACAAAAATTTAAAATATGTGGTTATCCAGCATCAAGCAATGCAGAATATTTACAAAAACAAGAACATCCAAGCTTTCAAGAGGAAGATCACACTCAGAAGCAATGAAGTTACAATTACCCTCGATAAGCTGAAATCCATGTAAAACTGATTCACACCCCTTTTTCCCCCTCCCCCTAGAACTGCTCCCCTGACAAACTGCATTCAACTCCAAGCAGAAAGCTGCCACATTATTAGCATACTGGACAGACCACATTCCATGGCAGGGGGTTCAAATGACCCCTCTAGTTACCAAAGGTATAGGGATCAAAAGATCCCTCCTTAGTCCTTGTATTCAGTATGCTGATATGGTTGTTCACCTGAAATCACTTTCACACCTCACGGTAACATGGCAGGGAGACGGAGGAGACGGAGACGAGAAGAAGGAGGTGTGAGCAAACTTCTTAAAGTGTGTGTGTTGCTTGGAGTGATGCATCTTGACAGTGTAGTTTCCCTGCTTCCTCAAGTATTTGTATTACAAATATTATTGAGACTGCCAAAACCCGATTTCTTTTGTCACTGTTGGATGATTGAATCTGCTCCTTCAATGATGCTGTAAAGATACGTCCTACGTTGAAAGACCTTCTTCTTTTATGCAAATGTAAAATCCAAGCAGCTTGAGTTTGGTTTCTTCATACAGTCTGCCAACAGTATCATCTAACTAAACCTTGTTTCTTTCAAAATCACAGATATCAAATGAAAAATCGTGAGCTTGCCCCTTTATTGAACGTCCATTCGGGAAAAATAGCTCTTTTCCCATTTCCAAAATCCGAGCAACAGTTGTTGTCTTTTCCACACTTGCATGTTTTGTTCCTCCACCATTCTTGGTCCTGACTTGCTGGTATTTATTCTTGCCATGATGAAACCATCCAATTTCAATTGGACCTTTCTGGAGGTCTTTTCTGCAGAACTATTCCTCAGTCTTGCCATCGTTCCACTTGCGCTTTGGAACACACCTGGAGCACCAGACAGCGCTCCTTTTGTTTCTGAATTCATTTTTCTTGTACCAGTCCTATCCATTAGTCTCTGTAAAAGAGTCTCCTTTTTCGCTGTGCAATTACCAGTGCCTGTCTGATCACAGTATGATAGGACAGCTACTCAGTCACTGTAAGACATGATGCAATTTTCCATTTGGTCATCCGTCTTTATGCGTAACACAGCCCTGTCATCCTGCAAACATAAAATATTGGAAGAAATAGATGAGATAACTTTATGTTAGAGACTCTATGGTTAGAGGATAATGAGATTAGTTTACCTCGAATTTTGTGTTGCTACATTAAGTTATTGAATCAATCTCATGCCCACTGTGTCCAGTTTGTCCACATAATATAATTTGAGGCGTCTCTCAATTGCAGGAAACACTCTAAATCTACCTCCATTATTCCCTTTTCATGGTCAGTTAACAGCACTAATCGACACAGGTAAATAAAACTCAATAAACTTCTCCCATAAACTCTCTGTCTGTTGTGTTTCCTACAGAACCCCTCAGGGGACATGGGGAGAAAAAGTGGCTCCGTAGGAAACCAATCATTAATCCTCAGAATACTAGGTGCTCTATCTGTGTGTCCTATATGTCCACTTATTTCTGCACAGTTTCAGTGACATTTGATTTCATTGGTTGTCGTATATGAAACAGTTGCCCAGGTGACTCCCCCTTAGGGGAGACCAACACCCCAGCATGAAAATAATTGTTACGGCTCTGAGGTCTCTGCCTACACCTTCCCCACAACGTCCCCCTCCGGCTTCAACTGTTGGCGCGGCCAAGGGCACATCTGCTCGAGTGAGGCCAATCCAGCATCGGGGACGAGTGGACAGGAGCGACACTGCACAACAGTCTCTAATTCAGCAACCCTAATAAGCTGGCTCTGCTTCTACTCTTTAGCAGATCTTCCAAAGGTTCATGCGATATGATCACTGCAATGCTGCGCCTTGCCTGCCGACTCAATTCTTTTTGGGAGTGTTGTTTTCTTGTGTCCTGTTTGTTCTTGTTTTTCGCCTGCGTCCAGCAATACACGCCTCCCCAGGCACAACACTTTTCCCCTGCCACAGAGAGACAATCAGTCGAGCCATCTGTCACCCAGACACTCCAAGCCCTCCTGGCTTGGAAGGCAGCGGGAGTGTTGATAAGGCCAAAGGGCATGACGAGGTAGTCGTGATGGCCTCTGTGGATCTTAAAGGCGGTCTTTCATTCATCTTCCTTATGTATTTATATGAGATGGTAAGTGCGCGGTGGTCCAACTTCCTCAAGATGGTGTCCCACTGGAGGCACTCCAATTTGGAACTACTGAGGGTTAGTGGATACTTGTTCTTCACTGAGATGTTGAGACCCCGGTAATCGATACAGAGCCAAAGATCACGCCCCCCTTCTTCTTCAAAGATAAACCCCACTGCCACAGGTGACTGAGATGGACAGATGAGACCCTCGAACAAGCATCCAGTGATGTACTTTTCCATGGCTGTCTTATAGCCTTCAGACCATAAAGCCGGCTGGCTGGGAGAGGTGAGCCAGGGAGGAGCTCAATGGCGAGGGCAAATGGCTGACTGGAGGGCCATAGAGTGGGTCGGTCCTCACTGAAAGCTTACCCCGGGTCATGGTCAGCAGCAGGAACTGTGCGTAGCAGGTGGGACAAAAGAAGGTCAGAGGCTATGGGCCGCTGGGAGGTAGCATGCATAGCCTGCTGGTTACCTATGGGAGGTAGCATGCATAGCAGATGGTGTTCCAACCGAGGATGCGACCAGCCCCGTAATCCACATGGCGAACTTGCAGCCAGGCCTGGCCTAGAATGAGAGTGTCAGTTAATTTCAATTAAAAAAAAAAAAGCATCTCCTCCACATGGTTTCATGAAACAGTAAGTGTGAGAGATGCGTGCAATAGGTAATAGGGCCAAATACTGTGCCTTTCTAAGGCAAGTGATGAACATGGACCTGATTGGCAAACTGAGTGTCAAAAATCTGTCACTGACAACTGAATCAATGAGAGCATAGACCTCAAGTGTTTTTTGTGGCCACGAGAGGTGTACTGGGAACCCGATAGGATGAAGAAGTGTGGGGAAATTGGAAGTTTGACTCACCTGAAATCCCTTGGTTTCAGATGAGCCGAATCTTTTGGGCAGCTTGGGACAGCCCTGTCTGGTATGATCCTCCCTGTCCACAGTACAGACACCAGCACTTCTCCAGTGCTGCCTTCACGGCAGCCGTCAGGCACGTCCGCCCCACCTCCATCAACTCCACCCCTGTAGTGGCGGTGGAAGAGGGCGCATTGGGAGAATGAAAGGGACTAGTTGGAGTGAAGATGGGAAGACCAGTGTGTATCCTGGTACTGCAGAGTTCTGGCTCTTCGGCACCCATACAGGAATCAGTCGACATCGGTAGTCAGGCTGATAACAGTGTTGAAGTTGGGGTGCTTGTCCCTCACCAGTTTGTCCTTCATCAACCCCATGAGTCCCATCCAGAATATGCAGCTAAAATTATATCCCCCCAATCCTTGCTGGCTGCGAGAGTCCAAATCTCAACATCGTAGGTGGAAATGGCCTGCTTGATATTAAAAAGTCTAGAACTCCTGAACATTCTGCCTGGTGATGGGGTGGTTGAACACCTGCTTGAACTCCTCCCCAAACACCATGTGGTTTTGTCTCACGCTCATGTTAGAGCTCAGGTAGGACTGTATCCAAGAGCTTCTGCAGCAGGGTGGGTAGTGGTGGTGTACCTTGACGACATCTGGTGTTCTCCAGGAGTGTCGAGGAGCATGTCCTGCCCGTTTGTCAGGCCATCCAGCAACTCATGGAGAATGGCCTCTTTTTTAAGGTAGAGAAATCTCCGGCTCATCTTGGAGGTTGGAAAGACTCAGCTTGACTCGTGTAAGATCCAGGTGGTCATTGACAAGCCCCAACCTGCTAATCGGAAGCAGCTGAAGAGTTCCCTTGCTTTTGCAAACTTTCACCGGTACTTCATCAGGGACTACTGCAAGGTGGCTCACCACCCTCACATCGTCCCTGCCCCCATTTGTTTTGACTACTGCACCCAGCACTGCCTTCAATGACCCCTAGATGTTTCACCTCCGCCCCTGCCCTGCTTTAATCTGACCCCTCCAGGGGTCTTGGTGCTCTCGGTGCTCAAGTGGGGTCATGTCATTCTTACACCGACCCTTCTGTTGGCCAAAGGTGATGGTGGACATCTGGAAGATTGTTTCTGCCTGCAGCTGCAAGGAGATTGGCTTCAACATCAGCCTCTCCTGAGAGGTAACACCCCCAGACCAGTTGGCCAGGCAGAACTGGCCAACCAGAGCCTAGAGTCTGCTGTTTTTAAAAACAGCATTATTAGGGTATGCGATACTTGCAGTTTTTAAAACGGGTCTTTTTTCACAATGGTTGTATTGATCTTTTTCCTTTTCCCAAGTTGTGATGAACGTAGAAGAAAGATGATACGTCTAACTGTGGCTATACTAATTCTTGCTGGAATTACTATGCCACCAAAGATCTTAGAATATTCTGAAGTTGCACCCAATATTGAATTCCTACCCATTTCGTTTTTGTGTGCTTGTCAAGGTCTACCATCGAGACAGCAAAGCAAACCAAACTGACCTTCGTGAAATACACAATTGATGCCCAAATGTTGATACCTTTTGATTGTTTTCCTTTATCGTGTGAATGAGTGTGAGAAAATATCTGCCCCCCTACAAGCCTCCATTTTTAAGGAAACAAAGTGGTCTTACATTAAGCAGGTATACTGTGCATACCTAGTCGATTGTGAGATTGTATGCAAATAATAAAGTATGCAGCATGGACATAATTGGAATACTAAACTACATCAACTGTTATATCTTTCTGTGTTTAAAGATGATTCATTAATTTAATTTCCTTATCAACTGTTTCACACTTCAGAGGTGCATTGATCTTATTGCCATGACTATTCACTACCTTCTTCGGTTGGCTTAAGTCACCTCTGTGGTAGGATTAAAGTGAATTCGGCAACTACCAGTTGGATTTTATTCAAGAAACAAGCCTTTGCATTTTATTTGTTAGCTTATCAGTCTGTCATTATCACTGACATGGTTAATTACATTGGTTCAGAATCTATAGAAACACAGCTGTAGACATTAATCAAAGCATATTCATCAAATCAGGTCTTGTGAGGGGAAGAAGCGCACTGGGCTAGTTCCTCTAATTAGAATGGCAATTATTGTAAGCTGTTACAGTTCTTAGGCAAGGGGGTGGACTGTGTGTGCTCCAGAGCGTAATCCCTCACAAATTACAAGATAATGGAGGAAAAGAGAGGCCAAGCTTCAAAAGGAACTCTGAGATAAAATCCCCAGCAGGGACATTTTAGGAACAGTGAGGGAGAGAGACAGCAAGTGAGAGAAAGGTAGGGAAAAGATGTACAGCATGTATTCCCTTCACATGCCATGTGGAAGACTATTGAGAGATTTTGAACCAAGGACAGGAAACTGGTCTGAAATAGGTTCCAATAAAATTTGCATTTTACTGTCATTGTAATGTAGTTTTTGAAGACTATTGGAAAATGCAAAAAATTGACATCATCATTCAGTGATGTCAGATGACCACCAGATAAACATATAATGTCAAGCTGATGTTAAAGTGTTTTAATGGGTAATATTGGCAAGAGATGGCATTTAATTTCTTTTTTAACCTTTCTACTTAAGATTTGCCAGAGACTTTAATGTCTTTATGTCTTGCAAGGTCATTTGTACAGAAAAGAAACTGCTAAATTGCCGCTGTCAAAAGTCTGACAAATGTCATGGTATATCAATGTCATCTAATAGCAAATTTGAATATACTATATAATTCTTTTTTACCCTGTCCAAAATTTGTATTCATACACACATGCATTACCTTCAGTGAAAAAGATTAAATGTGGTCAGTAACTCTTGATTTGCTAAAACCTTCAAACTTCACAAAGTAATAACAATGATGACATTTTCCTGCAAGCACAATAGAATTCATAGTTTGATCTGAAAAGTAATAAAGGTATAAGTGAAAAGCTGCCAAAAGCAAAGAAGAAATGAAACACTGATCCTCAACTCAGTCTTTGACATTGGATATTGCTTGGTTTTAGCCAATCTGACTTCACCTCTAAATATTTGGATTAAGCCCCTTTCCTTGCAGTCCAGTGAACACACTATTGAAATACAGTTTACTTGGTTGGTATCATTCTCACTCATCCTAGATGTATAATCATGCAAACATCTCCTGAATATTGATGAAGAATATGACTGGTGAGATTGTTTTCTATGGTGAAGCTCATGACATGACTACCCACAAAAGTTAATTGTAGTTAAAAGGATAATTTCGCCAGAGCTCCTTGTTTAAACTTGCAATGTTATTTGTGGCTGATCATTGTAAATTTAAAAACAATTAAATAATAATTGCATATGATATAATGATATAATGCAAAAAGTGCAATTTTCATTAGTTTCTGAAAGTTCTTAATAAAAAAAAATCTTTAACCACAGATTTATTTTCATGTAACCTAAATGAGAGGCCCTCTGATTGCTTTACATAGAGCTTCCTTTCAATGTCTCTTACTAATTATTATTGCATGGAGACCTTTACTATGATATCTTACTTTGTAAATTATGAAATTAGGGCGGGGTGTAATGATACAAGGATTACCAGCTTGACACTTTTGAAAAATTTAACAAATGGAAATTTGTTCACAGCCAAAGCATTTCAATTACTTTCACTGTGTCAGGTACAATATGTCAACACCCTTTATTTTGCAACTAAACCTGTCAAATATACCATATTGTTATTAAGATTTATTACATTTTAATTTTAGCTATTCACATAATTTACCCATGACATTACCGCAAGTCAAGGGGTTCATGCACAGTAACTGAATTGGCTTTAAAAGGTTATTGATATTTACATTCTAATATTGGTGTGCTGCTACTGTATAGAGATGTAATATTGAATTGAAAAATCACTGTGATTAAAGGCTGCATTTTACTAGTTATGACAATAACTAGTGTTTTTTGCACTGTCCTATAGTTCATTTTGTGTGTATTTTACATATACAATTTTGATTTATTAATCATACACGCCATACATATTGTTTACTCCTTAGTTTTTTTTCTTAGTTTTTGTGTATATAACATAGTTTAGGAAAGCAAGTTTAGTATTGGTTTCAACTACAGCAGCAATTTCCTTTGCTGCAGTAGATACTGTTGCTACTGCAAGGGGAAACGGGTTCAGCACATTTAAAGCAATGCAAAAAGTTTGTATTTTACCATAAAAAGTGAATGGTTGTAGGTATCAGATAGGTAAGTAACTATGACTCAGGCTATTACATAGTAATGTCTGAACCATTGGTTCTACTTTTTTTTTCAACTTTATAACTAGTTTATAGAATTGCAAACAGAAAATCATGGCTGGCATGTAATCATTACATCCTTCACTAACTTTTCTAAACAGGAGTGGCAAGGTGCTTGCATGAGCTCTTTGACTTCATCGGTACAACAATCCACTTGCATCACCTTTCTATATCATACATCCACTGACCACCTGCACACATCACAGCGATAAAAATTCCATAAAATGTTTGTTATTGTTTTCATTTGGCCAAAGTCAGTGTGGGCATGCTATTATGATATCCTCCATCCTAGCATCCAAATACAAACACTTGAATGCCTGAATAATGTGGAGACGCATCAGGGCTCTGTATAATTGACAACACTAGAACCTCTGTGTGCCCACTTTGACACTGCTTTGTTTCTGAGTGCCCTTCAAATTCAAATGAGTTACTTTACTTTTGTTCCCAAATCCAGTGGCACTGCACCTGCTGAACAGATTGTTTATAGGGCAGCTCCTTTTTTGCATTTATTATAACCATGTAACAGACAGTTTACATATGGTCTAACAACATATTACCCATTTTGAACATTTTTCTTGCAGGCATTCCATGTTAATGGATTGCGTAGTCAATATCACTGCTCATTGCACTCTCCTAACGTGCGCAGCTGGTTGCAAAAGGCAGCAATGATCTGAATCATCTGATCAGTGAAGCACATTATTTGGAACACAATGTCTTGATAGTAATTCTTAAAGCACGCCCCTGAAACCATGTTTGACTTTTTGTTGTGAAATTAGATAAATGCAACACTGATTTTAAAGTATTATCTATCGAGGAATGTATTCATACTTTTAAGTTTCTCCTGTGTTTGAGACGATAAATTAATGAATTCGTGGTATTATCATTCTTTATCTTTTTATCTATCACATTCACATTAGTCCAGGGTGTACCCCGCCTCTCGCCCAATGGCAGCTGGGGTAGACTCCAGCATCCCCCGTGACCCTGAGTGCGGGATAAGCAGAAGAAGACGGATGGACATTTATTTCTATTGGACAATTAACGAATGAGTGAATAGTATGTTGAAAGAATACCTTAACTTAAAATGGAAGTTAGACAACCTGAAACATTTATAGGTGTTTAATAAAATCATATATATCGGAGAACTGGCCCAGTGTGTGTCAAGGATTGAACCGCAGTTTAAAGCTGTTTATGTGAGATATTGAGGTGCCATGTTGATGTGAACTCTCCGGCTCATACCAAATGATTTCTGTCTCATTACTTTTTAAGTAATAGTTGTAATAGTAATTACCTGTAAAATATGCTGTTAATGTATATAATCACCATTATCTCTCATTCTAAATGTTAGAGTAAAATTATGAAAATCAACTGTTTTAAAGTAATGACTACAGAACTATAGCTACATTCAATCCAAATATTGACAATTGTGACTGAAAAAATAAATTCAACACTTTTACTCTTTTTAGCACTGTGTTTGAGTCACCCACTTTGGATTCTGTCATTTCAATATTGCAGTGTTACCAAAAGAGAAAAAAAATGGTTTCCAGCTTCAGATATGGAAAGGAATTTATTAAGCCTCTTCGTAGCCTGTAAAGTAACCCTAAATCGAGTTTCATCTTGATATCTTGCAATAAAATCCTTCTAACAAACAAACAAATGACAGAAGAAAACAGCATTTCTTTGGTAGAGTTGACAGCTGCTACCACAGTTCCTCATGATTTTCAGTTAAAAATCATTGAGTTTGGCAAACACAAATGAGATGCTTGGGTGTGACTGAGCATAAACCACACACGATCACCCTATTTATAAAAGTAGAACTACCTGTGCACAGGGGTTTGAGCTGGAAATAAAACAAATGATTTCACTGTCAAAACCTCAACAATCTTTGTCGAGCTGATGTATCATGGATTTCCGGTGGGGTAGCAAATGATTTAAAAAAAAAGTTTGGAAAACCAAGTCATTTGTAAATATCTGTGTAACCTGGTAAATCAGTTTCTACTACTTAAGAACTGGTCATGGATAATAAGTTGAAACATTTTCTAGTAATAATGTTTGTAGAAAGAGTCATGTAATCGATCCCAATGCATTTTCTTCCTCTGGCTCTTATATTGCTTCTCCAATGTGATTACTCTGCAAGAGATGTTCCATTTGTGAGAAAGTGACGGTAATTTAAGCTGAACTTCTACAGTTATTTCTACTATCATGGTATTGCCCATATCTTTTGGACCACAGCTGGTGAGCAGACAGGATAGTTTCAGAATTCATATGAGCCAACAGCTTCTTCAGGGGTTATACACTGAGGTGTCAGAGATGATAACCCTGTATCATTTCATAACAGGTACAACTTCGACTCTCAGACCGTTGTTATTATGAGAAACAAAATGTCAGTACTTCTAAGCCCTACATTTATAAGCATTTGATCAGCATTTTAGTTTTATATTCATCCACACTGTGTGCCATGGTGCTTAGCTGTCATAGTTTCTATCCTGTCTTCATCCTGTGGACATTCATGTTCTTCAAAAACCCAAATTGTCTGTGTGAATGCGTTGCTAAGGGAAGGCATGCCCACTGAAGTGGCAGTGCAGCTGCAGGAGACAGAGTTTTGCCTCTGCCAAGACAGATGTATTCATTTACATTGGCACAATTATAGATAAAAACTGCTGCAAGTTTGATATCCACAAAATGTGGCGAAAGAGCAAAAAAGTATTCATGAAAAGGTAAGCAAAGAGCAAAGAGGGGCTTATTGATTCCTGGCATTTCCCACATTTGTAAAACCACAAACAATCTGTGGAAAGTCCCATGACTCTCTCAACTTAAAGACTGTCACAGTCGTTTCAGTCCAAAGTAAATGGGCCCTCAGGTGGATCCCTGTCTAATATAAAATAAATTGAGCTGTTCGTCATCAACACAAACAACTTTAACAACAGTGAAAGCCACCCGGCTTATTCAGATAAGCTGATTAGAGTGTTTCTCTGACGTGTGTATGGATAATTTAATTTAACTCATTTTGCTGTCTAAACAAGCTTTACTATGTATAATCTCGAGTGACGAGCTTGAGAACCCTTTGTCATGTTCATGTTCTGTTTCATATTCGGACACAGTGCTGCTTTTCTCATGAAAAGCGAAGAATACGCATGTAAAATAATTAGTGTCCTATGATATGTTTTTTCATTTTTCTGTTAAAGACATGAAACCTTGATTGACGTTGACTGGTTCATGTCCAGATCTCCCCTTGGAACATTATTGACTGAAAAAAACACTTTTTTTTTTCTTCAAATTTTAAAGTAAACAATATAATATACAATATACAATATACAACAATTTCCTTCGGGATTAATAAAGTTGTTCTCATCTCTCATCTCATCTCATAATAGTCAGAACAGAAGTACACCACTCACAAGTCATTTTCCCCAATTTCAGGATCTTCCTTTCTTTCCTCTTTTGTTTTTTTTTCAATTGAATTTCTTGTTGATTTTTCAAGCATTTTGTTATGACTATTTGCAAGTTTGCGATCAATAAAGAATTGCAGAGATTTTTCAAAAAAAAGACAAAAAAATCTATTAAGCAAAAATTGAAAAGAGTAGTAATATTAGCCCCCTTTTTTCTTGATTTTGTTTGCCATATCTCGACTTTCTATTATGGAAAATTTGGGTATTTCAATCTCTTTATTTCGAGTTTTTTAACATCAAAATGCTAAAGCAAATTCACAAATTTCTGTTACTGTATAATCCCGGGTCCAGAGGCATTCAGTCCATTGTGCTCAATCGCACAGACGAAATTCAAATATAAATAACTGTAAAAAAAAAATGTTATCATTGTCTGGGTTGTTAGATGGCGTGAAAAACATACAGCCTGCGATGAACTTCTTAAAACAGTGGAGTTAATTTGTATTTCACATCGGAAAGCGCTGTCTTCCATGGTCACCACTCATCCAGGCGCGTCATCCGGGCGCGTTTTACGCAAAGCTTGGCGCGCTCTCTCGTGGATTTCCGTGATCACTGCCCGCCGTGAAAAACACACAGAAACCAGCGAGACTTCCAGGACACGTATGGGGGCGTCGGATGCATCGTCGCCTCGTCTGGCACCTGTTGCTGGCTTTTCTTTTATTTTCGCCAGTGGTCTTTGATTATTATAATAATTTTTTTTTAATTAAAGTCATCAGGACAATGTCGGAGGGGCAAAGTGAGTCTAACCTCAGCAGCCACTATTTTGACAACGCCTCAAGCATCGTCCAGAGCAGCCTTGCATTTTCTGGACCAGCGTTGGTCGTTTTAATGGGGATGATGGTCACTTTGGTTGTTGTGGTAGTTTTGGGCAACGCCCTGGTTATATTTGCTTTTAAAGTGGACAAGAGTTTGAGAAGACAGTGCAACTACTACTTCCTGAATTTGGCAATTTCAGATTTTCTCGTTGGTAAGTTCAATAACTGTCTTATTTTATGGATGTTGGGAGTTAATTTGTGAATTTCTAACCACCAACCAAACAAATAAACAAAAACCTCAACCACAAAGATCGTTTCCTGGTTCTCTGGTACACATGAATGTCCCATTACTGATTAATTTATCAAATATATATATAACTCTCTCTACATATACATATTTATTACTATTATTTTTTTCTGTCTCTTTGATATACTGTCAGCTGCATGTTGGTCCTGCTGGAGGGATAGCAATATAGTTCATTGGGGAGTTCTGCCAGCATGCTTTTTACACCCTTATTTCAGATTTCACATTAAGAGTCTTTTTTACATTAATATTTTACAATCCCTTTTGTACCGTTCCTTTAGGGGCCTTTTGCATTCCCATCTACATCCCCTACATCCTTACCGGCAGGTGGATCCTGGGTAGAGGGCTGTGTAAGCTGTGGCTGGTCATGGACTATCTGCTTTGTTCAGCATCTGTCTTCAATATTGTCCTCATCAGTTATGACCGCTTCCTGTCAGTCACCAGAGCAGTGAGTAGAATATCCAGTGCCTTATAAGTATAGTAATAGTCGCTGTCATAGTAACTTTAGTTGCCAACAACACTTTTTGATCGAGTATGTGTGCGCTCACACACACACATACACACACGCTCAGAGAAACAGACAGAGAGAGAAAGAGATCGATTCAAAAATGTTTTGCCACATCTAAAATAAAATGTCGGACACTGAGGAGTCTGTCCCATGTTGCTAAACAAATGTCCACTGCTTGTGTCCTGTGGCTTAATTTGTGGCTGATGAGTCTCCCAGGTCATTGGCAGGGACAGTGTCACTCTTTCTCCCAAATGTGACCATCTGCAGAGGTTAATCATTCCTGACCCCTTCAGGCCACATGCCACCTCCTAATTATAGTCCTCTGCATCGAAAAAGATAAAATTGGCTTTTTAGAATTTGCTGGGGAAAAGAATAACAAAATCACTCTTCTGAAGCATTATCTTCCACTACTTAAACAGCTGAGGTAGATTTGATGTTTCAGTGGTTTTAAAATGATTGTGAGAAAAATGTTAAAAGGACACCCACCAATCTTTCCATTTTCCAAACTTCTAGCAGTACGAAACCTCTTAGCTTTTTCTTAAATTGTGTTTTTGCATAACTGCATGACTGTGTCTTTGACTTGAGGTTTGCCCTGGTGGACAGAGTGTTCATTTTACTTTCACAAGCTTACACTTAACATCAGAGCAATGTAGTCAAATAAGAGCACAGAAAGAGGAAGACTCTTCTTTAATTATCCAGCTTTGATCATAGAAATCCTCCTCGATGTCATAGTCCTCCCAACCTCGAGAGATCAATCACAGCTGAAATAGGGCAGCGGCGGTCAAAGAGGATTTTCTTAAAAGCATTTTCTCTGAACACTGTCAGACAGAACGTCATCAGTAGTCAGAATGAAGTTTGCGGTTGAAAAGAATTAAGGTGTGAAAAGACACGGCACATAATCTATTCAGCTATTAGATGCTATTTCAGCACATAAACAAATAGCTAAATGTGCACCGTTAGGGAGAAATCCTTACATTTTAAGGTCAGTTTAACTTATAATCCACTCTGTACGATTCACAACTATCGATGGTTATGTAAATGTCTATGCTGTGCAGAACAGAAGAATAAGGTACACTGGATTCTTATCCAAAACCATACATGCCGATATGCAGTAATAGTGAGAATATTTGTAAATAAGCTGTAGCTGAGTTCGTCCGTGGACAAGGCAGTTTCGGGCGTTGGTACTGAAAAGACAAGTGAATACAATATTTCTGTCTGTCGCATTGTTCCATGATTTACTAACGGAACATTCTGTATCTTGTGTATTCACATTTGATGTGTTGCGACTGTTTGACTTAGTAGACTTATGCAGAAACATATTATAAAATTCTCTGTGTAAAAGTTAATTACTCAGGATGAGGAGTCAAAAGTTGTTTTTTTTAAATGGCACAATTGATATATATTTGAGACATCACAGACCAGTTACAAGGTTATTTTTGAGCTAAAAAAAAATGCTATTTTCTAAAAAACAAAAGCACACAATTTGATATATTTCTGTTGTTTTCACAGCTACATTTATGCTTATATTTTCATGCAAGTTAGGTACCGCGCCAATGGCACTATGATATTTGAGACATCATAGACCAGTTACAACGTTATTTTTGAGCTAAAAAAAATGCTATTTTCTAAAAAACAAAAGCACACAATTTGATGTATTTCTGTTGTTTTCACAGCTACATTTATGCTTATATTTTCATGCAGGTTAGTTACCGCGCCAGGCAAACCATGACTCACGAAGCCATGGTCAAGATGACTGCTGTCTGGGTGCTAGCTTTTGTGTTGTACAGCCCGGCTATCATTTTCTGGGAGCTTGCAACGGGCAGAAGCAATGTGCCAGAGGATGAGTGCTTTGCAGAGTTCTATTACTCTTGGTACTTCCTACTGAGTGCCTCCACGCTGGAGTTTTTCTTCCCTTTCATCTCAGTGGCTTTCTTCAACTTCAGCATTTACCTCAGTATACGCAGGAGGAGGCTCCACAGCATGGAGGCCCAACTCAACCTTCAGCAGAGTGAGCCTGCATCCACCCAAGGGGAAGGTACTCCCTTGTCCCTCAACTGGGGTTTAGGGATGAAACTGGCTGTAAGGGGCTCTATCCACTCCCGCGCTTCGTCTCTCAGTTTGGCTAAGACCGATTCGGCAGCCAGCAGGGCAAACCAGCCCAGCCGTCTGTCCAGGGATAAGAAAATTGCTAAGTCCTTGGCCATCATAGTATGTGTGTTTGCCATCTGCTGGGCGCCGTACACTCTTCTGATGATCATCCGTGCTGCCTGTAGGGGGCAATGCATCCAGCATCACTGGTATGAGGTCACCTTTTGGCTCCTTTGGCTCAACTCTGCTATTAACCCATTCCTGTACCCGCTTTGCCACGCTAGCTTTCGGAGGGCTTTTGGTGGGATTTTGTGCCCGAAACAGCATGCCGCTCCCCGATCATCTGTCCCACGTGCCGGACAGTGATGAGGAAATACTCATGTGTGGACAGGGACGGTAATGTGTCAAAACACAAATAAGAGCACAACAGCCTGATGTATTAATACTGCAATTTCACCAGATGAAGCACCCGTTACATTTACACCACTGATGGTTCTCAATGGTGTAATTGTATGACTGTACAATTTTTCATGTGCTCTATATCAATCACAACATTGAAGTGTGTTTTCGACACCGTGTAAGGAATTCAAGCTTGCCTACAAATTCAAATGGAATAAAAAGAAAATATTGTTTATAACAATAATAGTAATAATGTAATTATATGCTCTCAAGTCACTATACGAATAAACAGGTTTACCATAGCTGTGGGATGTGACTGGAAAGCAGAGAAACAATCTTCAGGCCGATACACCCCAAACAATTACGTGAAGTTTCAGAGGAGCGTGACACTGACATATGTTATACGTGTAAAACCCAGTTTTCAATGCCATTTTTTGTCATACATGCTGGTGTTAGCTTTGATATGGAAATATGTCTGTTAGATAACAAGAACTACATTATCCCCAGCATGATGAGCCGTGAAAAATATGAAAAATAACCGTTTGAATTTTCATAATTATTTAGCGTCCTTCCTGTACTTCTTCTGGAATGAGTGCTATTTACTATTCCCTCCCCCACACCCCCAACCCTCCCCACCGCATGTCATTTTCATAAGAAATACATCAACGTGTCATCCTTTTTCTCCTTTTTCAACTCACCAACAGCCGTTAATGATATTTCTGCTGAAGCACAATGGAAAAGTAACTGTGCTATCAAGTATAAAGGTGAATGTTAGAGGTAAGGTCCTTTATGGTATTGCATAAACAGTAAATATGGGATGTTATTTCTATTGTGAAAAATAATAAATTGTTTGCTGTGAGAATACATCTCATAAAACACACACACACACACACACACACAAACACACACTGTATTCCCAGAAACCAGCAAGCAAAAGCACAAGAACCAAAACCTAGATTCTTGGAGGGTTTAATATATTTTGTGTGTTTACATGAACTATGACAATGCATGGACAAAAAGAGAGAGAGAGATATTACCTGTTTACAACCATTCCCGTTAACAGTGCCCTTTTTCCTGTGAACAACAAATGTGTGTATGCTTTGGTGCCGCTAGATGTCACCATTAGCCTTCTCAGCTTCCATTGTGCAGTTCTTAAGCATTAAGCTTTTAATTCATCACGATTACAGTCAGTTTCAGATTTACTGCAGATTTACTGTGGTTGCAGGTTTTATTTTTTGCATTTGCATGGTAAGTATACAATTAAGAGACACTCAATTGATGGAATACTACTCCAAGTGTCTTCCTTTTGGCTTATAGAAAAGCAAACACACTGATCCTTGCTCATAAAAACAGCAGTAAAATCTGGGATTTTCTTGAAATAAACACATCTCTGTTACTGAGTAAGTATTTATGCCTCTGATGATATCAATGTCTTAAATAGAAATTTGTTCTTCATTTTTCTTGACAATGTTGTACTCCTGAAACTGCTTCTTCCTGCTGCGAAATATGTCAAATTCAACGTAGCTTTTCAAAGTGCAGATGATATACTGAGATTTGTGTACATTTTTTTTTAAATGTTCCAACGCATGGAAAGGTTTTTTGTTGTTGTTGAAAGATTAAATGAGTTTACTCCATAAGTTATTAGACCAGTAATTATTCCATTGTGTTAGATTGTGGGGTTGCATTTGCTGGTGTCTGAGTCCCACAAGAGACTTGCCTTGCTCAAATTGTTGCTGTTGCCCATGTGCACATCTGGGCCGCTGGTCAGGTGCTGGAGAGAAGTGCACAGCTGCAGGGAACAAGCGCCTGCTCCCCTGCAATCCCTCTTTGCTTTTAGCATGGTGCGGGGGACAGTTGCACTTTTTCTGACCAGAGGGATGCAGGCACATTTCCCTTGGGAAGACAGAACTGCATTTATCAGCAGAATGGAAAGCCTGGGTTTATTTCCTGTGTATCTAAATGCGACAGCGAGAGCTGCATCTCTGTGAGAAAGGCTTGCACTGTTTGCAGTATATCAGGAGGAGTACTGCTATTGATTTTGATGATAGATTGAAATGTCATAGCATGTGTGCCAGACTGCGCCGTACTGACTGAGGCAGTATTGGAAATTGTGCAAGATTAAATTGGTCAAGGAGGGGTACCGCCATCGGAAATACCAACGAGAGGTGTTAATCTGATGTGGATACCGGTGCACGTATGTGTCCGGTTTATTTAGATGTTTGTCTCATTTACAATATGAATATCGACGTGTTTATGTGAAATATCCACGAGCTGTGACTCCTAATGGTATGCACCTGTCGCCCATAAGTTTATGGACTCCTATTAGCAGAAAGTCAGGCAGCGATTGGAAGCCGAGGGGGCATAAAAATATGCTGCTGAGAATATCTGAAAAGACAAAATCCTGGTTGTTCCCCTTTAGCGCTTTGTTATAATGAATCATTTCAGATTTACACATAAAAAGCAAACTCTAGTGCAGGTCACATACAAAATACAGTGACATTCTGACATACCAGGACCATTGTATACAACAAATCAATAACTTATGTGTTTCTATTTGGGAGTCGAGGCCAAAACACTTTGGTCTGCAGAAGCATGTCAAAGCTGTGACCTCACTTAACGTACATTTCCCCCTGTGTAACTTGTTCACTTCCACAGCTATCTAAATGTAAACCTCAATTAATATTTCATGGGCGATATGTTCAAAAATAAAAATGGACCATTTCTGCTTGACTTTTTTTTTTTTCCCTTTCCTACGCTTCCGTTTTCCCTCTGCTTTTTCCTGCAGTGCACTTCCTGACTAGAGATTAAATAATTCCATTGGAATCCTCTTAGGATGGGTTCCCAGCACTTGGCAATTAAACAATTACATTTAATCAGCATGGGGCGACGCTTCAAGTCACCCTCATTTCAGACGTTGATTAAAAGCAATTCTTCAGTGGTTATTGCTGTCGACTTTCAAAACTGTGGTTCACTTAGGTTTACTGCATCTGCAGGGTCAGGTTGTATAGCAATATGGCAGATTCAGTGGTAGTTGAGAGTTGTATCTGCCTCTGGTGGGTAAAACAGTAATGACAGTACTCGTGGCAGACCTTATATTGTCACTTTAGTCAGAGCTAGTTAGATTACTCGGAGACATTTTGACCCTGCAGCGAAAGAGACTCAATGAACAATGAAAAGGAGAGAGGCACTCAGGCATATGGGAGTCCAGATTCCCTTTGCATATTTTTTTAGATTACATGTGGACACAGCTGTTTCTTTTTGCATTTGTATTTATGTGTGTTTGACTTGAGCAAAATGCTCTTTGACATGTACGGTTTCATCATACCATGCAATAACATCTCCCTCTGAGCTGGCTGACAGGGGGGCACCACAGGGGGAGGGAGATTTTTGTGTGCGTTTTATTTGACATTATGCTCAAGTGAATGAGTGATATGTGGCAAAGAGCTGGAGCAGATCTATGGTCTTTCCTGTGCAACAGATGAGTTGTGATGGCTACTCGGCCCCCTCTTGTGAAACCCAGGTGCCCCTGTTTCATAAGACCCCCCACCATCTCTCCAGCCCTCTTAATTAGTATCTTCCGTCAGCTGGCACTCAGGCCTCCCTGCACCAGCCATTGGCCGCTGCAGTGAAAAGAATCCACTTCACTCCCGAGTTTCATCTCCTCCAACAGATGGATGCAAGGAAAGGCTTGGTAAAATGCAAGGTACGCTTTATTAATTTCTCTCTATCAGAATAAGAAAATCACAAGAAATACAGAGAAACGCTATTAGCGCCATCGTTTCAAGGTTTCATATAAAGATGGGCAACTGCAGAGGTTTGGCTGTAAATTCTAGGCAGTCTCAGCTGCACAAAACATTGATGATTTTTATGTGATGAATTCAAATATAGATAAAAGCTTCCACCAGAATTGGGATGTAGCCTTTTTACTGGCTCTGTATTATAGCAGCGTTGTAACAATAGTCTCTTCTAATGACATTCCCCGAGTAACTTCTTGCCTTTATGGATCTCAGGGGGAAGCGCTACAAAAAGTGATAATTACATGAAATATACATAGAGAATAAAGGGAGCATGTTTACATAACCAGACCCATAAATATCTGACTGAGAAGACATTGTTCTTCGTCTCTTTTTAAGCTGATCTCCCAGGGATGCCATTTTAATGACATGATGGTTTAAAGAGATGCTGCTCTATCTCGTTCCATATTTAATTAACTTTTGCTTTTCTGACGCAGAGGAAAAAACAGAGTAAAGAAAAGCGTGATAGAGACAAAAACATGATAGTGGGAAGACAATAGCAAATAGCTGGGAGAACATGAGAGGGAGGTAGGGGGAACATGAGCAGATACCTTGTCATGCTTTTGTGAGCTGTTTACAGTACAAGTGATGCAAAAGCGAGAGTGTTGCCAGTAGGAGAGTGGGTGGAAGTAAGAATGACATGGGTGAGACTGGCTGATAGTTAAGTGCAAAGAAGTGAGAAAGAGGATGAATGTAGGGATTTAAATGAGGAAACCTCAATACAATTTATAACGGGGACAAAGAACAAGGGAACGGTAGAGGCGTGAGGTCCTTGTTAATATTTCGTTACGACATAGTCATGACTTTAATTACCTAAATATAAGTTTCTAGGTGTTATCAGCAAAATGCATATGAGGTATTGTAGCAAAAGTAATTAAAATTGCTCATTATGACTTTTTATGTTCCTACATGATACTGTGCTTTTGTTTATTACTGAATAAAATAGAAAAGGCTCGCCTGCACCTGTCCTATATATCGCTAATATTGCGGCATGATATTTCAAAGCTAAGCCCTTATGTTTGCTTGAATGGTTTCAGCACTTAAAACAGTAATGTAACATCATTCTGGTGGAGAGGTATAAAAATACTTTATATAGCATTTGTATGTAGCATATTTATATAGCATATGTATAACACAACGTCATATCAGATTTTGCAGGTCAGTCATGTGTTAGTTAAAGTGGAGAATGGAAAAGCAAAGTGAAGTACCTCCTAATTCTGCTCCAGTAAACCACAAGTGAATGTACATAGTTATTAGACAAAATACTTGATCAAATTTAAAATCCCTATTCATTTGTAACAAAAATAAAGTCAAATTGCAATCCACAATTACAGCATCAGCATATTTTTAAATAAGTACTTCAAATCACCACTAATAGAAATTCTTGCTTCTGAAATGAAAATATCAAAAATTTCTCTAAAAACTATAATGATTTTGACCACTTTGCTCAATCCATATACCCATAGAGCAAACATTTTAAAACTGCTGAAAATCAATACTATAAATAAAATAAATTGTCCAAAAATCTGCCCCAAGATGAAGAATTCACATTGTTCACTTCATCAGGTAGTGTATTTTCCACTCTTGCTGTCAGTCGTACACAGGGTAATCTGCATTATTGATACTTAGTTCCCTCTCCTCCTCTCATTCTGGGATCTCCCCTTGTTCTCCTCCCTCATCACTCCGACCACACTGACAATGGGGCCAAGTGAGTCGCAATAAATTTGACCCACCTGGTATATATTTTATTGCCCAGTGTTTTAATACATTTTTGACCCCCCTTCCCCCCCCATACGAAAGTGTGTTGTGCCTTCTCTATTTCAAGTGTCTTTCTTGGCCAGGCAGAGGGAGATGACTGGAGGGCGAAACTCACCTTCAACTCTCTCAGTTCAGGAGACAAGGGGGATCATTAGAAGCAGCAACAGAGGAGTGAAGGGAGTGAATGTGTGTGTTCATCTTTATGTGTGTTTGCCTGGTGATACTCTGGTGACCAGTCTTAGGTGAGATGTACCCTGCGTCTTGCCCATTCTGTTGCTAAGCTAAAACCCTCTATGGCCCTCCTGAAAGGCAGGTCAGAAAATGAATGAAGGCTTGAAGGATGTCTCTTCAAAAAAAGATAAAAATCAATCTATAATAAATTTCAGATTGTACTGCATTTATTTACATCTTGTGGTTTGCGGTTCTGTGGTAGTAATAACAGCTCCAGGCCCTGGTCTGTAATTATAAGCCGACAACACTCTTCCCATACCGTATGTCTTATGATGGTAGAAACATAAAGAAGGAATTGCAGATTCTAAGTTGTTTTTTGCACCTATCGCTCTACCTTTCCATTCTAAATCTGAGCGAATAATAGTACGCAGGCTTGTGCAGAATGTAAACAACTAGCAATTCAAATTTTACTTTTGCTCGGAAACCAGATTGGAAACAATCTGGTAGGACTACAAAGTAGGGTTAGGGCGTCCATTTTGCTGACACAGTTTTGATTTGAAATGATGGCTCTCTGGATGTTGAGTGCCGGTGTGAGAGATTGGGTTACCCCAGACACTCCCAGTGGATCTCCCAGCCAAATGGATCTGGATTTCATGCTTGGGCGCACATATTGAATGCCATAAGAGGTCTCTGAGGTCTCCTTCAGTGGGAGGAATGCACAGCCCAACAATGTGGAGTTTTCACCAAACTACATTTTGGACTAGAGAAGAACAGTAGCAAGAACGCTAGAACACATGGGGAAAGAACTGAATGCATACTTATATTGAAGTCAGTTGTCCAAACTAGATTAGGTGTTCAACTCTTGAGATTTTAACATACTTCACGGGTTCAGTTGGCTTTCGTAATTCTTCCATAGAATATCAACAAAGAATGGACCTTTAGCTATAGAAATCCGTCAATAAAAGACAAAGTACTGTACCATATCACACCCACGAGAGAAGAACAACCTTAAATTTTGCTCTGAAACATCTCATCACTTAAGACTGGCCAGGCTCTAAGCATAACTGAGAGCTGCTTGCATTGAGCTCATGCTCAGGCAACAACACCGCGGAGGTTCAGCGAGTCTAAGTTGTCTGCGAACAAGCCATCCATTCTGCCGCTTTCTGATGGAAGAATACTTGGGGGCTGTGTAATTATATTGCTTTAAATGAACCCCTGAGAACTCCCCTGCCAAAGCGCCCACAAAGTCTTACACTTGGGCGAGTGTCAGAATCACAACACTTGTGAAGGCAATTGTGTGTGTGCGTGTGTGTGTGTTTTGCTGCTTAGGCTGGCGTTAAAAAGGGAGGCCACAGTGGTTCTGATACGCCTCACAAGTGAATTTAATTAAATCATAAATATGAGCTGGAGGCCGCCACCCAATTTAATGTAATGGATGATGTGGGCCAGTCCATCTCTGGCAAAGCAAAGTTCTGGACCCGTTCAAATGCCCTTGAAGCTTATTAAAAGTGTCTGGCACAGGGAGATGCTAGCAAAGTTGTTTAATGGATGCCCAGCTTATATTCACTATGACAGTAAATGTCGGGCTGTACCATCTCTGATTTAGATGAGGGACTCCATCTCCATTGTTGAGGTCTTATCAGCGTAAGTGGTCTTTTGCATTTGTCATCTGATCTTTATTAGCGTACTTTTAAAAAGGCAAACAGACAACAGACAAAACAGATTTTAGAGTTTACAATTTTAAAATCATCAAGACAGCTCAAGACAACATTATTATACAAATGCATTAGTAGATAGATTATGTGATATGTCAAATGACCTTAAATCGTCAAGAAGGGTCACACTGGTGTTTTTTTATTGGTAAAAGAATGATTCTTTGTAATTACACACACACACACACACACACACACACACACACACACACACACACATATATATGTTTGAACCACATTTTGAATGACCATGTAGATGGTGATCATAGTATATCCTGGTTTTGACACAATGAGGTGTACTACTGAACCTTTTGAAAAGCCAACCAAAAGCACAGACATGCTCCTCATGTGTCATTATTGATGAATCATTAGATAAGACAGACAGATGTTATAGCATGGGTTTTATCCCATTTGGCAAAGGCACAAAAATCTTTCTCTTTGTCCCTTGGCATGCCAGAGGCTCCCTAAATAGACCAAGCACAAGGGTATGTAGAATGGGACCGCACAGGGTGATGGGTAATGGAGTCATTAATAACATAGACCTCCCTTAAGATGCTCAGATGTTTGTGAGCTAAAGCCATAAGGGAGTGAGAAAAAGAAGAAGCAACAGGGATGCAAAATAGGATCGGCAGGTCTATACAGCAATAGGACTTATTTAATGGGTTAATTGTATACATCTACCTGCACTCAAAAGAGGTTATGTAGGCTAAAAAATAATATCCCTTTAATATAACATAATTGTTCAGATTTTAAATGTAAACACACACACACACACACACACACACACACACACACACACACACACACACACACACCTTTGAGTTTTATAATGAAGGCACACTGAAGAATTTCCCTCATACAGTTTTTAATATTTCCATCACATGTGCAACACAAAAAATGAGGTCTGTCAAATACAGAACTCCATATTTATACAATACATTTTAATAACATTGGAGATAACTGTCCTTTTGCTGCAGGAGATTGTAATTTCCTGTAAACTGTGTACGAACAATTCTCAATCAAAATGTCAAAACATTAAATTTTCATACAAAAGTGCATCTCAGGTTCAATGAATGCAAAACATTTACATAACAGAATGATTTTAAGTTTTGTATGATGCCACTGTGGCTTCCAGCTTGAGCAGAGAGCAAATGGGACACTGCAAACACACAGGAGGAGCACTCTCCAAAAGAGTCAGGAACTCATTTTTCTTTTTTTTTTTTTTTTAAGCTATATATCTGCAATACAGGCTGAAATTGTATTCAGTCTTTGTGAACCCAAATCCAAATGGATTTACTCCCCATTGCGAAAAAAAACAAAACAAAACAAAAAGAAACAAAATAAAAATTATAAAAACCAAACATAAAAACATGGAAAAAATTCCAGTAATCTCCAGGCATCAATGAGCAGTAAACATTAACAATAGAAATGTACAGGTTGAGTCAGTGGGCTGGAGATTTCCCCACGCTCTGAGAGCCACATGGGTGTTTTTCATGCCTCTGTTCATGAGCCAACCAGAGGAGCTAGCCTTTTTCAAATCTGTGTCACTGCGTTTGCATATATCAGCATCCTGTCCCGATTTTCTATTCTGTTTTATTTTTTTATGCCTCTTGTCTGCAGATTAGTCACACCAGTGTTCTGGTCCGTGTCATGACAAACACAGACTAGATCTTTGCCTGAACTGAAGGTCTGAGCTTCATACATAATGATGGATCATGGCAAGATCCAGAATTAAATATTGTGCAGTAAGAATGAGGCTGACGAGAACAGTCCCGATGACACTTGCAGCTTCCTGCTCTGAGTGGCATCTCGTTTTCTCTTCGCACAATCAGTCAAGTCCCGTCCTGTCTGATTCACGATGCCATTGATTTTTTTTTCTCTTCTTTACTGGACAAATATTTTGATCTGTACATTGGCAAATACTGTATAAGATTGCAATATAGCTGTACTTAAGCAACACATGAACAATTCTATGTACAAACAAGTTGGGCTTTCTTTATTTTGAAATAAAGTTTATCAAAGAACATAAGGGGTCTTTTATTCCCCTTATTCCCACCTGTTATTGGCTCGGTTTTTCTTTTTTCTTGTTGTGGCATGACTCCTGGTGGTGTGACTGAATCAAAAGTTCAGTGCAACACTGTCTGTGGGAAACTGATGGTAACTGGTTGTGACGCATCATATATATGTCATGTGATCCTCTTCATTTGCCATGTTAGCTGCTGTGCTGAGTCAACGCGTGGTTCTGCAAGATGTAAAAACAAAATAAAATTTACGATCACACACACAAGCGGACACACCCACGCACAAACAGATCGTTTTGTTTCACATTTTTTTTAACATTAAGGCACCATCGTTACCGGTATTTTACTGTCCAAATCCAATTACGTTGCATGTAAGTTGGATATGCATGTGGATCGATACCGTTTGTGTGTTGTATTGAGCACAGCTAAATCCTAGTCTGGCGCAAAGGCAGATAATTTTCTATTCCTCAGAAATACCGGTTCCCAATCAAAGGCTGTGTCAATGGAAACAAATGCGAAACAGGCTCTGACACGACTGGGATGGAATATCGTCCTTGGGTATTGTTACCAGTGCCTTTAAGTTTTGCACCACAGATGTAGAGAGCAGGAAATAAAAACAAACAGTCAAAGTGGTTTAGTTCACAGCGTTTCTGCAATGGCACACAATTCGCTGTATCAGAATAACAAACCGACCATATCATTCTGATGTGTTGTTTCTTAAAATCTTATGCGGCACACGTACAAGCATGCCAATTGCACACAAGCGTGTATGTGTATGTACACCCACACCCACACCCACACACACAAACTAATAGATCGTTGAGAGTGGTTGTAGTGGGGCAGCTGTGCCAGGTTCTTTTAAGGGAGTGTGGACCAGGGGGGTGTGTAACTGGTGTCCCCGGTGGGCAAAATCCAGGTCATCTTTTGAAGTGACTGCTAATCCCTTTAATGCAAACTACATGCCCCACTTGCTGCGCTCTGTTTAAAACACGGCCTTGGACTTTCTAAACTGGCATGGACTAGACACACCTGTCACAGAGTCATAACAATGCATGCATGCACAAATACACTTGTTCACTCGCTCACTCACACACCCACACATGCAAACACACCTCAGTGCACGCATACATTTTGTCCCGCACATACATGAGTGGGCACATAATCAAGCTCACGAGTACATAAAATGGCATGCCGGCCGATTAGCAGCTGAAATAACACAAGGGGGAGAGACAGTTCTAAAAAGATTACTGTGGCCTCAGGTTTGCCAAAGCAGTCACCTTGAGTCCTGTTGTTGCAAAATCTCCAGAGCAATGCTAGGAGATGACTATTACCTTGCGTTCATTCGTCCCCTCTTTACCCTTTCAGTTGCCTCCATATAAAGCATTTTAACACCCTGACAGCTTTCCTTTCAGCTGGGACGATTACTTCCCGACAGGTGGGGTAATAAGCTGTTTGACGGGGAGCAAGAGTGTGACCCCTGGAAGGGTTAGTGTTGCTTGCATGAGCCCTGCTTTCCCTCCTTTCTTAAGGAGAAGGCCCCGGACAGCTCCTCTACTTCCCTCCCTCACTTCTTGCTGAAATAAAGCTCCTTTAAGTGAGTCTGGGAGGAGACTCCCCATGGGATGCTCCTTTTCCCCACCTAACCCCCCCTTCCCCGGTGAAGACATCCTTGGTGTTGCTGAGGAGGGACAGGAGCACAGCAACCTTATTAATGAATGCGGCCCATTACCCATCAGCCTGACTCCTTGGTGACTCCCAGAAGCCCCTGCAGTACGTGACTTCAAATGGCAGGATATTGACACGGAGAGAGCAAAGCGGCTAGGAGTGAGTGTGTGTGCCAGTTTCTGTGTGTGTGTATGGAGGAGACAGAGAGAAAATTTGAGCTTAACTGAGTGTGCATGCTTTTGTGCGAGTGTGCCAGTGCATTTAGGTGTGTGTATGTGTATGTGTGTGTGCGTGCAGACCCCAAAGGAATGTAGCTCCTTGGATATAATGTAGGGCTCGTAACAGCTATTAGAGGGGAAAATAAACCCTCCGGGGAATGGCTCCCACCTCTACATGTCCCAGCTCTGTCTGACACACACTGCATTCTACCTTTTCCTTAAACATGCCAGTAGTTTTTTGACTGAGGCCTTTCTCAAGGACGGTGTTAAATGGCTGTGGCAGCCATACAGAAGAAAGGGAAACAGAGGAAAATGTGTGTGTGTGTGTGTGTGTGTGTGTGTGTGTGTCAAGGGGTGGTACAGATGACATTATCTCTGTGGATACCAAACTCCGTAGTGTCGTGATAAACTCTTCTGTGTATGCGAAAGGAAACAATAAAGTGTGGAAACTCACTTTTTTAATCTTCAACTTTGTCAAGTTTTTCAAGTTAAATACCTTCACCACTCACAGCTTACGCAAGAAAATGATCAAAATGTCCAGTGCTCCAGCATGGAGGATGTCACTAATGGTGTCACACCAGATTCACTGCAATTTAGGATTAGATGCCCTCCATTAAGCCTTTTAGCTCTCATCTCAACTCCCTCCTTCAATGCCATCCTATTCCCCCTGAAACTTAGCCATTCCCCTCATCATCCATTTCCTTCCGTTCTATCCAACCCTTAATCTCCTCCTCAATCCTTTCAACCACCTGCTGGCCACACAGGCCTGCTGCAGGGCCCAGTTACCAGCAGTGTTCAGGTACAGCAAAGAAGTCAATTCTCCACTAAATTAAATTTTGCTCTGATCAATAACACGCGCCCGCTTCTCCTTTATGAAGACCGTCTCCACTAACTCACAGCCCGCTGCTTCCTCTTCCTCTATTCTCTCATATATATGCCACTACTAAACCACCCCTTTCATCTGATTACATCACCCTACTGCAACACCCTCAGGGGTAGTAGAAGAGGGGGAAATGCCTGACAGGGGTCTTGTGTACCCATGCAAACAGGTGCAACATGTTAACGGCACTGCAAAGGGGGAAAGGTAAAAAAAAAAAAGGGGTAATGATCAGGGAAGAGCAAGTGGTACTACACCAGGGAGTTAATTTATTATCTAATCATTTGTGTTGTTTCCCATTGCATCGTGAGCACCCAGTCTCCAGTGAGGCAACTGAGGTGCATCTCTTACATCAGCTCTGCAGAGGAAGGCCAGTGGACTAGAAGACACATTATCCCTTTCATCTGTGCGAGCGGTGTTAAAGACAATCCACCCATTGTCCAACTTCAAAGAGAGAAGATGTAAGGCTTAGTGGCAACACAAACAATGTTTGATTAGTAAAATGTTAATACCTGCAGAGCACATGTTAAGTGCACTGGGTCTGCATGTCTAACTGGCGATATCCAGCATGTAACCCTAAATTGAGGCTTTATCTCGGTGTTAGAGAGCTGAGTGAGCAATAGAAACTTCTAAAAGAATGGCTTTCAACGATAACCAAGAAGGATTGCGGTGTGCGGTTTACACCGGAGTGGATCAGACCTGTAAAATGCATTACAGTTCTCCTATGTTCCAAGAAAGCAACAACAGTCGGGGCTGCAGTAACCATAGAGAATTAATGACAAGGTTCTTTCTATATGAGAATACTAAATAATACAAAAGCCAAGTATCTATCCAATCTAAAGTAACAAATCAAAAAGTTGCTCAACTGTTCCTGTTTGCGATTTGAAAGTTGAAATATCCGGTGCAAGGTGAAGATTTGTATTTATCATTTTTCATTATCACTTGAAATCAATACTTCATAAATTCTGGCTTCATGAGACAGTAACTGATGCGTTTTAAAGCATCAGTCTTTTTTTTTTTTTTTTAATACAATTATTTATTTGAACAAGTTTGAGTATGATTACCTAAACAATTAAGGATCTTATTCAATGAGAGTTTTGTACATGCTGAAGTAAAGGGTTTAGTGACAAAATGTGAAGAGGTTTGCAATTCTTTTGCGTAAAAATTATTTGATCAAAAATCTCTGTTACTTCCGATGACATTGATGACCTCGCATTTTTGAATCATTTGTGTAGACAAAAATATATAGACGAATGTGAATAAAGGTCGATTTCCCACGGTTAATCTTGTGACGAGGCACGGTCCACAATATTATTATTTAACACTATCAAAACATTGTAAAAGCGAATCATCATTCAATTCATGGCTAGATCTGTTTTTATACATGTTTTTGTAGATAACTATGATTATGCATCAATTAGCATTCATGATGACATTTTTTATCATAAATTGTTACTCGCTCCCCGTAAAGATTAGCCATTAAAGAGACATTTTCATTAGACAAATCAAGCACATTACTTAACCTCCTGCTGCTCAAGTGTCTTGTTTAGTTGATCTATAAACCAAAAATTTGAAGGAACAGTCAAAAGTGTACATATCCCCCTCTAAGCACTGATTAAAAGTATGAGCCTGTGCAGAGAGTCTGTCCTTTACTGCATGGTAAACAGTAGGTCTGCATACGTAGCTGCATCTGGAGCACAGTAACTGTAACACGAAACCACTGAGACCGCTGGGTACCCGTAGTCATCACTCAGGAATTTAATTAACACATAAGAGAACATCACAAAATGATACTGAAACAAAGGAACTGTGGTCTTTCTACAGCGCTCCAAATAAGATGATGGGGGAAAGTTATTCAAGCTCACCTATGCTGTTGTAATGTCTGAGTGCCTCAGACTAAGATGAACCGCGACTCCGATAACCGATCACTGCACTGCGTCTGTAGTTATCTGTGAAAATTCTGCTGTTGTGTTTTAGAGTTTTCCTGGCGTTCGGGAAAAAAGACAAGAGTGGTGTTCAGCCTCGATCTTTAATGGCGTGTTGAACTTGGTCCAGTATTGACTCGGTCCTCCCTTTGTGGATTCTCTACTGTAATCTTTTCCTGCTTTGACCTCAGGCCAGGCTTACTGCTGGCTAGTTTAGCCAATGAAGAACACCATCAAATAAATAAATAATACAGCAGTTGGCATTCTCCACAGTCATCACTTATCAGGCCGTGGGGAGGGTTGACCCCAAACAATGTTGCGCCACAAACGGCCCGGTCTCCTTGGTAACAGACTGTCTTGTTTGAAGTGAGACGCCCGGGGAGTCACGGTCATATAGTAGTAAAAGCACAAGCCGGGAAACAACCATGTATTTCGTTGTCTTCAACGCATGTCACTTTGGATCTAATGGTATTCACCGTGAACACTTTTATAAAATAACAAAAAGACAATACATAAAATGCTTTGATTAGATGTCTGACTTGCCCACCCGAATACTTCTGAGGTGGAAGTGGAGATGACAGAACACTTTTTTTTGTAGGCTGGTGCTTTGTTGCTTCAAATGATACTCATTACCCTGTCTAAGTAGACAAGTGAATGGTACTAGAAACACGCTATGCAGTGATCCCGCTGTTTGACTGAGGTAGCAAAACAACTGCACAACTGCTGTGTTATTATGGGGCCTCATTAAGTGAGGAGAGGGTGGGAGACGGGGAGAGGGAAAGACATAGAGAGGGGCAGTGTGAGGAAGAAAAAAAAGAGGAGGGAAAAAACAAGAGAGCGACAAAAACTATTCAGAGGTGATAGCAACACACAGATGCCTTTCCAGCCAAAATGAACACTATGACTAAAGAACCCAATTAAGGGCTTTCTTAAGGGAGCCATCTTGGGAGGGGGATGGGTCTTCCTGGGACATGAGCCCAGGGCTACATCCTCTAATTAGACAGAGCGAGGGGGGAGGATCTCTGCCTGTCACTGGGAGGGAGATAGGGTCCATAGGGTTCCACATGCCAGTCCCAGAAACAAAACACAATTACTCTCACATTTAACCACTTCAGTCGGGGACAGACGTTGACTAGAGACGCTACAGAGACCCCCTCCGACCACATTGTTTGATATGTTACTTCGCCGATGCAGAGATTTTTCAGAAGAACCGTATTCTCTCCTACATCTTCGCGCTTCTCGGAGAAGGTGAGACTTAATCCCCGCTGTTCTTTCCACCTCAATCAAGGAGGAAACGTTCGAGAATCGAGAAAAGGAACCCCTAAACTGACTGACGACGGGTGTAATTCGCCATCGTCTTCTGTATCGGTTGAAGTCGCTTTGTGTATTTTTTGATGTGTGAATATACAATTCAAGAGGGAACGATTCTTCATTTTGGCCTTTGGTACATTTTGGTAACATCAACAACAGAATACCCTCTTGAATATAGAATCACTGCAGACAGTGAAATTAAACCTGTGGTGAATTTCACGAGAACTCCTAAACATGGTATTTATCAACATTGCTTAAAAAGTCAACAAAAAAAAAAACAAAAGGAGACATGTTTCAGGAAGGGATCTGGTGATGGATTCTAGCACAGTACACCAGGCATCTCCGCTTTGTTTGGATTTGACTTTCCCTCGTGGTGCAACAGAGGAAAAAGAAAAAAAGCACAGCTCAAAGGCTTCTGGGAGTTTTTGTCATGTCTCCCCCCAGACATTGTCTTTGCATACACATATGAGACCCTGAGAGAGACAGAGACAAAGACAAATACATAGAGCATGCACACGAATGTATACACACAAACGCATACTCAGATGCACTCACTAAGAGGGAGACTATCCTCCCAGGATCATTAGGTCTGTCACGCTGTCTAATTCTGATCCACCGACAAAACTAGAACACCACAATTTTGATACATCACTACTCATCTAAGGGTGTTTATGTCCCCATTTACAGTGCAGAGCAATGTGTGTACAATGTTGTACATAATTACAAATAAGCTTAAATATTAATGATGGCTCCTCACAACCACCTTTTTTTTTTTTTTTTTTTTTTTTCCAATTCATTGTTCTTTTATTTTGTAGTGCAACTTTTTGAAATGGTGACAGAATTCTGAGCACCTGGGGTGATGAAGAAGAAAACAAGTTGTCATATAAAAGGGAAAAAAAATACATATACAACTTTCAAACGTATGAAGAGCTGTCATACTCGGAAGATCAAGATATTCAGAGAAAATGGGGTGTTTGAGAGTCGCTCAGGGACAAACATATAAAGCTTTGCTTTTGTCTGACACTTTTGGGACATGGGGCAGTTGGGGCATTTTTAGGGGCATAGCTTAGATTTGCGGGGAAAAAAAAGAAAACAAAAACCTCCAAGGGAATAAGGCTGGTGTAGTTCCTAATTGTGCGGAGCTACACAGATCTTATCGGAAGAGAAGAGGTAAAGGATCTGACGGGATTTTTCTCAAGAGCCGCTGTTCCTAAAATCAACTTTGAAATCCCATCAATTACCCACGATGAGAAAATCATTCTTGCTGCCAAACATTTGACCGATCCCTCTTTTTTGCCCTCAAAATATTTCCTTTCTTTTTACTTAGACATTCCATCCCTGGTTTGCTCCCCGTCTCGTCTTAGATGGCCACTGTACGGCTGTTTACACTGACCCGATGACCATGAACCCCATAAATATGCTTAATTAAAGCAGTGGAATTGGTCACAGCTTGGCAATAATAGCTATCACAAAGGGAGAAGAAAACCTCGGTTGATGCAGATGTGCTCTTGTCACTTTCAGCACTCATTAAGGCCAGGGATCTTTGGATTGTCTTTGAAGGGATCCTTTTAAAAGATACTCCAATTAAGGTACCTGCAGGCATCTGCGGAGAGAGAAGTTATACAGTACTCAAATCCTTCTGCTCGTCCGCTGATTGCAGCATGACTTAACACATGACTTATAATCTCATGTCACTTCCAAGGAATGATAATGAAACCAGAGGACGGAGGCAATAAAAAGACAGCCGAGCTTAAAGGGAACAAGGGAATCTTATGCAGAAAATATCCTCGACTCTGTTGTGTAACTTCAATCTTGTCTTCGGAGGAATTGGGATCACTGGAAGAGAAGCCTCCGATTGCTGCCCTGCAGTACACCGCATTGCAAGAGGAGCTGAACTTATGTATTTCTTTGCAAATGAACTGCACTCAGAGAAATGTCAGACTTAAGCTGCGGCTAATACTTCACATCCATCAGTTAATGAATCTGGCTAATTAATCCAGCCAAGCAGCATTGTCAGTGGCTCAGTTCCTTTCTGCAGTGTGAAAAGCTACTGTATCTGAAGCCAACGCAAAGGGAAAGGGAAATTTGTTATCAAGTCACACATTTCAAAGTGGCTATAGTCAGAACCCAGCAAGAGCGGGCCTGCTTTTTTCAATAAAAAGGGCAATGAATCTTATTTGCGGGGAAAAAAAATATATAGCGAAGCTATGTCTCCCAGTTGCTCAAGGGGTGGCCAGTAGTTGAGGGTCAGCGAGAGCACAGCACAGCGAGCCCACTTGCCCTCCCCATCAGCACCTCATGAAATATCTAGACTTCGCTCCATATTTTAATGGGGTGAGGGAGAGCGATGCACGGGGTGAAGGCTGTTTGAGCGTGTGTGATGGTGCAGGGGTTTCCTCTAGAGAATGTCATGGGGAATGGTGGTCTATGCATCTCAGTGCTTATTTTTTGTCTATGTGAGAAAGAGGAAAGAGAAATGCAAGCGGAGAGAGGGAGAGCATGAGAGATTATTCTCCTTTGGAATCTTGATTCTGGGGCACACAGGCCCAGGAGCCAGTCAATCTGGCCAGTCTGAGGGGGGTGGCTGGGCGGGGGGTCCTGAGAGGGCTGATTAGACGGATGCTCTCCCATCATCCATCTCGACAGGCTGGCGAAAATTGGCTAGCCCCTCGCAGGGTAGAGTTCACGGGGGGAGGCGGTGGGGGAGGATGTGGAGCGGTGCACTGGATACCTGTCACAGCCTTTGGTCTGTTTCAGGATCTCAGCAGCAAATTAATAAAATATCGTTCCTGCTTCCCTTTACCTGCCGCGGCAGCTTCCCTCTCGCCGCTCCTTCTCCCAGCTTGTACTGGCCCTTTGACCCTTCCAACTACTGTGAGAGATGAGGAGCCCTGGCAGCCTGCGAGCGGGCCAGAGTGTCAGGGAGAAAAAGGGAGAAACTCCAAATTCAAGACCTGGCAAACAGAGAATGCTTCCACTTCTCTCACTGCTGGAAGACAATTCCACTTCAGACAGACTGACAAACGACTGCCCCGTGTCAGTGAGACATTTTGAAGTGTGATACATGGGAAATGAAGCAAACAAACCAAAAGTTAAAAAACAAACAAAACAAAACACCGGTACCAAGTTCAGGAGTTGCCGCTTAAGAACTCAAACAAGGAAGCGTAAGTGTAGAAATTTGTGTGTGTTCTCGGACAAGAGGAATCATTCTCGGTCACGCGCCAGCGCCGTAGATGTGTCTGAATGTTACGAAAAACATGCGCGCGCCCATGCCGCGCAAGTCGAAGGAAGCCAAAGTACAAACTCTTTCGGGACTTTCTTCGGAGGACGGCGCAGGCTGAGCATTACGATTGTCTTATCCTCCGTCTCATTCTTTCTTTCATGGCCTCTCATTTCACAACAAAGTGCCATAGGTCTTTCATGTTCCGCTCTTGTCTCTTTACGCAAAGCGTAAAGCGATATAATCACGCGAGGAACGCGACCCCCGGGGGGTGTAGAGATCACTTAATTCCAAAAATTGTCAAACAAAAAGTAGGGAAACATCCCCTGGTTATTTGAGTTTGTTTACAGGTATCTAACGCAACTATATAGAAATGCTGGTTGCAGTGATTGAGTACGAGGCCTTGGTATCTATTAAAAGACTCCTCAGTGGAAGTTTGGCAAAGCACGGGGCTTATTTAATAACCTTCTCTATGATGAATCGGGACTTGTTTTATTCATGGTTTCAGTGCTCAAATGACCAGAAGATAATGATCACATTCACCTTCCTCCTGGCAGACACACACTGCTGTGTTTACAACATGAACCTCAATATGAAAATCACTGATGATCAATGGTCAGCCAAGCTCTGGATACCTCCTCTGGCTGCCTGCTAACAACCAGAGCTGCTAATCCAGGTTTTAGTCTCGGAGTTTTCTCTTTGCTCTTTAAGGCATATTAAGAAAAATTTCAGAGAGCGGACCTAACAAGGTGGTTCATAAGCCACTCAGATTTTAATAATTCAGTCTCCAGAAGGTAATAGAAAGGCATACGATAAGCGCGTTATGTTTATGAGAACCTCCCCCCCCCCAACCCACCCCCATCAAAATTGAGCCGCTTGAAAACACCAACGAAGTGAAATAATAAAATAAGGTCTGTTTCATTTTTTTTTCCACTTCCCAAAGGACCAAAGGAAAAGATTTCTAGAAAATGGATTATCTCTCTAACATTGCAAGTTCATAAGTCCAACTACTAACTTTGTTGAAGGGCAGATATGGTCTCCCAGAGGACAAAGCTCATATTTAGCTAAGAGGCCTCCTTTGTGATTAGGAGAAGAGAAGAAGAGATGCAGGCATATTGATTCAACTGTGTTTTTGCCTCTGCACTGTATGTAATTACCTCTTCAAAAACGAGCATTCCGCTAATCCTCTAATTCCAGATATTTTAGTGCTCTGCTGGTCTAATAAGCAAATCAAATCATATCTGAACATCACAAATGAGTTTTAGAACAGACCGAAATAATTCCCTCTGATTCTCTCATCCCATCCGGGGTGGAGGGGATAGCCACAGTCGAAAAAGTGGTGTTTGTTAAGCCGCCTCGTGTGATTCCGCCGTCTCGGTTTCCGCCGGAAGCCCCTTTTCCTCCTCGGCCCGGAGCTCACCTGTAACTCTGTCTGGAAGAAGAACTTCTGCGGGCACTGCGAGCAGTCATAGATCTTATCCTCTTGGCCGTGGGCAGAGAAGATGTGCTGCTGGAGCTTGTTGGCCTGGACAAACACTGCTCACATAGAGGAGACGAGCAATCGGAGAGACAAAGTAAAGTGTACACGTGAGTGAATGCTGGAAAGACATTTTGTCCAGGATGTACTTAAGATACAGTAAATGTTTTTTCACTCCACTTTTGTAAATGAATGCAGAGCATGCATGAGGGGAACAAAGGCAACGTCATAATTGTATTTGCCTGAATAAAAACTTGCAGACAATGTCAGGTTGAAAGTAAAGCAACTTAATTAAAAACCAATGAAAGTACTATTAACAACATAAAAACATTGTGATGAGATATACAATAAGAAAATCATTAGATGTTAACAGCGTGAGTGCACTGGTCATATTCATGCTATTAAAGCTACCAAATGTATAATGTTTTGGGAATAATGATGCTCTTTATTTAGCACTACTGTGGGAACAACAAGCCGGAAAATAAACAACCACAAAAATTGGCATGGCTTCAAGTGCAAAACATGGCCTCCATTAGTCTACATGGCTAATTATATTGACAATATAAATATTCATGGTGTTGCACTACTTATTCATGCAGACACAGACTACATTCACTATCATATAAACACACAACTCGCTGGCACTTAAAACATATACCATATATTTGTGCTTTAATTAAGCCATAGTCCACACTGCACTGCTGGGGGGGAGGCAATGGTGTGAGTCTTGAGTGTATGTATCTTAAATGTGTGTGGGTGTTTGTGTCTCCACATTCTCTGAGGAGCACTTCAAACATGCCGTTTGTTATCCCAGACCCTTGTGCTTTAAGGATGGCTGTCTAATCTCAAAGGTCTGGATGCTCTGGAAAAGTTCGGGTGTGTGTGTGTGTGTGTGTGTGTGTGTGTGTGGGGGGTTCATTTGAATTTCTTACAGCTCAAAATAACCGCTCTTCTAATGCATTCACCGTAGAGCCACTGTAGAGGAAGGGAAAGGAGCAGGCACAAAGGGTGAGGTGACTGTTTGAGATGGCTTTGGGGTCATTACAGCCTCATGGCAGGGCTCTAACATTATCGTGTCCCAATTCCAGCTCACCTGGGAGTACAGTTATTAATTATTGAGCTGCACACACTTGAGACACACTCTGCTTCATTGAATGTCACACTCCTGACCTGGGAAATAAAAGTTTAGATCGAGAGTAGACATGCTCTGGCGACACTTTCCGATTGCTAATGCTTGGGTGACATCTGTCTCAGAAACAAAGCTACCGTTTCATCTCTGTAAACCAGAAATTAACAAACCTCCTCTCGTGGACAACAACTCCATGGTTCATTCCTGAAACTAATGACCAAAGCAATATAAAGATAAACATAATCGTAGATAGAGGGCTGATTTTACGGTCTGCTATGAAACATTTCCGCCCGAGGTTAAGGCCTTAGCATTATGCATATTTGTGCCACAGTTATGCGCCAAAAATGATGACAATTTTCTTTGTGGGGAATTCATGCTATGAAAGGAAAATGTGCCAATACAGGATAGATTTTTTTTTTTCTTTTGCTGTGTTTTGTCTGCATATACTAAACAGTAGCAGGTCACCACAGCTGCAGGAAGCCTTCATTATGTCTTTGGTTAGAGGAGGAAAAATTCAATACGGCAAAAATAAAAATGGATTGGAGACTTGGGGGGGTCTTCAAATACTGTACAATAGGGCAAAACACAATTGAAATGACAAGATATCCGTTTCTCACTGTTTACATTGACGCCTGTTCTACTTCCACAAAGGGACACGTTTGATCTGTGACTGCATGTGTATATCAGCTTAACTCAACATGCATACATACGCAAATAAAGCCCTGATACATGTGTAGAAATTGAAGCCGCGGGATAATGTGACTGATTTCCTTTGCGATAAAACATTTCGGCAGCTTTCCAGCTGGTATAAATTGGTCATTTCTGACACGGGCATGAGCCATGTGCATTATTTAAAAAGGCGGCGTAAAAACCATGTATGTATAAATTACCGTGAAACTTTAATTAGAGGTGAGAATTACAATTTAGGCGCTTATTATGTCTTCAGCATTATTTTTGAAATTAGCATGGCACTTATAATAAAGGAATAAACTGAATTGGGCAATCAGGGGGCATTGTGTTGCTATTTAGCTCGACATCGGCCAAAGCCTAAATATACCATTTCAATGGCCATTTAGAGGAAGAACAGCAGCATGTCTTCCCAGAGGGTTAAAATGAGGACATAGAAAACAGGGAAGAAATAATCCAAAACCACATCCAAACAGGATCAGTGGCTGGCCATTGTGTCTCCCCCTACTGAGAAAGAGAGAGAATGGGGGGGGAAGAGAGAGAGAACTTTGCGGAGTTTGTTGGCTGTGGAGCCAGAGCAGAGCAGAGCTGAACAGAGTGCTGAGACGGGTTGGGCGTCAGGGGTGTCAGGGCTGAGGGGGCTGAGGGGCCAAGGTCTCCTCGCTGTGGGGGATATTAAGCCCTCTGATTAGATCTCAGGGGCTGCCCATGGCAGACATCTCCTATACTACAGGCCCCAGCTCATCTTTATTTTGGCAGGGTGGTGCTCTCTGCAGGCTGCACTGCACCAATACTAAGCTGTTTGTGCAGGGAGGAAAAAAAAGTTTATCCTTTTTCCCCCCTTTCTACTTTTCATTTATTTATTCGTCTAGCCTACATGTGTTTGTCTCTGCTTAATCCAACAGCTCACAATGCAGAGGCTGTTCCAAGTGTTCTCAGGCAACACAGACAAGTTAGCTGTGAGTTGTATTCAAGGATTTTAGGTTAGGGCTAAACCACTTCTGCCTTTTTGATTTAAACTTCCAACGTATACACATTCACAAGCAAATTCTGTGTAAGAAATAAACACCTAATTAATTAAACAATCTTATTTGTAGGATTCATGCAGACTTGGAAGACAGAGCATCCTGTAGTTTTTCAAGTTTGTATTTCATGCTGTGACACACATGCACAAGTGCACATGCTTGCGCGCGCACACACGCACACACACACACGCACACACACACACACACACACACACACACACAAAAACACCACTTTCATCAGACACACTTTCTTCTGTTTTGTTTGTCTTAAGCACATATTCCCAATCACAATTTCCACACCAGCCCTTGCTGCTGCTCCTAAGGGTGCAAGCAGACACTTCTAGCTGCAGGCTCCCCCACTTCTGAAACCTGTCAAATCTGTCCTGGGAGAGTCAGCCTCTCTCTCATCATCCAGGGGCTTATGGACCTCTCTCCGTTTACCCTCCCTCCCTTACACAGTTCTCTTTTCCTCCTCCTCTTCCTTCTTTCATCTCACATCCAAACTTGCCAGTTGCAACCTTCTCAGCTTCCTCTAAGTTTTGTCTCCTTTTCTCCTCTATTTTGTCTCCCCTCATCTACTATCTATGACTTACTTTTCCGCATACTTTTCACCGCTGTTATACGGTACAATTTGTCCTTTCTCTGTTCCCTTCAGTGTAGATTAAGGATAGTCATGTATGTCAAAAGAATGACAGTCCATGCCTCCCATTGTGTTTTGGGTCAGACAGGATATAAAAAATTTAAAATGAGCATTTAGTGGTTATGATCTTTTAAAACAAAGAATGACTAATGTTAATCGGGTGAATTTGCAGTGAAAGTCACTTCCAACACTTAGTTGCGTGACAGTCGTTCTAGGTACGAGTAAAATATCACATTTTCAAAAAAGTAAATGCTCAATTCATCTGGCTGACATTTCATAGTACAGTATATTTGATACATATACATTGATTTCATCTCAATCATATGTGCTTTTAAAATACACACTGACCCCAATACAATATTAAGTATTGGTAGCAGTTCTGAAATACCATATAATTGCAAAATTGTAACTTTGACAACCACCTACATCTCATACACCTCATTCCAAACTAATAGGAAGTAGCATCTTATCAGAAAGTTGGTCATAAGTAAAAAAATTGAAACATCATCGATGTCAAGAGACATTATAAAAAAAGCTTTGAAATGAAAGAGTTTCAATATATTCGGATCTTGTTCATTAGCGAGGTTAAGTGTGGGGCTCACGTATGGATCGGTGTAACCTCAGCAGTAATGTGGATGTTGTTCATGTGTTGGGGTGAAGAAGGAACTAAACCAGAGGGCTCAAATTACAAGTTGATTGCAACAATCGCTAGGGTTCACAAACATTCAATATTTAGTCAGATAAAACATTTTGGATGCAACTGGCTTTAAATAAATGAAAACTTCAGATATCCAGATAGAGTTTGGAGGAGATCTGCTTTACTGACTATTACCTGTTGAGGTACAAATTACATAAAGTACGACTGTCGCTGGCTTGTTTTCAAGGTTACAATATTCCCCTTTAAATTTTGCAAATTTTTGCAAAAAAGTGGAAATTTTCAGAGGTGCCTCTGCTCCATATAGGAAAATTTAAATGACTAATGACTTACTAATGAAAAAACTAATGACCGTAAACACATTAAACAAATAGCACACAAGTCTGCTAACATCGAGCAAAATAATTAGTCAGAACGGTTTCCCGGCTTCGTACCGAGCCGAAGTTGAAGAAATATATTCAAGGACAGCTGTCAGCCAATCTCTCAATTTCTCCTTTTCCTCAGAGTACTCTGACTTTAGTCTGCCTGTCACCTGCATCCCCAACAGAGGGAGGCCTTTCTGTCATCCATACCCTCCACAGCCTACTTTCCCCACCACAACCGTGGGCCTTCACCCATCTGTCTGTCTGCTCTGCGACCACTGTCCTGAGGGTGTAGTCTGTCTATCCCTCCCCCCTTTTCCTCCCAGCATCCCTCTCTTTCATGCGTCGTGATCGATATGGACGCGGAGGGAGAGGGGGGACCTGTCTGTCAAAGCCGGTGGTGGAAAATGAAGGCTCAGATGAAGGAGGCATGCTCTGTATATTAAATGCCCAGATCCCTGTGAGGGGTTGGGGAGGAGGGGGGGGTGGGGGCTCAGGGTGGGGATATATCAATAGGCTTCGGCTAAAAGAGAGATAAGGCCAAAACAGTAATGAGAAGTCAAACAGAGGAGAAGGTGTAGAGCGGTGGAGGGAAGAGGAAAATTACCAGGGAGTTTAGCAGGTGGAGTCGGAAGGCGGAAAAAGGGAGAAAAATGCGGAAAATAATAACTGTGCGTCAAATATCATTTAATGCTGTCTTATGACTTACTAAGTTGAGAGAGGGCAAATGAGATTGTTGGGTGAAGGGTAGAAATGGTTTATGTGCAGGAAATGAGCTTCAGACCCAAAAGTGTGAAGAAGAGTAAAGAGCTGAGAAGGGAGAAAGAGTGAAGAGCTGAAGTTAACGACTTTGCAGATTTCATTATAGAGATAGTTAACCCTGTTGACACTGAAGGAGGGCGCTAGCCTCTCAAGAGGAGTCCGGTCCTTCCACCTACATGCACAGAGACAGATGAGATCATTACAGCTATCAGCACCACTGCCATCCACAATTAGCACATGTCCTCTTCTTTCCCCACATCTCCTTCCCCCATTTCCCCTCAGCTCACACTGTCTTCCCCCTGCTCTGCGCCTTCCTCCCCTTTAACCTTATGACACCTCTTAGGCCTTGATTTGGAGGCAGTTTGACTAAATAAAAAGCCACATGCAGCAAACTCTTCTCAGCTCTCGCTGACCTGCTTCATGACCTTTTCAAACTCATTTAGAGCCCATTTACCTTTTAACACTCGGAGACAGCTTGGAAATGCAAAGCTTTGCTTTTTTGAGGATGAAAATGGCTTTGGAGTGGACGTGCACGAAGAAGCCATCTCTCACGTGCTCAGTGGATCGTTACCTGTAACGCGCACGTGTGTTTGCCCGGACGCGCGTATACACACCTGTAAAGCAGACAGGACACTTGAATGTTCCACCCATGCCTTCGAAGCTGTGCTCGATCAGGTGGCATTGAAGTTTTGCAGGTGAGTCGAATGACTGACTACAGAGCTTGCATTCATGGTTCAATCCTTCCTCTGTAGAGACAACGAACAAAAACACACAAGACCGTGAGATGGAAACTATGATAAGCATGAATACACGAGAAAAGGCATTGGAATTATTGTCCTGTGAATCTATGTATTCATGTCATGTGAAATTATTATCATTATTATTTTAAATGCATTTATTTGTAGCGAACATCCAGCTCAAATTGAGCGAGCAACTTGGACCCAAATCGCTAAGACGGGAGGTTTGCGATCTTCATCTTGTTTGTTCACTTCATCATAATATACATAATTGAAATTCTTTGTGTAAAACTCTTGAAAGTAGTCAAATTTAGGTATTCATTGTTTTTTGTTTTCAAAATGTGAACTAAAAATCAAGAAGAAACATATTTCTAGTAGGAAAGGAGGATTGTTGGAAATATAAGTGTATCACTTTTTCCGATCCAAATGGAAAAATAGAACTACAATTTCCCATCAGATGCTATTCAACATATTGACCTCCAACCACAAATACACATTAATGTTGAAAGAACTACTTAAACACCTGCCATTCACTCCACTTGCTGAGCTTGCACTAAAACAGGCGCCTGCTGCTCACCACAGCAGGTGACATGCCTGCCTTGAGTTTTGGATGGCTTTATTAAGAAGTGAGCTAAATAGTCGCAGATCTCTGTTGATCGCAGACACATTCAGCGACTCTTTGCTCGGCTGGACATCATACAACCATCTGTTCATTTGTAGAAGAAAGAGGTTTCATTCATTTGCATCTGACCTGGATCACTGTGTCTATTCATCAGATTAGACCGGTCATTATGCTGACTAAGAAAAGTATCTCTGGCTTTACTAAGATAGCATCTATGTCATTACAAAGATAAGTATTCCGTTGACTGCTTGGTCAACTCAGTACCAGCTATTTCGTAAGCCAATATTGTTAAGTAACTGCTGTCTTGTTAATATAACTTAAAATTAAATTCAGAGTCTGAATTAGCAATTTCCCTTTTTTTAGCATCTATCATTAGTATCAATGACTTCTGTTTGTTTGCAGTTTATATAATATATAAATATATATATATGTTTTTTTTTTTAAATACATAATATATATTTTCTCACTCCTTCCTACTATTATCTATTATTGTTATGTTTTGCTTGAAACTCTGGCACAACAACTTCCTTCGAGATAAATAAAGTTGTTCTTATCTTCTTATCTTATCTTTTATATATATATGCACTAAAACAGTGTATATAAAAAGGGATGGTTTACTTTCATTTTAGTTATGGAAATACCATGCATTCATTAGCATCGTATGTGCGTGTAAATATTGCTGTTTATTTACGATCAGAGTTTCCTAGTAGGATGAAATGGTTGTGTTTATGAGGATGAACTCTCTTTGACAGTTTTTTTTCAGAACCTGTGTGCCATTGGATTAATCAAGAGACCTTTTTATATCAAGTTATCCAAACGGAACCCATGATGGCCAGTAAATTGATTAGCTTGGAGAGGGGAGCAAGTCTACCAATCATTAGGGAAACATCTATAGTTGGCGGACTCCCTTCTGTCAAAGGAATGTTGTATTTATATATCTACTTTGGCATTATGTCAGTTCGATGAATCTTGTGGGAGATAGAGTGCTTATTGTCACGTTTTAATATATTTAAAGCTATCTAGGAATTAAGAATAGTTGACGGCACCAAACCAATCATTTAAAAAATGTATAATCATAATTTGTTCATTTTATTTTTCACTGAATCGACTGATCTTTGGGATCTTCTCCACTGCTCTGTGTGGGCTGGACCAAACCGCCTCTCTGTCAAAATACTGAAATGTTTCCTTTCCTCATTATGGAGGAAATTGAAAAACAAACTTTTTAATAATTCAAATTAAAAAATTTCTTTGGAGATGTATCAAATTTATCTCTACATTAAAATGGATAAATTGACGACAGTGAAGAATGCAATGCCTTGATGAACCACATGTATTAAGAGTCCACACTTGTTTGATATTAAAAATATGCATATTTCTTGAGAATCAAATGCACTTGTGCCATCTGTTTGTTTGCATCCCCTTTAACAGAGCCAATTTGCCAAAGAAATATGACCTAATGTTAATAGATTGCAACTGCTCAGAATGAACAAACTACACAAAATATCTTATACTAGCTTAATTTAATGTCATGCTGCATATTTCTTTCACTCAAATAAATGTCAAAGCTTTTTCAACAAATCTCCCTATAAGTTGCTCAAATTTCATAATCTTTAAACTAGTAAAAAAAAACTTATAGGAGCACGACAAGCACCCACTTAAATTTTTTGCCATAATCTGCTGACTCAGGCTTCGAGAGACATACCCATCAGTGCATTAATAAAAGCCCCATACACTCTGCCACAGGTCTATACTAGCGCTCTAACAAACACCTGCCAAGCCTGACATAGGCCAACAACTGCAAGGGGTGGGTTGGGAACATCAGGGACTTAGCCAGGGTTTATCCCCAGGTTTCTGCAGCCCAGTACCCACTGTTTAGGCTCGAGGTACCAGAATAAGGAACACACAATCCAACTAATCTGCCATTCTGTGCCTGGCACAAGTCTCATACAATGCAAGTTAAGGGGGAATTGAAGGTACAATAGGAAAAACAGTTTAGCTGAAAATCATACAACCTCATTTTTCCAACCTCACTATCTTTCTTTTTCACAGATTTTCCTTGATTTAAATCATTGCTCTATTATTCAATGTTTACTTGAAAGCACTAACAAATTTAAGGAACATTTTGCATAGCTATTTAGAGACCAATGCATTGATATATGTAAAAGGATCTACAGTTTTTCCTACAATACAATACAATAAAAAATATTGTGATGTGTAAATTACATCACAGAAGTTTCTCAGCTAGAGATTGACACTGACTAACAGTGACTAACTGACTAACAGGAACACAATAAGCCATCAATGTTTTAAGAAAAAAGGGGGGAAGAAAACATCCCTAGTGGATCTAAGTAATAGTATCAATGGGAGGTTATAAAAAAAAAAAAAGACCAACAAGAAACACAAACATTCCTTTCCACATTTCCCGGTGCTCTTTAAAATTAAACATATTGCATAGTGTAGCACAGAGTAAAATATGCATACTTGAAGCTAATGTTGCTCCTTGACTGTCGGGAACAAGGTAGGTCATTCAAAGCCGCACCTAGTGGTGTGAAAGAGGAAGTAATGGTGTTTTCTGCAAACATGCATTTGACAGATGAGATACTTTGTAGCCTACATGTGGGTCTGTGTAGCAGCAGGCCTCAGCCAAAGCGAGAGAGCAGTGTGTGTGTGTGTGTGTGTGTTGGGGGGGGGGGGGCACAAACACATCTACACAGCCAGCAAGAGGATCATTGCCCTCTTTGATCATTGTTGAGTTTGGTGATCTGTGTTGGGGAGTACACTGAGGTCAAACATGCTGAAGGGTTCACAGATCTAGTCTTCTGCCATATGTGCAGCCCTCAATTGACCTTAGTGCACAAAGCTGTCCCTTTAGAGACCTGACCTACTTCATTATGCAGATAACTCTGCACCTGCCTGACTGACCTTGTGTGCATATGCGTGTGTTTGTGTCTGTTAGCAGGTGTGTCAAGGAAAAATGATGGGGAGATGTGCATCTATTACGATTTTGCATTTAGGACAAGTGCTGTACTATATTTTTCTCATTGTAAAGAAATCCCACCTTTCCAGCTCGCCTTCCTTATGTAATGCGCTCAGATCAGATGCTGAGCAATCCTAGATATGTGTTGAGGACATCTTAGTAGTGTCAGCGTCATGTTTTAAGAAGGTTTACGTATCAATTAAAGTCATTAGAAACTAATTACTTTAGGAATATTTGAATGTGATAATTCAAACCTGTGCAAAATTCATGTGACACTGATTTGTTTTGATTGTTTTTGCTCATTGAGATATGGTGAAACTGAGTCAGCATCTAGGCTGTATCTAACAGGTCTACTTGTTATCCCAATTATTTTAGCATTGCTTTGACAATGACAATAAGGAGAGATTTTAAAAAGTCAAAACCCTTAACTATTTTAATTAATACCAATTCAACATCACCATAACACTTCAGATCAAAAAGACACTATCTTGGAAACTGGGGAAAGCGGTTTAAGGGCATTAGTTGGAGTAAAAGTCTATCATGTAGAAACAGCGGCCTGCTAGTCCCTGTGATGTAGCATGTGTAGAGCTAGGTTTGAATTTAGTGTATCAGGGGTGGGATCAAGCTGGCAGCCTGTTCCTTCGTGAAAGCCAAGGGAGGAAGTCGGCTTGCTTGTCCCCGAAGCTGCCTCATTTGGCTAAGGTCACTTCCTGTCACTCCCCCAGCCCGACTCCGAGGCTGTCCAATCAACATGGCTTAGCCCCCACCCCTCTATATGCACAGTGCAGACTCTGGATATAGTTACAGGGCCACAGGGGACTGTCAGCGCTCTCTCTCTCTCTCTATTCACAGCTCTCCCTCTCTCCCGCTTCTCCTTCTCTGTTTCCGAGTCTCACGAGTGTTCTCTACTGCCACCACCCTGTCCCCCTGCACTCCTAAGAAAATCCTTTAGATGAGAACTGCTCCTGTGCCTGCTCCCTCTAAGCATCTCTGACACCAGCAAAGTAAGCCCATCTGCATATCCACAGGGCCTTGCGTTCCTGTGGCTCATGGTTTATGTATTTCACAGCTCCTTAAAACACAAACGCCCAATATCTCTCCCATGTGGAGGACAGGAGAGAAAGAAGGAGAGAGGAAAAACTTCTCTCATAAAGAATGGTCTTTATTTCTCCTTTCTGTTTACTTTTTTTTTTTTTTTTTAATCTGGACTGAAGTTCATGGGTTGTTGAAGGCTGTTTTGGGAGCTGGGGCTTACAGGTCTGGCTTTCATAGTTTAGTTAAACCTTGATGTTCCAGGATCCAGTTCCTGCACACTGAATTGTGCAAATTCTGTAATTACAGTGTGTAACATGCTTGTGATAGACATGTGAGATGGGGGGGACATAAGCTATTAACAAAAATTGTAAAGTGACTAAAGACAGCAAAACATACAGGCTATAGTATTTTTTCAAGTAAAGTGTATGCAATGGCATTGCTTAATTAAGGACTCTCCATCCTGATCTCCTTCGAGTGCAGAGCACCTACTCCCTCTAACACCACCCCCATTGCCACTTATTCTACTTAAACAATTCAGCCGAGGATCTTTTTGAATTGGAGGGGATAACTTCAAGCATGTGGCTTGGGAAAAAAATCTGATACTTGAGATTTACAATCCTCTGTGTGGAATAGCGACTGGTTCTTTTAGCCTCACATTGAGAATATCCAGCGGTCGGCAAGTGGTCGTTCTGGGAAAAAACGACACGTAGGGCCGTCAGCCAAGTCAATGCAAAACTAACTTTTTAAAAAATCAAGCCTTGCCTTGAACCTGTCTGGGCAGAGTAGCGATCCTGTTTATAAGTAACTTCTCTTTAATATGAGATTGCTCTCTGTCCTACCATTAGTCACATAATATTCATCCTGATGTTGGCACATTGTGTTAATAAGCCTGGAATTTTTGGTTTTCAGCGGACTATACAATCCACTGTGGGATTGGGAAGCTAGCAGAATAGACAGCTTCAGGCCTGTAAACAGTAGGTGGGTTTACTTCTCTCGTCTCTCCGCGGGAACTATCCATTAACAGATAATGGGGGGAAAATCAGAGTGATTAAGGCCCAGGGAATTATGGGTGAATACAAATTGACTCCACCTCCTTGTGGTGTGCTCTCTTGGGGTACGGGCACTGCTCATAAAGGAACAAACTAATTTCAAAAGTAGTACAAGGCCCATTAAGCCTTTGAGAATGCTGCGGATGGGGTGGGAAGGTTAAGGGTAGGAGTGCAAAGGGATGACTACCCGCACCCCAGGGATCAAAACTGATTACATATTTTCTGCCCCCACGATTTGAAATGGACAGAGCCGATCAAATGAAAAACCCAGGAATTGAAAGATTTAAATCATACACAGTGATGAAAAATGCGGTCATGTTCGAACAGAATTTAGAAATGTATCAAAAGAAGGGAGGGGAAGCTTAACCGCGGCTTGCGCGAAGGGAAGCATGATTGGAAAAGACGTGTGCTTCATAGGAAAATTAAAGATAAGCTAAGTGAATGTCAAGAGCCATCGGGTCCGGGTCCTCAATTCGGTACAAACCCGATTCTGTTCTCCACCGTGCAGAATGGTGAATGCGGGATGAGGTGAAGTTGGCTTTGACATGTCAGGAAGAGCGACAAGAGCAAAGGATTCTGGGGGAACATGTCTCTGGGAGAATGTCAGCTCTGATGCATGGCAGCTTGTTGCGGGTGCTAATCAGAGCAGGACTAGACTCCTGCTAAGATCAGCCACTTTGTGCCTACATTAACTGCCTCACGGCTCCCATGGCTACAGGACTAGAGGTAAAAAAACCCCAAACTGACAGGTTTTGTGTTGAGATAAACATGTGTAACGCTTGGATGGATGTTACAAAAGGTTTAGCCAAATAGAACACCTTTTGAGTTCAACAAACAGCGGGGACAGAAAGGCAGGGACACTTCTCCTTTCTGACAGAAACACACTGAACAGGCCTTTACGCTTGACTTATTTGCCAAGACCCCTTGTGTATGTGTTGGGTGATTTTTCACTCTGTGGCAAAAAAAAATTAGAAAATGAAACTGGTTGACTCTATTGGAATATAGATACTGGTTACTGAAAAGAAAGGAATGTGTAACATTTGTTATTAAGGTAAAATTAGACCAAACCATCAAGCATTGTAATTTTGAAGGGTTAATTCATGAATACCTCACATCAGCAACACAGCAAGATGGGGCTCAAAATATTGCACCACAATAACAGAAAATATATTAGAATACAAACGCACAAGAGTTTTGGGTCTGTTTGTATTTTTAAATCGGAAGCTAGGCGGAACGTGCCCATCCCCGCTATACTACAGCTGATGTATATCATTTCAAGGATATTCTGTCACTCTTTGTCCACCTGCAACCACAGAACTACTGTTCTTAAAGCTGAAGATCACACTGGTCAAAACCTGATCGGGAATTGAAAAGAAAAAAAAAACACTGTGAAAATCTCAATAATGGCAGGAGTTGAATACCTGCTAACGTATGATGTGTAAGTTGCAGCTCTCGGCAGGTATGAAGGTCTATTGGGGAAAAACTGATGAGATGGATAGCACAGCAAGGCTGGACTCAGCAGCTACACAAACATAATTCTACACAGAAATGCTTTAATTCATTCCATATTTGCCTATTGTAAACAACTGTGTTTTCTTGTTAGAATGAAATAAAGGCCAGGTGATTGAAACCGGACGGTGAAACTTACCGCGCAAAGTGAAAACAAATACACAGCCGAAGAAACGAGCAAACGGTCGGAGACGAGCTCTCCGTCGAAAAAACGATTGAAATTGAGATATTAATCAAATCAGAATCTAATCAGTCTCAAAAGAGTGAATGTCCTGAATGTGAAAAAGTTAATTACGGGCACATGCCTGGCATTTTCTGCAAGCCTCACTGTGGCATTGTCAGGCCGAGGTATGTGGCTCTATGGGGTCTGTGGTCCACACAAAGGACCAGGGAAAAAGACTGTTGTGGAGAGGCCCCTTGGCTGGGCTCACGGCATGGAACACTGTACAATTAGCCAGCCCCTGCGTTCTGCCGGCTTATAATTATCAGTGCTCGCCTTAATTGACTCCCTTAGCCTGCTGCAGAGGGACCACCACCACCCACCCCCTTCCCCCCCTACTCGACGCAGGCCGCCGAGTGCCATGCCGGGCTCTCCAAAGTCATTTAGAAAAGCGCTCATATTTTCGACACAAAAAAGGGGGAACATTTGGTGAGAGAGAATTCATCATCAGGTGTCTAGAGGTTTTCCTTAATAGAAAAGCTGAGTCCCACTGAGTGCGCTCCGTGTAGCGGCCAGCCACGCATGCTCAGGACCAGCAAGCTGCCATTCGCAGCGGGCCACGAGACATTAGCATAATTTTATATAACACAGGCGCTCTCGCTGGAAATTTAATACATCTCAGCAAATACGAGACAGGCGTTTTGCATAATTTTTTTTTCTCCTTATTCTCCACCTAGCTCCCTCTTCCTTCCATATTGCTGTCGTTGCTTCATATTTCTCTCCTGTCTTTCCTTCGTCTTTCCTCCGCCTCTCCTGCTGCCACAATCTTTTGCCCTGCCCTGTCCACCACCTACACACACACACACACACACACACACACACACACACACACACACACTCTCTGTCTCTCTCTCGCGCTCTCTCTCGCGCTCTCCTCGCCCCATGGTGCTTCTCTCACTTGGAGAGGGGAAGTTCATTACCTCAGCTAAATCAGAATTAGTCCCTTCATTTTGACGGGGCGAACTTCATTAGAAAGGCCCTTCCTTAATCCAGCCGGGAGAACTGATGAATCTACATGGGGGCAATAATTTGCTTCACACAGCACATTCAGCCACTTCCTCCACAGAGTTTTCTTTTCTTTTCTCCATTTATCAGGGTTTATTTATTTATGGTCACACCTTTATGAGCTGTACAACAAAAAAAACCCGCAAAAGGAAAACACCTGCATTTAATTAACTGATGGCAACAGAGAGAGTGTAAAGAATGAGTTATGCTTTTTGGAATGTCTCGTCAATCCAACAGGCTTCAGGGCCTCCAGAGCGGCCATAAGTGCCTTGGCTGATGCTCAAACAAAGACTAAGAGAGTGCAGCCCACATTAGACTGGGTCTTTGAATCTAAGGTAACTATTAAAGACGATTTGAAAACACCAAGCTTTTGCATGCTATAAAAATGGTGTCATTGACTTTAGTTGGTGGAATGTAATAAGACAGAGGAATGGCTTTAATTTATAACACAAGGAAAGAATTCTTTTTTTTTTTTTTTTTTTTTGTGCATGCAGTTTGCAACGTTAAGTAAAAAATATAAATCTTCATGACTTTTCCAAATCCTAGCTCTAAACTAGAGAATGAAAAGAGGTGAATCAGGGCAGACAACCCCTGACTGCCATACCACAGTGCCTGGTGTCAAACAGATGTGCAGTGTAGCAGCTATGCTCCCCAGAAAACACACAGCCCATGGATGTCAGGGTGGCATTGAGTCCCCCCCCCACCTCACCCCCTCACCACTCCCCCAACAGTTCCAACTCCCCCACACTGTGCCCCACAGTCTTCCTCCCTCATCACCTCCACGTAGGGGTCCCCTGACTGGTAATCTTGTCCCTTGAATGTGAAATCTCCAGCAGCGTTGCCCTGTGCTTTTACCCCCTACCTATGTGGTTGATGGGTAAATTGGAATGGCGCACCCTGCTGGTGCAGAGAGCTCTGACCAGACAGCAGTAAAGACATGCTGTGACACCCCCCATGCATTCTATCTAATATAGTGGACATGCACACTCCTTCCAAGCTGCAATATCCATGCACACACACGTCCATGCACAGATGTGCACATTAGAAAACAAAGTAACTCACTACAAAAAAAAAAAAAAACACTAATTCAGATACATAATCTCATATGCAATTCCAGATGTAAGAAACGTGTTTCATGCATGATCTGTTGATCCTTTTCTGCATGAATTCTAAATACATTACAAAACGACTGACTTATTTTTTGCATATTGTGAGATATTGCATCGCAGGAAAAAAAAACCTTAACAAAAACAAAACAATCACCCACCTCTGCAGGCAACCTGAATGATTGTTTTTTATAGCCTCTTTCGTGGAATGTTTTAATACCGCGCTGAATTGCGAGTTCATGTCCAGTTCAAGACAGGGCTTTGGTTGTCAACGAAAAACAACTTGAGCTAATTCTTGAGAGTGATGGTTGAAATAGGATTAACCAAAATAATAGTAATTTAAAAAAAAACTATGTGTATTTAGAGTCAGCTACAGGGGTAGGATTTCCCAGAGGGCTGGTTCAGCTGTCCGAGGCATCCCCTCCATCTATCTGTCTCTTTTTCTTAGTTGATGCTCGGAAGCATGTGAGAACGGTTGAGTCCACCCTCAAATCACAGGGATGTCCTGAAATAGTCAGAGGGACCTGAAGGGGGCTAAAGATCACTGCAGAAGAAGCCACAGAGGCCTTCCTGTCAAAGGCAGTGCTTTCACAGGGCCAGGGGTGAGGGGAAGCCAAAGGGAGAGAGCCAAAGACATGACATACATTTCATTACACATAAACCAACTGTGGGTTCAACTGAGAGCCCCGGATTTCCAACGGGGTCTCGAAGGAATGAGTAAGTAAAGGTATAAGAAAAAGGTCTTTACAACGAATACAATGGCTAGGTGTACAAAGGGAGGCAGCTGGACAGCTGGACTAATTGCTTGGAGGCTTCTAAGAATATTTTCCTTAGTACTTTTTAATCTAGTGGCATATGTCACTTTACTGAACATAAATTAGTTTAAATCTGTCATGTCGAGCTGCGACTAGAGAGCTTCCTATACCGTCACAGCATCTCAATTAAGAAAAGTTATGGATTTATTTTGCGAGAAAAGCCGATGCTAAAAAAAAAAAACTTTGAGACGCCATAAGAGCTTCTTTACTCTGCTCCATCTAGTTTTCATTGGCCTTTTAATAGATCTGTTTGATTTCTGCTCAGACATAAACATAATCTAAGGTGGGCCTGCAAAGAGAGAGAGAGAAAGGGTAAAACAGTACTTATCTCAGACATGCCCAAAGTGATATTTTTAGCCAGAGTTCTCCCGGCCTTGTAGAGAGACTACTTGTCCATTAAGACTGTCAGAGGATGCTCTCAGAGATGAGAGGCCATCTCTCTAGAGAGTTCTGCAGAGAGCATGCTAAGACAGAGATAGGGTTAAAGGAGAGTGAGCTAGATGGGTGTAGTGTAGTGTGTTGGCCAATTCTGCATGGAGGGAAATTTGCAGTCAGACTCACATTCTTCCAACTTTAGCGAATGCACATTTTCTCTCGGAGACACAGTGTAAGACCCGTTTCCTGTCATCACTGTTCCACTATAGAAAATATAATTTGCAATCTAACCTACTTCGCCTTACAAAGAAATGTCTATTTAAAATTCCTCCGAGTATCATTGAAAGGGCTATAGAATTACAAAACACTATTATTATTGCTCACTTGGGGGGAGCCCTCACTCATTAAGCTTCAAAGATGTCTCTGGTTTGATGATTTTATCAGCTGTATTTTCTTATTAAAGTGACAAAATCTTGCTATTTTGTTGCCAATCTCCTTCAAGCTGTCATATGTTTCCAAAGATCAAAAATCTCTTCAAACACATTTGTGATATGTTTTCACATTCGCCAGACATGGCTTGATTCCCCCATTGAATTTGCAGGATTAACTCGAGGAAGAAACGTCTCATATTTCTTAACTGGTTGCTACATCTGACATCAGAGTCTATGTGATTCTTGCATACTGGTATTGTCCAGGGGAGGGAACCCTCACTCTAACCGTCAGCGCTTCTCCAAGTGGGACAGAGATGATTAAAACACACCATGGCTGTGACTGACAGACTCCCCACTGCTTCTGGAAGATGACATGTCTCGAAGTCACACAGAAAAGCAACTCCTCTAATTTTAACTCTGACTGCAACACCGGCCCCCTCTGTCAAAATCCATAAAAACAGCCATGCTGAGATTCTTAACCACAACAAAAGTGATAACAACTAAACAGAGAAATAAGTTTAAAGACAACAATGGAAAGGGAGGAGACAAAAGGGCTGAGAAGGCGTCATTTCCCTCTGGTGCACACAAACAGCCGGAACCTGTGAGCGTGTGACAACACCTTCAAACATTTTTGTTACTTTCACAGAAATATCTGATGCTGATGCTCCAACGTGATGCTTCCGCAGCAGTCTTGTCCCAGCGAACATTCAACTTGGCAAGCTATGGGTTCCAAAAAAAAAAAAAAAAAAACACCCCCCCCCCCACCCCCCAAAACACTCTAACTGGTTGTGTTTGACATTTGTCATGGCAAGAATACAGTGAAATGAGATGAGAAAAGAGGGGTGAGAGGTGGGAGGGAAAGGGGGAAATGGAGGAGTGGCACTCGGTGATGGATGTGAGAAATAATACGTGTGAAAAAAAATGTACTTCAACACTCTCCGGGTTTGTTGCAACTGTATTTTTTTTATGATAAGGAAGACGGGTAGGGTGGAGGGTTCCTGTTATTGTCACGTTATGTAGAAAGCTCAGGGTCGTGTACTAAATGATTCACAGAAAACTGAATCTTTTACACCGGCGTCAGCAATTCAGCCAGGCGCCCTTGTGGGGGAATTCTTTTTGTGTGTTTTTATTGAAGTCTGTACCGAGTTCACCCAAAAGCTCTGACAGGGGGCCCCCGAGGGCACTTGTCTTCACCTACAAATCATAAGATGGAGAGAAGAAACTCCCTCTGTGCTCTCAATTATACTGCTCAACAGCCCCCCCAGCCCTCCCTTGGACACAGACTCGCAACTCTGCCCTCCCCAACCCCCAAAAATAAAACAGGCAAAGAAGAAAGCCTTGAGTAATGCAGTCCCAATAGAGGACTCCACGATCACTCTAAGCTGCTGGAAAAACTGACAGGCTCGATGCGACAGGTCCGTTCCCCCCGGTCTGTCAGAGTTGGTGCTACAGCATGACGGTTAGTACTTCTCTGGGGATGTGCCTCCATCGCCTGCCCCGGTGCGCCCCCTCCATGAGAGGCCTCTCCTCTGACCCATGGAAAGTCCACAGCTACGCCCCAATTACTTTTTCGGGTAGGTGTAACTCTGGGTTACATGCCCCTTCGTGTCTTCTTACCTCTTCTAATGTCCCCGGTGAGTGGGAGACCCATCAAAAAGCTCCTGGCAAATTGAGAGGAGCTGGGGAGGGGCAGAGGGAAGATGTGGGTGTTGGTTTAATTTAATCAGAGGGCACAGCTGCATAAACAGGGTACCAAGGAATGTCTGTCTGCTCGAACTGAATGGGCTACTTTCCACATGTCTCCATGACTATCACATCCTCACTGGTAATACGACTGGAACCGCAAGACCAGAGGTAGCTCGAGTCTACTCTCGATTTTTGCAATACACCCTCTACGGCCGTCTTTGCGGAAGACCTCGTCGGTCCTGCTGTCTGACCTGTCAAAAGTATCCCCATCCTCTTGAAAATGCCCCGACAAAATAAAACCAACAACCGCTGGCAGGGTCAGGGGGCAGCTGCTGTGGGTGCCTGAACTATGGCGAGCCTTGCGATTGGTGGAAAGGGCAGTGAGTAAAGGGGAATCTTTTCAAAGTGAAATCTCCAGCTGACGGCTTAGAGCTCCACACCCCACAGTTTGTTTCTCTTGCTGCTGCCAGGCATTTTGCCTGAGCCATTTGGAAGGATTAGAAAAAGTCGAAAAAAGAAAAAAAAGTCAGCTGGGCAGATCATGTGTACTGTAGGGTCTGAGTGATGGCTCCAGGACCCCTCAGAGAGTGATAAACCTTTGACCTTGACAGCCCCCTGTGGTAACCCCTGACCTCTGGCTTTGTGCCACCGGCTCAGTGAGACAGGTGCAGGCAGGAGAGTGACCACACCCCCGCTCTCTGGGCCAAAACTTCTCTCATTTGACCTACCTGTCCTGAGAGTCCAGACACTGAAAAGTATATATGAGAATGTTCATCATCCAAAGAGATAAACAGCAGCTGATGTGCATAAAAAAAAAAGAAAAAAAAAAATCAAATATGGGATCGAATAGCAAATACCTGCATAGTGCGTTTGCAAACGGTGGGAACTCTTTCGGCTTACTATTAACCGGTTACATTATCACAGAGATGGAAAACGTGAGTCTACAGAAAGCCGCGTAGCGGCTTTTCGGAAAATGATGCGTCAAAATCCATTTTTAAATGATGTTTTCTGAATGATGTATTTTGTAAATAAGAAACAAGGACACAAAATTATTATATTGGAGGTGCGCGGTACAATGACGTGACACACAGCCTTGTTTTCTGCTCCACAGCAGGCATCGGCTCTAAGGTCGCGCCAGTCTGCGCCAGTCATTCTGCAGATCCATTTTCTCTCCCTAGGCACTTCCCTCATGTTGTTGGCCCAGTGATTCAGTGCCTTGCATTAAGAGCAATTCACCTGCCTCCGGCTTCCCAGTGGCACAGGTCCCCTGGGGAAACCAGGTGGAGCACAAAAAAGTTCCACATATGGTAAAGTCAAGCTGCTTGGAGGCTGCCGAGTGTCTGCTGTGGGGGTAGAAGCTCCTAAAAGGCCCAGCTGGTACTTGGAAAAGGGCTTCTGCATTACTACACCTCAGTGTCTGTTTGGGCTCCCCTTTGGAAAGTGTTGGCCAGCACACATGACCAGCCATTTTAGATTTCTCCCTCTACCCCTCCTCATTCCTCACTTCCTTTTGCTTTCCAACTGGTTCTGTATCCAATTGAACATTTGGTCCTCCACTGCTGGTTAATCAAATTCCTCCATCTGGCCCCCTATCCCCGTGGAACACAAAAGGTGCAGCCTGAGCCTGGGTCCAAGTGCATATTGGGAAGGAGGAGGGGGGTAGGAGACAGGGACTGCCTACCTAACTTACATAGCGCAGTCAACTAGATCAGGTAGGGAGCATGAGGCCAGACCAGATCGTTTTGGGCAAACACGAACAGCTTGGGAGTAAGTATCAGAGGCCTGCTGTTCATATAGAGCTGAGGAATGGCAATAGGATCATATGACATTGAGAGGGTTTTACGAGCTAATACTCCACACACACTGCAGAATGCAGAATAGACTGGGGCCTAAATACGACTGGCGGCAGAGGAGGGAAACGGTGCCCTGACACACTGGTGTTTATTTAGTTGCAGTGGCAGCAGAGGGCACTGCTCCTATTACAAAAAATGATCAATGACAAACACACACGTTTTCAGCTAAGACTGTCGCCTGTGCTGTTTTTTCTTCTTCTTTTCCTTCTTCGCCGGAGTTCACAAGGCGGCGTTTCAGTAACTTAGCGGTTCCAAGTCTGTCCTGTGATCAAACGCTCTATCTTAAGATATCACAGAGAGTCAGCGGTGAAATCCCCAAGAGAAACTGTGAAGCCTTCACAAAACATCTCTTTAACTATATTTATTAAAAGAGACCTTTCAATAAGCAGTCATGCCACACAAAGTTAAACAGGTTTTAAAGTCTAGTCATCGTCTCAAAATGCTTCCCTTAAATATTGACACATCCAGCTGATTGTGCCTACTCTTTGCTACGATTCAGAAGGAGAGCTTGAGGCGAGGTCAAGGCGGGGAAGTAAAAGCATCGCAGACACAGACGCGCACGCTGCGAACGCTACCTGTCCGTAATATCTATTGTTTGATTTCTATTTTTGTCCAAGCCATCCTTTCCCCTGCCAGGTGGCAAAACATGTGTCAATAATTAAACAGTTTTTACATAACAGGATACAGGAACACAATGCAATTTGCTCCCCATATTTCATTGGGCCTTTATGAAAGCACATGAGAGAGTGTAATTAATCAAACCACTGGAATATGTGAATGGCAATTTCCACTTAATGGCACTTACAGGGATTGGGTCCCTTAAGCACCCCGTTCTGTCTACCAAACGAGCGGGATTCATTTTCATCTTCCGAGTTCAGACAATAAAACCTGGCGGGGATGTTAAGCAACACCCATTTGACATTAGGAGGCCTGAAAACAACATCGGATTAGGTCCGTGCATTGTTTTGGACACGCCATATAGCAATCGTGTAAAATGATTTTACGCAACCGTGAAATCACGTCAATCTTTGATGTCCAAAATTAAAAATCTTAATGATCTCGCTTTGACCTGAAATGCAAGTTAATGTGCTGTAGTCACTTAACCACAGGAGACCAACCACCTCCCATCCAGGGACAGGAAAAGGGATCATTCACTGCTTTTAGTGGCTTTCTGTGAGAAGATAGTCCTAGTCTAAATGGCACCCATGTCCCGAAAAGTGTTTCTCTCCCCTCCACCTCCCTCTCCTTCTCCTTCTGCCTCTCCAAAGACTCCTCTAAGTGCAGCATCTTGTTTCAGTAATTCAGCCAGGACAGAGACAGTTGAGAGAGGAAAGTAATCGATTTAGCTCTAATTTGGTTCCTCCTAGACTTGCCGTAAGGCCTCTGAGGGGAGTTCTGGACTATTGGACAGGACAATGTTATGGGAAAGTGCCATTGCGTTGAAGGTCATTTTTACACCGAGATTTCATTTGGAATGCATTTTTATAGTTATATGGAACAAAACAGATGAACACTGCTGTTGCCAGTCCAAGCATGTGCACAAAAGCGTACCGCCATTCTGAATGGAAAATATCATACACTCGTGCAATATGATCCAAAGTTGAGATGCGGTCTGAAATTGTGGCAAAGAACTGTGCTTTTTGTAATGTCCAAAGGTAAACCTTGCATCCATTAAAAGACCAAGCTAAACAATTTAGGACACATCTTTACGGTGGGATTATTATTTCTGATTCATCCGTCAATTTTCCATCCGTCATCTCCGGCGCTGCCCTATTCGGCCTCATCAACAGGATTTTGTTTGGTTTAACTGTCTTATCCGTGCATTTGGGAACTTTATAGTATCCCATAATTCTCTCGGTTTCGACTCCGGGCCAGCTTGCTAAATTCCTCATCACAGCGAGCAACTCTCAAGTTGAATATCCATTCATTTACATATGATTGAGATGTTCTTTAGCAGAACCAATTAAAAATGCAGTACAGCTACCTGCACATCTTAGCATTATTTCTGAAATAGAGCACAATCTCTTGCGTCATTAAGAGAGCAGCAGCAGCTGAAATGCAAACAAGACAAATCTATCTATTGTTTATTATCTCCTCAGGCTTTTCACCCAGAAGGCAGAAAACAAAGAGGAGTGGCAGAGGTCAGTAAAATTGCTATTCACTCTTTCATGACATCGGGCTGTGTTAGACATGCCGTGGTAAATTCCACCATAGCCTCAAAATCGGCTGCGATGAACTAACATTTGTTCGATTTCAATTGATTTGAGGAGAGCAAGACGCTGTCTCACTGACAGCCTCATTTAGTGTTTCATGACTTTAGTTGCTTGTCTTTTGGTCTTGTGACTGCTCTTGCTAGAAACGTGTTATTCCAAAAATAAAAGTATCAGGGGACATGAGGGATCATTGAATCATCCCGAGTAGAATATCACTTCATCTGGAAAGTTTCAAGGTTCGATTTCAAACAACGTCGGAGGAAGACGGCAGTTGTTTGGGGGAATAATACAGTGTTTACGTCCAAACGGATATGACGATTTATTTACATGTTTAATTACATATTTCTATTTGTTACTCGGGTTCTGACACCCAAAATGATATTTTCTATCTGTGACTGGTTAGCTGTGACACTTCTCTGACACACAATATCAGAATGGTGCAGTTATAATGACATATTTCATTCAGTGAAATCGCTATGTTTTCACTTCTTTTTTTTTTTACAAGCAATAAAGGCTACCACAACCACCACTGCTACATTTCAGCTGACCTGCTGACTGAAAATAAAAGCACCGGTGCTTATAGAATGTAAAACCCTGTTACAGAGCAGCGGCGACTTAGTGGCAACATATTCAGTCATGCTTAAAACCAATGGCTCAGCTCTTTGTGGCAATCTTTAGGTAGCATGGAAGGACAAATGTTGCAACATTGGATGAAAGCAAAAACAGATGAGAGGTAAAAGCACCAACCAGACATAGAGCAACATAGAAAGGGAAAAAATGGGGACAAGAAAAACATGGGTGAGCTATGAGGAAAGAAAGAATGAAAGAAAGATCTGTGAATTTCCCCTTCCTCCCCTGAGACATCCCTTGATGCCAAGCATTCATCATTCAGCCTCTAATATCAGTTATTCTGTGGCTCCTCTGCTTACAGCAGAATTAATTTCTGCTTTAATTACTCTCATCGGCGGAATGCTGATGAAGGAGAGGGACGAGGCATTCTGGGACTCGGGCCTCATTCCACCGCTTTAATTTGAATGAATTCCACCCGGAGACACTGGCAAACAACTGGCAGCCGAGCCCCAGGAGCCACTCTGGGACTGCACAGCAGAGCTGCAGCCATGGCCCCCACCAACCTAGCTACCTAGTGTATAAGTGTGTGTGTGTGTGTGTGTGTGCGTGCGTGTGTGTGTGTATGTGCACGCGCAGACTCTTCTGTTTCCTCGCTCATGTATTATCAGGCCTAATGATTGTGTGTGTGGTTGAAATGAAAAGGTAAAGAGACAGAACACACAAGGAGAAGAAGAAGAAGGGAAACAGAGAAGGGATGATGGATTGAGACATGAGTGTGTACAGTATGTAACTGTGTTTACAGTGTTTAGAAGTGTGCATCTGGTCATGTGTATTTTTCGCATCCACATAAATGTACTCAGTGACATGGAATGAGGAAGTGAAATGGTAAATGATTTTCATACAGAGAGACAGTGAGATTGGATCTATATGGACATTACATATGAAATATGTACATCTCTGAATGCAGCCTGCTGCGTAACACAAGTGTTAGTTTGAGAGCAAAATCATGAATAGTTAATTTGATTATTCAAGATATGGCACATCGTACACCCTTACAAACTCCCACTCCATGTATCATACCATAACTAGCAGTAGAAAAAAGAAAAATAGGAAATAACTGTATGTATCATAGAAATCTGCATGTGTAAAATTCACACACACACACCCACCCTTTGTTTGCGTGATAAAAACAGCAGTAATAGTGGTATATCATGGCACTACCAACAGAAAAGCAAAAAGAGGAGCCATAATTGACTTTTTCCAACCCAGCTTGACAGTTACAAAATGCAACATATTGGCTGCATAAAGATTGTGACTGATTATCACGGTTGGCCACACTGATTTGTCTGATTAAATGTAAACGTAAGTTCCTTTTCCAAACCCAAATGAATGAAGCCGCAATATGAAACTGAAAGCTACATTCCGCTTCAGAAGGATCAACTAAAAAACATGAATTGTATTGATTTTCAACCCCCCCCCCCCCCAAAAAAAAAACCCAACAATTTCGACATTTAAGCAAAATAACCAAAAACAAACAAGAAAAACAAAATAAATCTGAACACCTGGCTACGTACTCCCAAGAAAAAAATAATCCTAGAAGTGATCTTTGCGAAATGGGTTAACAATATTGAAATTCAGTGAAGTATCTAGTGTCAATCTCTTTAGGGAGACAAACTTAACCAAAATTAATATGTATGTTGATATTAATAAGAGAACAATTTGAATTCATTACACCTAGTTCACTCAGTCACTTTTTTCTGCTTAATTCCACAACACATCCTGCATTTGATTGCGACCATTTTGGCATCTTGAGTCATCTCACAACTACCTATGTTCATGCCCAGTACAGACAAGTGCAGGAACCTGGGTAGGTGTGACCTCCACTGACCCTGAAACCTCTGGACAGGTGGGCGGTGGCCAACATGCACTGTCCATTTTGGCAGCAGCTCTCTTCCCTTCATGGCAGGGAGCTCAGGCCATGATGAGCAGCTGGGTCACAAACACTAAGCACATTAATATCTTCTTAATGATAATAATCATTATGGCATAAGCACCTTCCCCAAAGTGGGAAGGCTCACGGAATGTGCCAAAGTAGCAACGTCGTTAAGGTAAAAAAAGGAAGAAAGAAAAAAAAAAAAAAAGTGAGATGAAATTACTCTTTTAATGGGCAGCAACTTACAGCCACGAGGATAATGCAGACACTAATGTAATACTTCGATAATGAGATACACCGAAGACATCAGGGAGCCCAAAATCTCAATGAAACCGGGGTGAATGAATAAATAAAATCTGTATTTAAAACTGAGGGTTACACAGCTCCTACCGCAGATGTATCGCACATTACTGCGTAAATATAGACCTGACAGAATTAAAAGATACGTTCTAATTAGAAGAAACTCTGAAGATGCATATCCTATTGCTCCGAAGGCATTTTTAGGTTTACTGAAGTACCTCAACACGTTGTCTCCCCCGTACCTTTGAATCTGTGAAGTACTACTTGTGCGCTGCATTTTCCTTATACTCGCCTCATTTAATGTAACTGTCAGTATTCACCTATCATAGGCCATTATCTGTCTCATCCACGTTCATTATTGAAGCTAATGATCTGTTGTCCTCTCTGCTCCCCATTCAAGGAAGACTACATTAAAAGTCTCTTACTAACTTAATTAGTAATTATAAATGTTAAAGATTAATCAGAGAGTGAGTGGCTTAAGGTTTCGGTCTCCAGGCAGTGGTGGAACAAATGGGGAGACAAAGAGGCCGTGTCGCTTCAGTGTTCACACTCTACTGTCAGGCTGAAAATGGAACGGTATGTATGAAAAGGGTGAAAATGAGAACATCTTGAATCTGCTTCATATCACAAATGTATTTCTCCGCAAAATGTATTTCCAGAACTCACAGAGATATAGCGCTAAATTTCGGCAAACATCGGATGAGCACGACGGGCTTCGCACCCGATTCGAACCGCCAAATCGCGCGAGATCTCTCCGTTCTATAATCCATAAGCGGCTACTTTAGTGGAAATGATGTGGCTACAGAATGTAGCCTTTTATATGGTTTGATGCATAAAGTGCTCACATTATCTGTCTCTAACAAGATGGAAATATAACACTTTAATTAAATCCTGGGTGTACACTAATTCCCTTCTAAATCTGCACCTCACTGACAATTCCACATCAGCAGCACTGAGCACCCCGGTATACATAAGCATTGGTATCAACATTAAACCTTAATAACTAATAAAGCATTCATCCTGGGAGTTCCTGTTTGATTTCCATTAGTGCGGGGGGAATAGCCCAGGACCATCTCCTTGTTTTCCGGAGCATGTTGATGTTCAAGCCAGGGGCTTTGTACTGTATGAGCAAGAGAAAAACAAGGAGGAACTTCTATGCTGAGTTGTAGGATGCTGCAGATACAAACTGCGAATGTGCTGAAATTTCACCCTTGTGTGCCAGACAGTTTTCTCCACTTATCAATCCCAGTTCAAATTTCAAGGTAATTTGATGAAAGAGTTTGGAGTAAATCAAGGACAGACCAAACGATAATTGTCCACCGTACGAACGAGCAAAGATTTTACTGTAAATAAAGGCAGGTATCCATTTCATAGCGCCGCCTCCTCTCCTTTCGAAGGAGAAATGGTCGAGCTTTGACCGCCGAGCAGGGAGTCCTATCACACAAGACAGACAGAGAGGGGCGATGGTGGGGGGGCTGGCTGGTGGCCCGCAGCACCTGAAACCTATTAGAGAGCTTTGGAACATTCCACAGGGTTCTCTCGCTTTAGCCAGAGGGCACTGTAAAGATCCTCTCCGAAAAACTTAAAAGCTGACAAACAGCAAGCGATTCGAAACATTAAAAACGAGAATCCGGTATAAAAGAGATGGAGCTGCTTGCACGGCCGTCGGGATGAAAACACATTGCATTGACTCAATCTATCAATGCCCCCGGGGGGCTCGCAGGAATATAAATATGGTCGAAAAGTAAAGACAGACATTGTCTCTTTTTAGATGCATGAGAAGTTTGTCTTTACAAAGGACACTATGATTAAAACATTTGGCAAGGAAGGCTTAACTTTTAGCAACTTTTATATCAAATGGTCTGCCATCTGGACTTAAAACAGTGGGGGCCCAATAGTGTGCTGACACTAAAAACAAACATGCATAAACACACTAAATTGGCTGCCAAATTTCTTGGAGATAGCCTTATCTTCTCTGCTTTGTGTGTTTATATGTGTTTTAGTGGTACCAAGGCCCGTTTCTTTGGCTGGATCTGTGTCCATGCTTCAGTGTTATGCTCACTGGGTTTAGCTCTATAGGTGTCTGTGGCCTCTCCTCTGGTCGCCCGTGTCCATTTGCTCTGCGGGTATGGCAGGCCTGAGCTGACAGATGGCTGGCCCTCTCCATTCCACTCCAGAGTAACACAGTAACTGGTTTTTCCTCCGCCGTTGACCTTGCCACAGCCAGCCAGCAATCCAGGCTGGCACTCGGCCTGTTGAACAGGAGGGTAATGAAGTCCAGCGCTGCTCACATGATTATTAAGGCTTCGACGCTGGGGGGCCTTTAAGAACTCCACGCCCCTCCCCTCTCCTCCCCTGTCTGCCATTCATAAAGTTAAAGTTCGGAGAGGATGGCCATTCGTTACGTAGTACTTTGAAAAACCCATCACTGCGCTCCATCGGGAGAGTGAAAACTTTTTCGCGGTATTATTTTACAATCCGTCCTCTGTTCTAAAAATTCAGCGCTCTGCTTTTACGAATCATACGTCAAACCTTAAGAAAAACAATTGAAGTCTTTTAGACGCACGCAAGAGCCATTACGCGAAGCTAGATCGGATCTATCACGCCGTTATTGGTGCTGACAACTGCAGGGAGCACCAAAGTGAGGCAGTAGTGCATTACTTGAATCTGCCTTTAATTCCCCCTTACCGCAAACATCTCTAGGCATGCTTGGAATCCCGGTCCCATCAGGACCAGTCTGGGATTCGAGAGGTGTAGGTTGCAGCTCTGACCTTTACAGAGGCAGGACTGTCTGTTTGCACTTCTCCCATAAGCCTCCCTCCAGTCAGACTGCTAAGCAACCACATCAGACCTGGAGTGCACATTCACCTACGGCCTCGGTGACATCTCGGAGACCATGGGGAAGTGAAATAATGCAGAGGTTAATTCTGATCATCCAGTATTTATGGTCTTCACTTCAGAACAAGGGTTGGCATTAACACTTTAAAGGAAACATCTCTCCTGTATATCAATAAAACATAACCCGAAGCACAGAAAGAGTCCACCTTTCTCCATGTTGTTCCCTCCTGGACTGGCATAAATTTCATTCTTGGAATATGGCAATTAAATCAAATTAAACATTTCGATTTTCTGATTTCATTTTCTTTCGTTCCCCTATTGTTCCCCTTTTGTTCTATTGTTCCCCTCCACGTAAAGAAAGAAATGTCGACCGAAATGATGTATTTAGAGAATCTGGTCGTAATTTATACTGTAGAATGATCGTCTATAAAAGAGCACAGTTTTGCCATCAGTTGAAAGCACCCCCGCCAACGCACACCCACGCCCGATACAAAAAAACAAAACAAAACAAAACAAAAACAAAACACCAAAAGAATCGTGATCACATCATCCTGCATATTGCAATGTAGCAAGGGGAAGAAAGTGTTCGCTTGGAGTTTGTACAAACAGGCCATATGAAGTGAGAGAATCAGATATTTTCTCACATGTTGGCCTAGTCTGTGAGGTGTGCGGAAATGTCAGGAAAATCAATAGATAAGGACCACATCAGACTGAGTTTGTCTGGCCTAGCAACAGAGCATCCCTGTGGTGATGTCAATTACCTCTGCTTTACAACAAAAACACCAGGAAGACCAAAACAGTCTCTGCAATGCTGTAAAAGTTTTAATGCAGTCTCCTGGTTGCATTGAGGCATTTTAGAGAAACTTTTTTCCCTATTTCAAACCAGACAGGTAGGTAACGCAGGGAATGTGAGAATTGTATTGATAGCACTTTTTTTTGCAGCTCATCCTGCTTTCTATTCTCCTCATGGCTGCCACATTAGTCAGGGAGAGGTATAATGTAACAAGCAGTAAGGTGCGCATAATTGCATATTAGCAGCAGCACACTTGGCTGCACGGGAGGTGACTGAGCTAACGAACAGAGAGGTGTTATTAATCACCAATTAATAAAAGCAGGCAGATATCACACTCAGTATACGGCACGCATGGTTTCTTTTGTTTCCACTTGCTGGTCAAACCCTGTTCTATTATTTATTTCATAAGATAGTTCCTGTCCCTGTGCTGTATTTTCCATTGAGTTCTCATTCTAATCCAGCCTTCCCAACAGTCAAACGAGTGTTTGCCCGTGTTTGTCTCGAGATTACATGTGTACGCGCTCTATCAGTGAGTTCCGGAATTCGCGAGAACACCATCAGTCATACCGAATCGAATTGGATTACGGGAAAAAGAAACAAATAACTAACAATAAGGGAGGTGGAAATAAAAACAAACGACTGGAGCAGGATTGGTTGGGGGGATGAAGCGATTGAAACCAAAACATAAACATACCACTACAAAGTTGCTCCAGAGACCCATCATACAAGTGATTTGCAGACCTTATTGTGAGGCCAATTGTGTCATCATCTGACAAGAATACATGGTTGCGCCCGATGCCGGTTCCGTAATAACAGACGTCGTAGCGTTTTGCACAGTGTTGCAGTTTGGGTGCAATGACCACAGGAGCGTGAGCTGTTGAGACTAAGAAGGGAGGCATGCAGTGGATGATGAGGAGAAATGACTAGGTAAGGACAGAGAGCAGGAGAAACTAGAGGAGGGCTAAAGGCCCCTCGCTCTCCTCTCCAGCTCTGTAACGGCCCACAGTGCCTGCTTCACACAGAGCGGCCAGCTGTACAGCAAATGTGCCTTTCCCTCTCCGCCCCCGAACCATTCTACCCCTCCAGTGCCCCCCTATGCCTGGGCTGACCTGGCCACCGGCGTCTCTCTGTGAGAGAAGGCTCCTCCCTGACTTGGCTTCAAACTCAGCGCTGTCACCAACCCAAAAAACTGTAGAGGTGACCCCAGAATCACTTTTCAGGGATGTAGTTTTGTTTACAACTGTCCTCCCCAGCATCGCCACCTTGATGGTAGAAAAAAAAAAAAGGGCCGAGACGACAACAGGAGCTTAAGTAAAAATGAAGCCACTTTTTCACCTTTGAAAACCTTTAAGATGGAACCCGTGATTAAAAATGTGGCTCAAAAACCGCACTCGGGGACAGTTGAAATAGTACGATAAATGGGCCACGTATGCCCCCATGAGGTTTTAAATGTCATAGTTTAGAGCGGGGTCAAAATGAAGCGATGGGGTGGCTCGACGGCATGCTGATAGACCCAAACAGGCTTTGTGTCAATGAAAGACCTTCAAAAGTCCACTTAAAAGAATCACAACTGAGGGAAGGTTTTGAAACATTTTCCAGAGAAATATCTGTAAATTAAGATGGCATACTAATGTGAGAGAAGTACTTAGTGTCTTGTCTTAAATGAAAATATAAATAAGGGACTATATATGACTGCAGCAGCTGAAAGCTGTATAAATCTGTGTGTCTCTGGAGAAAAATCGGACACCCTCAATTCTGTTGGTGTGCCATGCCAAAAAACTCTAAACTAAAGAGTGGCCAGCTGTCTTCTGGCCTGCTATTAAATTGCTCCTTGGATGGTGGCGATATCATTTTTTTTCTCCATAGGAGTATCACACCAGGTCCCTAAACAGAGCGACCAGCTGTACGGCAAATGTGTACTGATCCATCTGGGCCCTAGCAGGCTGCGACCTCCATCTTAAGACACGTGGGGCTGTTCACAGGCTGGTTTGAAACGTACTCCTCTATACCCAGAACACCTCCTTTCCCTTTATTTACCTCTATCATCATAGTAAATGTCAAGTACCTGGCCACCATAGCCTTGCTTTATGTAGAAACCAGGAACATCATCATCTGAGTGCAATATCCATGCACCAATATATGCTGGCAGTCATACAGAAAAGGCCACCGTGCACACTCGAGACTATTGTATTACAAAGGCGGCTAATACAGACTGGTCTGTGGAGTGAGACATGCTCAGGATTTGTTGCTCTATACACTTAGCACTATAGTTATGTCACACCACATCACTATATATAGAGTTATCAGTGTGAACTGACACCACGGAGCAGGGCATGGATGAAAACAACACCCCTATGAATCCAGCGTCTGCTCCATTACCTACGCTAATAACGTTGACAGCTGAGCGGCGATGACCCCAGCCCCCTGTTTCCCCTCTCCTGTGCAGATGGCCATTAAAGAGAGAAACTGACACTTTTTCAGTAGGAAAGGTATTTAGAGCTCTTCCAAATGACATTTTTTTTTTCTCCTGTTTTGGCCCAAATTAGCTTCGCAGTGATTATTGGCCGGTTTGGAGTTAACCCCGTTCTACATTAAAAAGGTATCAAGACTTTAGAAGCCAGAATTCGACACAATTGCTGATTCACGGTTTTAAAGTTCACCCGGCGCCTCGAAGCTTTTCTCCATACTATTACAGGTAAAGGTGTTGTTTTAATTTCTCTTTCAGATCTTCAGTTTTCTTTCGTTGTCATGTACGACGGCTATCGCTTTGTTACAAATGGTCAGCTTGATTTCTGCCTTCCCCTTATTTTACGGACACAAAAACCATTGCATTAAACAGAAACCCTTTTGAGTAGTCTTATGAAAGCTGTGATTATGTTGAATACAAAGTAATGGCATATCAGAGAAGTAAGACATCAGACAATAACCCAATCACCTATCCTCCTGTTATCTTAAGCTGCCTGAATTCCACTATTATGGGGAAACTGTGTGCTTATACTGCTGAAAGACATAAAGTAACCAGTAGGGGGGTTTGTTTTCTACCCTCCCAGTGTGCTCCGTGCCTGCCTTTGCTAGAGACAGGACTAATGCTGGCATGGTACTGTATTAGGCACCCCCAGTAGAATAGTGGGTGAGCAGATTGCAAAGATGAATACAAAATACACACCTACACACTCAGCTCGTCTCTCTCCTTTGCAAATACGCCGCAGCATCAAAATCACAAATCACATGCTTCTGATTGTTTATGCACAAACAGTGGGTCCCTGATAGAATTGCCTACTGGTCCTGATAGAATTGCCCACCGTGTTTAAATTCACCTGCGCCTAGAAGCGTGTCCCAAACAGAGAGGCGGTTTGGTTCCAGATCAATGAGTCTCTCTCCCACTGAAGACAACAGATAATGCAGTGTAATGAAAGAGCCGCCAAACGAGCTGAATAAATGAATGAATAAAGGAACGTGAGACTGGAATTCAGACGCCTACTTACTGCAGGCAAGAAAAACTGTTTTCCAATTGTCTGTTCTCAACAAATTATTCTGCCTGCATACAAATGACACCCACTGAAAAAGACCCAAAAGATATTTTGTAAATGTGGACATTAGTATCACGCCAACACTCCTTGTTTAAGAGTCTTTGGAAAAGAAATGTACAATTTGTCGCATTGCTTTGATGAACAATACAGTGAAATACATAAACACATTTTTCCAGTTGATTTGATGTCATACAGGACATATGTTATCAAATATTTAGATATGTAGTGAGATGTGAAGGTGCATGACAACAACAATGAAAAAAACATGTACTGCAGCAACATAGTGAATCTTAAAAATAAAGATGGTTTTATGAAATTTTAGACAGTTTGAATGTCTTTTTTTTTTATAATCCCCACGGGCATGCACATGTATGTGACCATACACATGCATTGGAGAATAAGGACAACAGGTTTTTGCACCACACAGTGGTTATGGTTGACTGCCAAACTGGTATAATACTTTCCACTTTTTAAGTGATAGGGTGTTGATGCTTGTGAGCCTGAATAAAACAAGGGTAATAATCATATGCATTTTTGGTATGTGACTCATCCCCTAAGATATAAAAATACTCATTCTGACCGACAAAGCAGATCAAATAGCTGTTGAATTGCTAAAATGTTGCTTCATCTTTTGTGCTTATGACATATCTCACACATAAATCTCATGTATTAAAATATAAGGTGACACGCATACTTGGAAATTGCAGCAAAATCAGGTGTGAATTAACTTTAACCATTATGCCACTGTATTTATGTCACTGTGCAACTGCTTCATGATGCTGGCAAAACAGTATGTCCTACCCAGCATGTGGTTGGCCACATGAACCTGGATGTCCCATTCACTGTAGAACACCATTTGGCATTTGATGCACTGGTATGTCTTCTTCTGTATATATAGATTAAAAGACCAAAAAGAAAGAAAGAAAAAGAAAAAAGAAAAAAGGACAAAGATTATTATAGACGATCAAAGATTGAATCTGTATTTCTTATTGTTTTATATACTAACCCCAATTCCAGTGAAGTTGAGACATACAATGATACAATACAATGATTTGCAAATCAGTTTTGACCCATATGCAGTTGAATACACTCCAAAGATAGTATATTTAATGTTCAAACTGATAAACATTATTGATCTTTGCAAATATTTATTCATTATGAATTTGATGCCTGCAACACATTCCAAGAAAGCTAAGACAGAGGCGACAAAAGACTGGGGCCGTTGAGGAGTGCTCAAAAAACACGTGTTTCGAATATTCCACAGTGAATTGGAAGAAGGGGAGTGTAGTATCCCCGAAAGGCCCTGTTGTCCACAAGCGAAGATGGGGCGAGGTTCACCACTTGGTGAAAAACTACATGAGCAAATAGTCCAAAAGTATAACAACATTTGTCAACGTAAAATTGCAAGGAATTTGCGGATTTCATAATCTACGCATCATAAAATCTTTAAAGGATTCAGAGAATCTGAAGAAATCTCTGCGCAAGCGGCAAGGCCAAAACCCAATATCGAATGCCCATGACTTTCAATCCCTCCGATGGTTCTGCATTAAAAAAAAACAAAAAAAAAAACGCATCTTTGCGTAAAGCATATCGCCACGAGGGTCAGGAACACTTCAGAATACCATTGTCAGTTGATACAGTTTGTCACTGCATCTACAAATGCAGGTTAAAACTGTACCATGTAAAGCCAAAGCCATACATCTACAACACCCAGAAACGCTACCTGCTTCTCTGGGCCCCAGCTCATCTGAAATGGACTGATGTGAAGTGAAAAAGTGTGCTGGGGTCTGATGCGTCTACATTTTAAATTGTTTTTGGAAATAACGGACGTCATGTACTCTGGGCCAAAGAGGAAAAGGACCAGTTCAAAAGCCAGTGTCTGTGATGGTACCGGGATGTGTTAGTGCCCGTAGCAGCCATTAATGCTGAAAGATACATACAGGTTTTGGAAGAACATATGGCATCAGATTCAAAATGAGTAGATATCTGCAAAAAACATGAATGTTTATCAGTTTGAACATTAAATGTCTTGTCTTTGTAGTGTATTCAGCTGAATATTTGTTGAAAATGATTGGCAATTTATTGTATTTGTTTTTATTTACGTTTCACACAACGTCCCAACTTAACAGGAATTGAGGTTTTTATATATTTCAAAATTAATTTGTACAACGCATTTAAAATACCTCTTCGGTTTGCGAGGGACTGGACCTGGGCATCGGGGAAATCTGGGGTGTCTTGAGCTGTCCGCTGTTACTGTCTCCTGTTTGTTCGCGATGCACTGTCTGGACGTGGTTATGCAACTCTGCTTCAGACTCAAACTTCACATTACAACTTGTGCATCTTGTCTTGGCAGTAGATGATGAGGATGTAGAAGAGGATGAAGATGATGAAGAGATCGCTTTGCCTTTCCCCTCTCCTGGGCTGAGACTCTCTCCCTGGATCCACTGAGCTGTAGTTGTTGCTGGAGTGGTGGCTCCCCCCTGCTGCTGCTGTGGTCTCCCTCCATTCACTGTTGGGCTTGAGCTCTTGGAGCCAGCAGCTGTCACACAGGATGCACAAAGGCCATATGGCAGACCATTGATATCCAGTTTGACCAAGTCCTGTTTTGACCGAAAATCTTTCAGGCAAGAGGCGCACTTGTAAAGTTTCTGGGGATGGTGTTGCTGTTGGTTCTGAGAGATGGCGTTGCTGCGACCGATGGGTTGGTTGGATGACATCGTTCCCGTTTTCTGCATGTGGAAGGTACCGTGGATCTTTAGCTCCAAGGTGGACGTGACTGTCTGCATGCACACCACACACCGGAAACCAGTAAGGGAATTCCTCAGGTCAGGGTGCATCTGACAATGTTCAAGGAAGTCCTCTTCACTCTGCAGTGGCATCTTACAAATTCGGCAGCTGCCTGTATCCAGACTTTTGCTGTGAGTGACCTTGTGTTCTGTCAGGGTGAGCAACGAAGGGAAACGCTCACCACAAATGGGGCACATGTAGTGTTTGACAGGCCCAAGGTGCGTCTGCATGTGTTCCCTCAGCCCAGCCTCAGAGAAGAAAGTGCGGGAGCAGACGTTACACTTGTGATTACCCTTGATCATTTCTGCTTTCCTTTTCATCATAGCGCTCTCACCAGGGCGTATATTGTGGTCCCTCAACTGGTGATTTGTGAGTAGTGACTCCATGGTGTAAGAGGCACCGCAGATGTCACATCCGAACATCGGGTCCGCGGTATCCACCTCTTCCTCACTTCCATCGTGGCTGTTCTGGGATTCTACAACAGATCCGCCTGCTGTCCCTGTGCCATGGCTGTTGGTAAGGAGACCTTGTAGTTCTGCATCTTCTTTAGGCTGGCCATCACCTGCACTAACAGTGGAGCCATTAGCACTACAGTTCTGTGCTTTTCCCTCATACACACAGTGTTTCTCCCTCAAATGTTTCTCCAAGAGCACAATAGCGTGGAAGGCCTTGCTGCAGAAGCGACAGTTATACTTCTTACTGTGGGTGGTGATGTGACATTGCAGCTCCACCTCCGTACCAAAGGACTCTCCACAAAAAATGCAGCGATGGGCACGGCCCTGGTTTTCCAGATGGCTATGTTTGACATGGAGCTGCAGGTCTGTCTCATGTCTGAAGTCCCAGTTGCAGGAGGTGCAGCGGTACACCTTCTTCTCATTGCTGTGCTTTACAGCCAGGTGAAGCTGAGTTGACACCTTTGAGTCAAATACCTCTTGGCACAGTGTACAACGAAAGAATACAAAGGTATGCATGTCAAGTAGGTGCTTCTGCAGATCATCCACAGAAGTGAACTGCTTATCACAGCTCTCACAGATGTAGTATGTGGAGGTAATAGTGAAGTGTATTGTCACATGCTTCAACAAGGATTCTTGATTTGGGAACTCTTTATTACATTGTGGGCAGGTGAGTTGAGGTTGCACGCCATCCAGGTGAGTCTTTAGGTGAGTTTGAAAAAGATCTAAGCTGGTATACTTTGCTCCACACTGGTTACATATGAACTCACTGGCTGCGCGGGAGGCTGAGCTGCTTTGCTTCAGTATGGCAGTTTGCTCAACACTTATGGGAGAAGATGGGCTGAGCGTGCGCAGAGACTTCTTTCCATTGTTGATGTAGTTCAAGGCCAGTGGAATGTTCTTGTGATTCTCCTTGATGTGCTTGTTAAGCTTCAGAACACTGTTAAATATTGGGGAATTGGTGCAGTAGGAGCAGGAGTATACCTCTACAATAGGCTCCTTGGGGGTTACAGCCAGAGGGGAATCGAAGCGCAGGCTCCCCCCGTCACAGTGAGTCTGGCGAACATGCTCTTCCAGGGTAGCCTCAGTCAAAAAGCCCATGAAACATTGGGGACAGAAAAAGGCATTGCTCTCTTTGGCCACAGGACTGGGAAAGCCATGGGAGCAGCGGATGTGCTCCTGCAGGGCATTGAGATCACTCAGTACCTCAGGACAGAAATTACACTGAAGGAGGGCATCTGGTAAGCTAGCTAACAAGGCAGCAGGTCCTTCTGCGTTGTGGATCTGTTTAAGATGTTCATTAAGATTTAACAATGAGGGCAAGATTTCTAAACAAAAATGGCAAGTGTGGGCTTGCTCTGGCTTGTCCAGGTGAATAGTTCGCAGGTGAATTTGAAGAACAGCCAAACTGGAAAACACTTGTTTGTTGCAATAGATGCAGCTATAGGAAACTTTAGGCTGTTTGGAAGAACGCCCTCCAATATCTGATGCGTTCTGAGCTGCCCTTTTTCTCCTCCCCCTTGCCTTGGGCACTGGGGGTGCTGTTTCCACCATTGTGGAGCTGTCAACGGACAAGTTTGAATCAGGAGTAGTGCTAGAGACAGAGGTATAGCCAACAGTCAGCAAAGAAGGGCTGTTACTATGGTTACTAGACTCGGGGAGCTGGTGGATGTCCATGTGAGAGTAGAGGTCTTCAACGGAGAGAAAGTGCTCAGAGCAGATAGCACAGGTATGGCCCTTCCGGTCACGGCTGTGGGCCTGGTCAATGTGGCTAAGCAGGGTTCCCTCATCACTGAATGGTTCATGGCAGTAGATACACTGAAGGGTGGCACCTAGGCCTCCATCCTCTGATGGAGAGCACTCTGGGTGGCACTCAGCGATGTGCCTCTGAAGCTCCTCTGGGACATCAAAGCCCTCCTCACAACGGCTGCATTTGCGAGTTTCTTTCAGCTTCCATTCATCAGCCCTACAGAGGCTTGAGCTGCTGCCATCTTTGCCTCTTTCATGTACTTGCATGTGGCCGTGAAGTGAACTGGAGGAGAGGAAGCCTCTGCGGCACACAGGGCACTTGTGGGGTTTGTTGGAGGCGTGAGTTTTCATGTGGATTTTGAGGTGATCGCTACGGGAGAAGGAAGAGTCACATTCCCCACAGTGGTACTTCTTATCACCCGTGTGCAGCTTCACGTGTCGATCACGACTACGCTTGTGCTTAAACAGGCGGCTGCAAAAAGTACAGCTGAAGGGGAGTTTATCGCCGTGGCTCTGCTCGTGTCGCTTGAGGAAGCTCAGACGACTGAATGACTTGTCACAGAACTGGCATGGGTATGGCAGGCCAGGACCCCCTTCCTCCTCACCAAAATCATAGTCCTCACAGTGTCCTGGAGAAGTCTGATCCTTGCTGGAGGGTGACGATGCTGGCCAGGAACATGAAGGGTCATCCTCAATATCAGCACCGTCTGGAGTGAAAGACAGACAGGCAGGGAAGAAAGGGCATGGTAGAGAAAAAAAAAAAAGAGGAAACGGTGAGTTTCAGGGAAGAGTTCATTACTGTATTGGGAACATATCAAAATTTATTTGAATTTCATTGTCATAGTAACTGTAAGAATGTGTGGTGAATGAATACAATTTTTTTTAAATGACTGTAACAATGGCTCTCCTTGGCTGTTGTCTTGTTACATTCAAATATACAATTTAAACTATGATTAGAGGAGATAATAGGTGCAAAATACTTTTATGACAATTAACCTTGTATGTGGCCATGTAATGGCTTTGCCCACTGTGACTCAAAAAGTAATCTCTCTGACATTTAAAGCAGACACATGACAATGGGCCTACTCGGCGAAGTAAGCCTGGCATGAGGTAAATTACAACATTGCTATTATTCTTGAATAATTTCCAGAGTATTTCTTCTAATGAAATTTTTTTTATGACAAAAGAAAGTATGCACGTAAAACCATTTGACAAAGGCAAAAAAAACAAATGTGCATTTTCGACCTTTCCCATACTTTGCTTTTAAGAATCCACTACATAATGAATGGTTTTCATGAAACATCATTCATAATGTATTTCAGTGGATATTAGATTATGGAAGACGGCATGCATTATTATCTTATTTGTCAGTGTAGCCATTTCTTAACTGTAAGGCAATAGACACTTGTTGGGTGAATGTGCCATAAAATGATGCTGGAGAGGCAAAATACAAAAAGGTAAGTGAGTGGCTCACTAACTGCACAGAAACACAAGCAGGTACACAGATGGACTATGGAAGCACACATGTGTCCATTTTCATAATGGCTCAGTATACAAATCACTTATTTGCCTGCATTCCATCACACTGTTTGACTTTATGTGATATAAATGGAAAACACACAACACTACTTTCCACAAGTTCAAAGGGTTACAGACCACTTCTTCCTGCTGCAAAATTCTAAGTGCTGTGAACTTCCTTACTTAAATAAAACAACGTAATCCCAGCCCCTTCAGAAAAAAACTGTGTCAAAAGGCCAAAACTTGGAATTGGAAAAACAAGAGGAAACTGAAAAGATTTATGAGTTAGACAAAGGAAAAACATGAGCTCTTTATAGGATCCAACCTCTGTATTCTCCTTCAGCTGACAAATCTAAGTCTCTTTCTCTTCCCCTCTCTGTTGTTTTTACTGGAAGATCTGCCCTTTGTCAGGATATCATGCCCTCTTTGAACACTTACCCCCATCAGCGCCTATCTTCAGGAAACAGATGGGGTCGGAGGCCATTCCCTTGCCCCTCCAAACTGCTGAAAGCGGCACATTGAGAACCCACCTCCACACCGTGGCCCTCCCAAAAACCTCCTACCCTTGGCAAGCCGCCCACTCCGCACACATATCTCAGTCAAGGAGCAAACCTTGCCTGATTTACTTGCTTTATTTCTCATATATGTCTCAATGTTTTCTCTCTCTCTGGTTTGAGGGAGGATGGTTGACTCAGTGCTATGCCCTCCTCCACAGAGGGGGCGGATCTGCCCTCTTTCTCACTGCCTCTCAGGATTTGGGAGAAGAAGACAGTGCAAAAAAAATGACCTCAACCAATGCCTTACAGTCAAACATATTGGCTTTCAGACAGTAGAATAAAACAAACAAATAAATGGGCCTGTATACAAGGTTAAATGAAATTCTACTGTCTTAAATGAAGATGGCATTGCCTTGAGACATGACCAAGCAGTCAGGACAACCCTGCCCCATATTTTTTGTTTGTTTGCTTGATGTATAGTATTTATTTAGTGCCATTGTCCAATAACGCATATACATAAAGTAGTATCTGTGGGGGACATGTGGGATTTGCAAGCAGCTTGAGGTCCACAAACGCATGGTTAGATGAGCAAACAGTTATTTTATTTGTTGGCTTCTGAAAAAACACTGGATTTATTGTGTAACATGTTACAATATTGGTAATATGATGCAATACTGGACTCATGTTCTCCAAGGGTAACATTTTCATCAAATCATCATACTTGAACATGTTAAGTGTGTGTGTGTGTGTGTGTGTGTGCGTGCGTGCATGTTGGACTGAAACTATAATTTCTGCTGCAGCTAAAAAAATGCAGTTCCCAGTCTTATTAAAAAAACAACAAATAAAAAATAAAATAAACAATTAGAATCTGTTTTCAGATATTTCGTGTTCATTAATTCAGTTAACTTTAAATTCAACATTTTGTCCAGTTTCTCTCTGTTACACGGCATGGAAGGATGGTCAGACAGTCTCTCTCTTTCTCTTTCTCTCTCTCACACACACAAACACAGACACACAAAACATATCTGCACTCATACATGTACACATAGAATACACAGCACAATGGCCAAAAAAGTGTGTGAACAACAGTGGATGAAAGAGCAATCAGCCTCAGGAGACTTCAAGAGGAAAAAGAGAGAGAGAGAGACTTGTTTTTTTCCTTCTTCACCCAGACAAGAAATGCCCAGGCCTCAGCAGCAGCCTGAGTAAATAAAAGAATGGGCCTTACTTCCCTGTCTCTCGGGCCAGGGGCCTGTGCACGCCAGCACTCTCTGTGCTGCTGCCAAAGGGGATGCTGGGGCCTGAAAAACTACACCCTGCAGCTGAAGGGCTGTCTTTGTTGGTCTGCCAAGGCCTTCCTGAGCATCCTCCAGCCAACAGCCTGTCACATCCTGGGAGGAAGACCTCCATCTTAAGGCCTGTCCCTCTCTGGGAGTTCTGTCCCTACCCCCTCCTTTTTTTTCTCTCTTAAATGTCTCCTATATGGAACAAAACAACCTCACTCAAAGTAGTCCAATAAAGGAATGGAGGAAAATATGCCATAGTTACAAAAGTTGGATAGAATTTCCACCTGTAGTTACACCTCATTCAGCCTTTTAAAAAAAACAGAACAAAAATCCAGCTAGGACTTCAAAATTTTAAAATTTTAATGTATGAAAGATCAATAACGCTGGCTCTGAAAAAACATACTCCTGTTTGTTTTTAATTGCAATTGTTATTACTACATTTACTTTCTTTCCATAATTGTCTGTCTGTGGAACATTTTCAGAACTAGTACTTGTATGTTTGTTTATAGCAGCTGTTCCTCAAACTAGTCTTCAATGATAGATAAGGTAGGTCTGCCATTTTTGGTCTGTATATGACATTGGTCAGAATCAGCCACCTATATTTTGATATATGATATCAACGTATTCAAAATCTAGAAAAATAAAAACAACATAAGCAAAGTATTAATTTTAATGATGGCATAAATGGCAAAGCCATCAAATTCTGTTGTGCTTGTACATTGAAAATAGCAACTCCAATGTGATCGTCGGTACAGAACAATCTATAATATTTGAAAACCTTGAAAATAAAGTCCAAACATTCACAAATGCATCAAAATAATTGTCCTGTGAATGGGAGAATGGGCATTCAGTCTATTGTGACCATAGCTGACAATCCATTTTGGTATCAAGTAATTATCCAAAGATCATTCTTTAGGATAATTCCGCTATTCGTTATGTTTTCTGTCTCATAAGAAGTCATTTTAGAAATCTTTCAGCGGTCCTGGTAATCACTCTGAAGCTGGACCTTCATGTCTGAGGTTCTGGAAACAGCTCAAAATGGCTTATCACTGCCTGACAGCAACAGTACATTTCTTCATTTTAGGATGGCAAACTGTTATCCAGGTCCAAAACCTTATCTTATCAGAAGTGTGCTTCTACTATCACTCGTCTGCCGCCACTATCGAAAGCTGTTCAAAAGCCAGTCTAGAGAAGCAAAGGCTGACCAGGCTTTCAGTAGCCAAACCTTATCTTTCTCTGTGTTTACAAGAGATCTGTACATGATGATTGTCATAGAAGATATGTTTGAGTGAGTGTATTTGTGGCACGCTGGGATTTGGTATTCATTGAATAAACAAAACACTGACAACTTGTCTGATGTTATACCATGACCCCACTTCTTATTCAGAAAAGAGATCTTTTTACAAATACAGGGAAAAAATAGTGAGTCTTTCCCATGAGATAATGGATGTGTCATCTCAACACTTTACCTGTTCTGAAACTGAAATAGCAACGTGTGTCTTAACAGCTCGCTATCATGCAATGCCCTATTTGTGACACAATCACTTAAAATTGTAACAGGAGATGGTGAGGATAATTTACACATTAACTGAGACTCAAATCTTTGTGTGCATCAAATGAACTTATCACTCAGTGAATTAAGGATCGCAAGGTGGTGTGTTTTATTCACTCCCTCCTGCAAGAAAAGCCCCCTGGTACTTCTGTTGATGGCAATTCCCGTTTGTCATCATCAAAATTGCCAGGGGGCAAAATGAGGACTTAAAACAGAACAAGTGTCTCATACACAGAACCACTGCAATAAAAAGGACTATTCCGTTACAAAATACTAATCCTAGAGTAAAGAACTGTCTATAGGTGTGTATATGTGTGTGTGCGTGCGTGCAAGCGCGCACATGTACAGTGTAGTACACATACTCAGACCGTCTCTTTTCCTCTTTTTCTCTTAGCAAACACAATATGTTTTTTCACAAATCACTCTGAAATGTCAGGTCCCTCTCCCCTTTGCTGCAGATCAATCAAATCCTCTATGCTCCAGGATGGGGAGTTGGGGGTGAGGGGGTGGGGAGTGGGAGTGGGAGTGGGGGGCAGCGGCAGCAAACAAGGACACTATTGGACAATGCCGGAAATCAGCAGAAGGATTCACTTCGAGGGGTTGATCTATTCCATGCCAGAAAGTTACTCTAGCCAAACCTCATGTACACAAACATATACTACATACACATGGCAGAAAAATGCACACATTCCCCAACTGCAGTCAATGGGGAGTTTTTCACACAAGGCCTGACACAAAGAGCTGGAACATCAAGCGCTGTCCTGACTCTGTGGTCGGGGTGTCCATTACTCCAGCCCTCATGGCTCTCTCTCGCTTTCTCTCTCTTAACCATAGGGATACAGGAAACTGTCAACTACTTTGTCCACATTACCCACGTCCCCCAGCTCAGACAGGAGCACTTGGTCACTGTCCCAGAAATCACAGTGCCCCGATGGCAGCCCAGGAAAGCTAGACAAATGAAAGGCCTGAGAAGGAAAGTAGGACGGCCGGTCATCCTTTACTGGGCTTTTGCCATCCATGATATTGAGATACATTTAAAAGTTGGAATCCGGTGTTTATGAGACATGCGCCTCCCACAAAGTATGATCGTTCTATACGATAACACTTAATTTTCTTGTGACGGGGCTGCCATTTATAAGATTGTGTTTGTAGTGAAAATTAGCGTCATGTAACAATGCATAATTGCTGTGTTTGGAGGTGTCTCGATAACTGCGCAGTAAGGTCAGTTTAGCTCCTACGTAAACGCTAGATATGAATTAGCGAGCTCCGATTGTGAAGGAGAAAAACAAACATTTTCCGATGGCACAGAAAAAGAGAAAAGAGGTCTGCACATAGCTAAAATATCAATTTTATCTGCTGATTTGACAAAGAAAAAGCAGCCAAGGCATAACTCTTGAGAGCAAAACCCAGTGGCATACAGGTGAGGCTGTCGCCGTAGTATTTCATTTTAAATGAGACTAAAACTTGTACTTTGAACATAAGCCCAAGAACCAGAAAAAGTCCACGGAGTGATTTGAAATGAGAAAAAAAAAAGAGAGAATGAAGATTTCAGAGCATATCATTCACTTCATATACTGCTATGATAAAACTCTGTTTGAATACAATGTTAAAAGAAATGGTAAAAATATTATAAAGGCTAGTATAGATTTTTTTGACCATTTTATTGGATAAGTAGTTGTTATTATAACACGTTTCTGAAAGAATCATTGTATGTTTAGCTTTGACTGCGGAGCATTGCGCATTACATTTATCATTGTAATTGTTCATCGGGCAAAGTCGCAGGGACGGCGATAACGAGAAATTAAATTCTCATGTCTGCCTCATTTACAAGCTTTTAAAATGATGCTTTTGAGAGTTTTTGGTGAGGAAAATAAACGAAAGTTAATTAATACATTTAATCACCGTTTTGCGAGAAATATGATTTTGGAGGTTATTTGTAGGTTGATTTTCACTTGACTTCACCCGTGAATTTTGGATTAAAATTCACCCACACCAGGACTCACACCTCAGAGTTGAGTGTTCTGAATATCTCTTTGTACAATAAATTAGTGTTGATCAAAGAAAAGAAGACGCCGCCGTGACGGCATGACAAATGTTTTAAAACGGAAGGCTTCAAGTTCAGTGGGGGTAAAAACAAAATGGCTCCCACATTACTGTGGCTGAGCCGCGTATCTGTCCATGGGATTTGGGTTGTTGTCCTGGCATTTTACTGGAAAGCGGTGGTGTTGAGGGGAAAGACAGGACCACTTCAGGTAAAATGAGAAACAAACAGGAAGGAGGCTGTTCTTTGGGTCTTGGCTTAAACAATCGCCACAGTAAACCTCCCAGAGGGAGAGAGGAGGATGACAGTCTGTCCCCCAGCATGCTCCTTCACCACCTGCCTCACAGCACTGGCTCCAAGGGACTACTGGGCAAAGCGGGATTGGGCTGGGCTTCAATACTCAGGGGAGTCACTGTGTGTGTGTGTGTGTGTTGTTCCCTCAGCACTGCGGCAATCAGGTGCAAGATCCAGTGGACAATCAGCTAGCCAGTTAGCCTCTGTAAGAGACACTGGCAGTGCTCTGCTGTGCTGCTTTACCTGGATGCTCTTTCATCTAATACCGGGCCTATATTAGTCACTCTTGTGAAATGATGCAGTCAGTTTGGGAAACGGAGGAGGGAAAAAAAAAAGCACAACCGCACAAACTAAATCCCTACACGTTAACCTAATTCAAATAGGGTTTGCTCCGCGAGGTTGCAAAGAGCTGGACTGAGAACAGGCTGTAACGTCTAAACTTAAACGCACAACTATTCATTTCATTCTAATCATCTTAGCCCCTTGAATGATTTAAGAGAAGTTTGTGCCAACAACTGTGTTTTATCCACGACACCGTCTATTTGCAAGTGAATGATAAAAGCCTCCTGAAACTGCATGTATGGGACCAGGAGCCAAAGGGATGGAATCCCTCTTAGCTTCAGTATTAGCATGCGCCAGATATGCCCAGTCCTACTTCTTGACCTATAACCTTTGGTTCCCCTGATTAATACACTGTGGCTCTATTTGATATCTCCTCAACGCCATCCAAGCTTGTCGGTGGTAAAACAACTGGAGACAGCCCTGGAGGGAGAAGAAAACATGCATTTTGCAGAAGAGAACGGGAGAGGAAGAAAAACAAGCATCAACTCAAGCAAGACGGTGTATTTTCATGCATCCCTGTCTTAAATGTCAAGATTTCTTAACCCTCAGTGGCTGCAACACTGACACCTCTCCAAGGTTCAACAGAAACCGCATTCATTAATAATTAGCTTAGTTGTGCGGACGGGGAAGGAGACCGGAATCGAGGAGGTGAGCAAGACAGCTAAAATTCTAACTTTTGTCCTTTCCTTGAGAGAATCAAATTTCAAGACGAGTTTCTTTTTTTTTTCATTTTTCTTCCTCTCTTGTTTTCCTGGTGTGTTGGCCAGAATCCCGCAGGCGGCCAATGAACGAGCAATTCAGATGTCGCATCAGCCTTACCACTCCCTCCTCTCCTTAATCATGGCTCTAATACCCTCCAGATGAATAAACATCTTCATCCCCTCTCTGTCGAAGCCAGAAGGCTCCTTCACTCTTGAATCCAAGTGAGAAAGACGAAAAGAGAGAAAGAAACAGAGAATTGAAGAGGGAGCACAGGCAACAGATGACAGATGGAAGGGTGGATCAATGTCGAAATGAACCAACAGCAAAGTAACAAAGCCGTGGCAAGATTTTTTGGTTCTTCAAATAGTTGGTTTGATCTGTTTCCCCCTTGACACAATTACCACAGTCCTCCTGATTATTTTTCTCTTCTTTAACACATTGTACGGGCAGGTTGCGCTTACTTTTATGATCGCGTTAGGAAAGTAGGGGTTTTGCGAGTTGTTGTGCAACCTTGTCGCCTCAGAGTGAGTCCACAGACTGCGCAGGAAGGGGGAAGGGGCGGAAAGGGAGGAGGTGGGGTGTGGTGGGGGGGGGGGGGGGTTGGGGAGGGGGTTGGTCCCTTGAGAATGGGCCAGGCCCCAGACCAGCACTTCCCTGGCCCAGTAACTGTGCCAGAATACTCATGACATGTGTGTACAGTATGTGAGCACAAATGGTAGACAGATTTAGGGGTTTGCTTTGTTTCCCCTTCTATTGTTTTCACTGGTATCCAGGCAGCTTATTATCATATCTTAATACTACCAAGTATCAAAAACACACACACATATACATAGTCATGCATGCACACGCCTCATGGACTGAAGTAGTTCCTTCTGTGCCCTCACTCTCATCTTCATTTGCAGAGCAGGGCTGGAATATGAGGCCTGAATACAACCAGACAAATGACTACAGGGCATTTTACTTATTCATCCATCACTTCACATTGATTTATTCCTGTTTATCTATTTATCAGCTGTGAAAAAAAAACCTCTTTGGATTGTTTTGCCAAAAGTTTTTATGCTGACGTACTTAGTGGAAAACTTTCATGGTCACTGAGGAAGAGTCCCTAGAAGAAAAACAGAAAAGGTCCATCTCACCTTTGAACGGCCTTCTCTCGCTCCAGCAACTCAATACATTATTCTCATTTTCCTATTTCCATAGGCTTAGCACTCCTTGGCTTAGTAACCATTTACTTAGTTACACACCACCACCTGGGAGGCTATTTATGTCTCTCTCAGGAGAGGAACTCAGTATGACTGCCAACCAACCCCTCTCAGATGTTCAGTATGACTTGACATTTAAAAATGGCTTTAGAGACAATGTTAAGGGAACGGATTGAGAATTTTAGATCTTTTGTTATTATAAAAACAGAAACAAAGGGTGCAGTGGCCTTTTCTGGACTTTGGTACAATTTCTTAAAAGCATCCATTGAAATTCCAGAGCTGTATTAAGGAGTTTTCATCCAACATCACTGCACCACTAAGATGAACCCGTTTTAGGGATGATAATCCAAGACAATGGATGTAACATTCCTCTACTATCAGCTATCATGTATAGCAAAAACCATATTAGCTAATCACCTTTTTATTTGTTTTTGTAGATGTAAGAACATAAGCCATTATAGTAATTTTACAATGTTATGCTTGATTAATCAGATGGCCCTCTCGCTAACTAGAGATAACAAGGGATTTTTATAACATTGGTGAGCTTTACTCAGGTTTAGTCCGCCAGGCAGCCGATGGATACGAAAGAAAGTGAGTGTAAAGAGACATTCTATCATAGTATGACTGATATCATACAACAGGACAGAAATGTGTTTTCTCCTTTTCTTGATCCGTATTTTCCTTGGTCCTTCTTGGGTTAGTTTGGCGACTATCCTCTCCGCAGTTGTTCATTGTCGAATGGACAATTTGGAGTTGAGAAATGAAATCCCACGTACTCTGCATATAGTTAGGAGGGGATGTGGGCATAGAGGTGGCACACAGCCCCATGGGTAATTTGTAAAACATGAGCCATGGCACCTGAGGACCATACTGAAACTCGGGTTAGGATGACTCAGTCACAGGTGCATCATGAAGACACACACCTCCCACGGGTTATGATGGGTAACAACATTTCTTTATAAATATGAAATTCTCAAGATTTGGATCATTGTCTGAGCCCTTACTCTTAAAGTCCCTATCCGATCGCAAAATCTTGTTTTTATTGCCGTTACCACGCTTGAATGTTTGATTCTCACCGTATACAATGACGTGTACAATGAGCTTGGCACACTGATCAAATGGTAAGTATTTTTCTAGTATTTTTCTTTCTTTTCAAGATTTTGTTTTCTTTATCTGTTTTTCCCTTTACTATTCAGTTTGCTGATCAGGTTTAGGGGCATGTTATCTAATGCCAGTTCCTTAAAAATAGTTTTACAGGCTTAATAAAGTTATAAAAAGCCTTGCACAATAAATAAAGAGTAAAACTTAACAATGGGTTTGAACTGCAGTTGTCAGTACAGTTGACATTGGCAATGACAACATATAGTCAGATAATCTAATCACATTTTGTTTTCCATATGCATGGTTGCATTAGTGTTTGAGAACCGTGCCAGCGATAATATCTGTAATATCAGTGTCATTTAGGAGAAAAGCATCTCCCTGCAGATTTAGACAAGGCAAATTCAATTACTAATGATCTGGTTTGTTGTGAGGACTAGAACCTGTGTTTTTGTCTATTTTATTTTTTATTCATTCTATTATTATAAAGAATTTCATTTTTTCAGGAAAGTGAAAAGCATGTTGAATTTGCTGCCATTCCTTCTTTTACTAAAAAGTTAAATGTATTGTTCTATCCCTACCTGTGTATTTATACATGGATGCGTGATATAAAATTAAATTGAATACCAATCAATGTCTGTTTAATGTTTAACCCGATTGTAGTACTACTTCTATTTATGTAGGTAATGCTTGTATGCTCGACACGAACTAAATATGTAGAGTGACGTTTCCATCCATGATGACAAATACTTGATGTTTAGACTGTTTCAGCACGATTAATAAATAATCGCGTCCATCTTCTGCGTGGTAACTCAATAGAAAAGCTGTCACACTACAGGCAAATTATCAGTTAAACCTGGGTAAACCATAACGGGGCACGTTAAAATGGAGGCTGTGAAAAGAGCTTAGAGTCACCTCGAAGTTGCGGATGCTGGATCATCAAATGTACAAACACTCCATACAATATATACCCAAGCCCACACATGTTGGTTTTATAAGATCTCTTGATTAAGATTCAACAGACATAACATCCCACATGCATAGTCTCTGCTTTGCTGGGCCTCAGATAACCTTTATCCTATAGGGTTTAATTAATGTCAGCCAGCCCACGCTGCCTTTCAGAAGGAATCGTCTTTGCCCTCATGTTGCCTAAATCCCTCTGTTTCTCTGGTGAGGCTGGCTGCCTTGTTTATCCCAACTACAGGTACTAGTCCCTATTAGGCCTGCACTTGTTACTGGGAGAAGATGGAATTATTTACCAATAGCAGAGGGGAATGAAGTGAGTGAGAGAGAGAGAGAGAGAGCGGCAGCATTTGAAACATGGAATGAGATTTTTATGTCGTTTTCTAAGGAAGTGAAAAATCATTTTTGATACCCCGACATTGGCAGGTGCTGAGTATCACAGATACGGAAATCTTTCCATTCAAGTGTAGAAAATAAGGCAATGCTGGATGGGAAGTGAATTGCCCGAAAGTACCGTGCAGTAAATCTCTTTGATGAGACACATCTTTTACCCTGCGCTTTGCTGAGGTTATCATGTGATCATGAGTAAACAGACAACTATGTTTTGTTAAACAGATACCCGGGGTGCTTGTGCACGCTCTTCACTCAGGGCAAACTGTCTGCATTCTATCTGCATCTCTGCCTCTCTGTGCAATACAACAAAACATACAGAAAACAAAAGGGAGCACAGAGGGGAAGAATGAAGAAACAGACCGAACAATAAACTCAACCACAAGTGACAGAGTTTGACTTTGTTTGGATGTGTGCGTGCGTGCGTGCGTGCGTGTGTGTGTGTTTGTGTGTGTGTGTAAGACAGATAGCAAAAAAGAGAAGCACCAAGGAGATAAAGACAAAATGCAGAAAGGGAAAGAGACAGAGGGCGGCAGAATAAACGAAAGACAGAGGGAGAAATCAAATTTGCGAGAACATAACAAAAAGCTGTATCTCCGACAAAAGGGAACACACAAGGGTATTAGTCTAGCTGTCTGCACCAGCAGGATCCTCTGAAAGTTTATTAAACTAGAACCCTTCAAGAGAAGGGAGAGAGTAGTAAACTATACTACTGGGGAGAAAAAGGAGAGGGAAAGAGAATGGTAGGGTGTGTGTGTGTGTGTGTGTGTGTGTTGGTTAAAAACGAGAAAGAAAAAAACTAGCATTTCAGCATCTGTCTCTCAGAAATTCTTTTATTTCAGCCATGCATTAAGTAACCTCCCCACTGAGTTGGGCTCTCCTTCCTGGTGTGGATAAAGCTGTCCCTCGGGGGAGCCGCTGGTAATTTCCAGCTTTGCCAGAAACTCAGGTATTAGAAAAGACCACTTGGGGACCTGCCACAATATACCTTCACAATTTCATACGCTCTGAAAAAGAGCGAGCCCCTCCTACCCGGCCTACCCCCACCCTCCGAATAAATCCCCTCGAGGGTCCCCAGTTCAAATTTCTGAAGTGCAGACAACGGGTGTATATGTGGGGGAAGGGAGGGTGGTGATGGTGGGGGCCCGTGGGACCAAGCACCAGCAATAGAAAATCCACTGCATAGAAGAGAAAAAGCATTTCCTCTCTGGTCTGGCAGGAGTGCTTTTTTCCCCTGGCTCCCACCAGAGGCTTTTTACAAAACATGTGTTGCTGACATGTTGACAGATTGCTCAGTGAAGTGTTAGGCGCATGCACACGGCTGGCCATTTAGGGGGACATGGCTTCCTACCCAACATCCTCTACCTGAGGCACCATGTTTTATACATCATCCCCCAAAGAAGAAAGGAAACAATAAAAGGTAAGGGAGTTGCTTCCTTTGTGAGGAAAGCAGAGTGTCAGAGAGCAGAGAGAGAAACTGTATATAATGCTGCCTTAGCTGAACTGCGGCGATAAGCAGGAGCAACGGAAGTGAGGATAGGGGAGAAAAATGGTTACAGGCAGCAGAGATGGAGATGAACCAGACAGGTAGAAAACATAGCTTGAGGATAGACTTGTGGTATGTTCACAGCGGGGGGAAGTTGTCAAACCAATAAAAAGCCCAGCAGACCTCCTTTTTGTCCTCCTGCGCTAAAGCCACCAATACCGGGCTGGAGGATGGACTCCGATCAAAGGGCAGCTTCCGAACCAAACTTCTGCTCCTATCAAGGTATCGACAGCACACGTCTTAATCGCCCTGCGGCTTCAAAAGTGCTGCCGTGGCAACAGGATGGAAATGGGGGTCATAATGTATTCATAGTGCCGGCGACCTGGGGGCTGTGGAGCGTGCTCTCTGGGGATCGCACTTTACCCAGAGCCAGACGTGTCTGGGCAAAATCACTCCACACAAGACAGCAGCAGAATACTGAGGAGCCATGACAGGATGGCGGGAGGTAAAAAGAAAGAAAGCGAAAGAGGGAAAGCAACAGGGACAGCCTTGGAGAGAAATTGGAGATAATAACAGAAAACATAGCTGGAGAAGGATTATGATGTTAAGGGTACACGGGGGCTTCTGAGTGGTTCCAGAGATTACACTAAAGAAAGGAGAATGATTGTAGCACTGAATTGAAACCAAAGAAAAAGACAAATGAAGCTAAGCTTGAATGACGGGGGGTGGGGGGTGGGGGGCGGATAGGGCGGGAGGGGCTGGGGTCGAGGGGTTTCCGGGATGGGTGGCTCTACCTTGAGAACTCCGATGCCGCTCGACCAGGTGGGGGGCTTGGGTCGGAAATAAATTGCAAAGGAAATCGGTCCAGATCATCAGGGCCGAAGACATGGCGCTTTGGTCACAGGTGAGAATGGATAAGTGGCTAGATGAGTAAACAAACGGCGAGATAGAAAACGGGAAGATGGATGGCTCGGCAGATGGACGGTTCAGTACGATTAAGAGCCCAGTTAAAACCACCCGGCCCCTTAAAGCCGAAACAAGTCTTACATTTGAGATATTACATCAATTTCCTCACTGGATGAATTACACTGTGACCATTTTCAACCAAATGATTTTTATTTTTCCCCCTCTCCCTCAAACTGCATAATGCATGTATACATGCATTGAGCCATATACAGCTGCAAACTTGCATGAACCCCCCAAAAAAAAAAAAAAAAAAAAAAAATTCCCAAATCCACATTGTAAACAAACACAAAGCTATAGCCTAGCCTGCTCTTCCTCTACAGGGGGGCGGCTACAACAGGCACCATGCCAGGTGAACATCCTCAAAGCTTGTGCACTCACTGCAGAGGGTAAAGCTCAATGCTGAAAACACTCTAAAATATGTGGAATAGTCAATTATGTTTAGGACTCGGAAGACACTCTTAGAATATATATTCCTCTTACATGGCCCGCCTGCTGTATTCTGAAATAAAAAATGTAAAAAGACATAACTTTTGGTGCATTTTATTCTAAGTTTCCTTCTGTAACCGAAAGTCATAACACTCCCCCCTAGAGGTAATGATTCAAATGCACTACATCTCCCAAAATGAGAGAATTCACCTGCAGACTGCCGTTCCTCCTTCTGCACTAACTATCCTCCACACGTAGTGCACCCCCAGGCATTCAACCTAGGGCCACAGACAACTCCCCTGTCTGCCTTTCCTCCCTCCCTTCAGCTGACAGTTTCTTCAACTGCTAAGCTCCAGCATGGACCTCTGTGTTTGTGATAACTGTGCGGTGCAATCAAGCAGGGAGGCGGAGAGACACAAAGCCGGAAAAAGAATGACAAAGACGGTAAAAATAAATAAATAAATAAAGAGTCCACAAACAGATGAGCTAGAAAAGAAACAAGAACATCAACAGCGTGTTCTCACAGAGAGATGACCCCTGGCCATCCTGAGGCATCTGGTTTATCTGGCTGTCTGGGTGAGGCCACGCACACACCTAATGACTTCCAGCCTGTGCCGCATCCCATCGGTGCTTCTACCACGGATTAGCGATGGTGAATGACAATGGGCTGGTAAACTACTGCATCTCACGGCTAAGAGCTCGGAGATGTCCGAGACGGAGAGACCGAGGTCGAGTGAGAATATTGTCGGAATATACGTTGTCATCGTCGCAATGTAACGTTAATGAATCCTCGTTCTCGATGTTCGTTATTTTGTTTCAACCGTTATAATTCGTAACAGCTTTGCAAAACTTGATGTGAGATCTAGCCATAACTTTTAGTCCCTTCTGAAGTTGGGGGCCATTATAGAGATGAAGTTTGGACTCTAACCTTGCCTTTTTTTCTCATGTTGCACAGTGATGCTGAACAGTCCTCAATCTACTTCTGCAGTGGAGATTAGTAATCATCTAGGGTCTTCTTATTGATGGCCAGGCCTAGCTTGTTTGCATATTTGCTGGCCTCAGAGCCCAGTCGCCTGAGGTGAGAAGCAAATTACATTTCTGCTTACCCCCACGCGCACTTCTCTCTCACCCTCTTTCGATTTCTATCCCTCATTTTCTGCTCCTTTTTCCCAACCTTGTTTCTCTTAACATGCTGATCAGTCATCTTGCGGTGAGCATCCTTGCCTGCTCTGGTTGCATCTGAATAGTGGTCTCATTTGGCTAACATCATCACAGTGTAATCTTGTTGGAGAGAGCAATCAGTTTACTTTGGAATTAGGTATTCCGTTGGCGGGCCCGGAGAGAGGGAAGGCTCCGAGGGTTTAAAGAATGCAAACGAAAGCATGCTCTCCAGAATACAGTCTTGAGCCTGATTGGGTGATAACAACCCACACAGGCTCCATGCGAGAGTAATGAATGGCCAATGGGAGGCCTGAATAATAATGCAATTGGATTAAAATCCAATCACTCCATGGTTTTGTCTGTTGACTCTGTTTGTGGGGTATGTTCTACAAACGAAGTTTATGATGAGAAACATGCATCATCCTTTGACTAGGGGCAGATAATGTTCAATATAAATATTACTATTCTGTTTACAACAGCCCAGTCTCTCCTGGCTGTCACTCATTCCTACAGGATTGTGTTGATCTGATTTTAGTGATGTAGAAAAGGTCCACTAGCACGGGGAAAAGGTTTTGACAGAGAACGTTCTTTGCCGTCTCAATCGGAGGATTATTCTAGAATGATGACCAAAGTAGGCAACTGTCTGATCGGGAGATTTTAATGGGTAGGTTTCTGCAAACTGGCACAGTGCTCGAGTCCCTGCCACTCATCGGGAGGCCAGGTCTTCATAGGGACTCTGATCAAATCGATTGATTCTTCAAGAACGATTGCTTGCCAAAGCAGGTTGGAGGTGGAATAGATTAGATGACCTTTACATTCTCAGTGGTGTTGGACCCCCCGCTATTCACTGTTCTTCACATTAAGAGGATATATCTGTATTACCTGGCAGCACGACTTTACTGTCAAACCACCGCGCTCTGTACCGACAGATATTGTTCTCTCTACCAAAGCATACTCGAGCTGGTGGCCTTGGAGACCTGAAACGACACCCATCATGCACATAAAACTAAATTTACGAACCTACCTTCCAGTCCTAAAATGACGATTAGCACTCAGGACTAAATGCGTAACTTCACGTGATATTTGAGAATCCCTGTCCTTGTGGGTGGCTGAACCCCCCGATGTCCTACAGCATAGGAGTGGCTGGTCCACAGAGCCCAATAGCAGCCACCACCCAACCACTACCCCTTGGCCAACAAAAACAACCCCAGGGAGAGGTAGAGGAGAAAGGAAATGTTGAGTCGGTGATACTATAGCCCCAAAGTTCTCAAACCACAGTGGCGAGCAGGATGCCGTCACAGCTGGCTCTGCTCTTTCCTGTGAGCCCAGTCTACAGTGCTCAGCCCACTGGGAGACATAAACCTGTCGCACTAGTCACTCTTTCCACCACCTTCCATCTCCCCCTTTCCTTTCCTCCCATTACTGGCAAGTTTGGCAAAGCGGTCTGAGGAAAAAAAAAAAAAAAAAACGGGATCGATGTGCAGTACATTTCCATGCAGACATAGGCAAAATCCTATGACTTTTTTTTTTTTTTTTTTTTTTTGCTCCGGAGTCTTCAGAAAGTGATCAGTGAGTGATTCACAGAGACTGGATATGTTCCTTTTGGGTCCTTGTGATGGTTTCCATTACATGTTGAATGTTAAACATGTCTTTGCCTTTGCATCCTGTTTTTGGAAATGATCAGAGACCAGCATACCAGCAAAAACATTTTTGCAATTTGCTACGCTAACACACAGTACCCATTAAAAGAGGACAAATAAAGAGTGTTTGTCCATGTTGTACATATTTTAATCCAATCAAATCCAGATAAGGTTACGGCTGAGACTGCTTTGGGTATTCCTAAAACGGGAGAACTAAAATTCAGCAAAGAGAAAAAGTCAAAGTGGTGCACTTTGTATTCCTTGTAACAAATTTCATCCCGAGTTCACTTGTATTGTAATCTGCAATCAAGTAAAGGTTAAATGACTATCCAAACTTTACAAACTTGACTGGATGCAGTCACCAGCAAAGCAATATGTATATTTCACAAAGTATGCATTAAAAATATTCTGCTGGTATGTCTATAAATTTATTTAAATAAATATCTGCATTCTCCTTGGGCCTGGTTATATTTCCTTGTAACTGCTTCATCATTATTCTGGTGAGTAGTCCCATTTCTTAAAGAGAAAAAGAAAATCATTTGAATTGTGGAGAGAAGAGTGCTTAAAACCCAGAGGTGAGATCCTGTTCCATCTTTTTCATTGGCTTCCTACCTGGTAAACATCTCCTCAGTCACCTTGCATCACTTTTGACTGACCAGTTAAGCAGAAATTAAAACACTTTGTTAACCTTTTCCTTTTCCTCTGCTGAGCCTCTGCATATAACCTGTTTGGCATTAATGGTGTTAATAAAATGCTGCTGGTCTGTTCGTGTATTTGCCTGGCAGGCCTGGTGCCTGTCCTTCTCTGAGATAAGCCCACTGCCAGACTTATCTACCTCCCACAGCCCCACCCAGCAGTGCCGTGGACACACAACCAGTCAACTCATCACTGGCTAATTACCACCTCTGACTGCCTTACAAAGCAGGCATGGATTCACATAGCTGCTGCTGCAAAGATTCTCCCTTTCCCACCTTAACGGTGTCTCTCCATGTTATTATCTACCCATTCCTCTTTCTATTCCAAATGTCAGTTTTTCTTCCAATGCCTGGAGAAATGTGTTTTTTTTTTTTTTTTTTTCCCTCCCAGTTAGCGTGTGGAGGCCAACAATCTCATCTGGAGATAATCCAGTAAACACTACCTGTCACAAGGAAGGGAGTGTGCAACAGTTTAATTGCGGCTGAAATGCGTTTCGAGTTCCGAGCTCGGTCTGTCCGAAAGGACTAATGAAACTTGTATTACCGTTTCTGGCTTTTGGCTTAAGCCGCTTGCGAGCTGGAGTCAGTTCAGTCTCATAGCTTCGGCAGAGGAGCCGAAGTCACTTGTGTTACAGAGGGAGGGAGCGGTTTCTTTTATTCAATTGTTTTCCACTTCCACGAGCGTGTGCCAAGGGGGAGGAAAGCGCCGGCTTAACACGCTCTGCAATTCAACACGGCCAGACGCAGTCCTATTAAGATTTAATGTGCCATTCTTCAGCTTGTGCCGGTGAAAAGACTTGCAGGCTGAGGAAGAGAGTGAACAAAGAGCAGGCATAGCCAGGGCCAGGGAGAGATGAGGAGAGTGAGAGCAACCAAGAAAACCACTTCATGCTCAGGTCTTTGTCACATGACCAAAGTCAGCGGTTTCAAAGGGACACTACCTAGTGGAGGGGGAAATAACAGCAGTGTCATTGATATAATGTTTTAACTTGGTGTATACTTCTGGGTAAGTACATGAGATTATCTCTGTTTTGTCCTCGGGTCATCTCCGCTGACCATCTCCTGCTATTGTTAGTACCTACTTAAGAAAGAGGTCAACTCGATGAAGCCGGTGCAAACCCGGTTTGCATTGTGTGAAATGCGGAGTGCGAGTGTGCAGAGGTGCTGCAGAGGAGCATGTGTGTGTTTGCACTGAGCAGATGACTGAGAAAGTAAATGCATTAAAGACCGTTGGATGAAAGGGGCCATGTGAATGCGACAGAGGTAAAGCGTTGTAGTTGCAGCCGTTGCCTTTCTTGTCCTGAACCCGAAAAACAAGCATAAAAGGCAGACTCCCGTATTCTTATTTTGATTGTTTTTCTGCTGAAAATGCAGTCCTCATCTGACAAAGGCCAATAAATACTTTATACAGTGCATAATGTGTGCGGTTTGAAGCAGCAGAGAAAGAGAAAGAGGGTGTCCTCATGAGGGCATATGCTTTGAATTCCTAATGACAATCCTGTTAATGTTACTGGCACTGTCGCACAGACAGGAAACGCAAAGGGATGGAATGCCATGGAGTCAAACATCTACTTTGATATCTCCCTTTTCTCCATTTCATTCTCCAGCTCTCTCTCAACCTATTCTACCTCCCCGCATAAACTGCTGCATGCAACATCCCTGCCCCTACACGTAATCATAATCACACACACACACGGAAAACATCTCCACAATCGCCTTGCTTTACTTTGACTCACCAGTTGAGAAGGAATTAAAACTTTATTTTTAACCTTTTCTTTTTCTGTCTGCTGAACCCACCCCTCTACCCCCCCCACAGGCATGCGCACGCACACACACACACACACACACACACACACACACACACACACACACCCCACAAACAGAGTAAAGACTCAAGCCCAATTCTGAGAGCTCACTCTAGCATGAGGTCTCTTTTCAGTGGCTGCGTTGTGCCAGAAGTAGCTATTCTCCTCTGACCGCCTCTCTTCCTTTCAAAGCCTTGTAATCAGTGTGCTGCTCTTTGTACAAGGATGTCGCAAGACGCCCCGGCAAAAACAGCAGAATTTCTGAAGAATTGCGGTGGCACAGAGTTGGGCTAATCAGGTCTCACTCATGTCACTTTTCTCTTATGTGAGCCATTTTGAAGCAAATAAAATCTTTGCAGTTTGGCACATTCTACTTGGCAGCCATGAAGCAGCTGTTGGATCAATACAGAAAGTTAGCTGATGTTGGAAACACTTAGCAGAAAAACATGCACTGCCAGAAGCCTGTTCATAGAGGAGCGTATTACGGAATATTTCCATGCCTGTGACCCAAAGTCTTGATGTAAATGAATTCAAACACTTCAAATAAGCATGTCATAGTTAGAAATGGAGGAAGGAAAACATATATCAGTGGGTTTTAAATTTTCATCTGATTCCTGTCACAAACAGAAACTGCATATTAGAAATGTGTCTAAACTATTTCTATCATATTACCATCTTCTGCATTGTGGAGAGATTATTGTTTTCACTCAGGGTATCAGTATTTCATTTGTATTTTTCTCATAAATCTGAAATGTATTTTATTGAAGCTGAGTGAATTTTGCAATGTCTTCTGGGAAGAAGAAGGGGAAATCTACATAATATAAATCCATATATGGCCCAGTTATCTCGCTCTTTCTCCATTGCACCCTCTCTGATTGATTCCTTTATCTGAGGGAAGCAGAAGACATGCTCTGTTTGCTCGCACAGTGGCCAGCAGGAAAACAGAGAAAGACACTTATTAAAAAGGTCATCTCACAGAGGGTTAAAATAGCAGGGCACGGATCTCTCTAGGGGGGAGCAGCCATGCCCCTCCTCTAGTGAAGGACACAAGAAAAGGTGTTGCTCGAGGGAGCCGGACCCATAATGAAAGAATGGCGACCAGGCTGACAGCCCGTGTGTGCACTGGGCTATTCAAATATCTTCAGAGATTTTGTGAAATACAATCTTTCGAATTAAACTCTCGACTAGAAATGTTATTTCTGTTTACAGGCTAGCTAGTAAACACAAGTTGAAATGAGCTGGAGTGAACAGGTCTGAAGGCATGTTTTCTCGCCTCACTATCTCATATCTTGGATATGAGCAGGTCTTGTGCCAGGTTAAAAAACAAAGAAAGAAAAAAACAAAAGGAATGAAGGTTTTTTTTTTTTTTTTTTTTCCCCCCTCGATCGGTTGCTCTGACTCAGTGAAGGAAGCGCTCCGGTACACGAGCGTGTCGACGGTAAAGCAAAAAACCAAGACAAAGCATTTGAGAAGTGTTTTTTGAAAGGCCCGTGGAACTGCACAGCCTCAAGCCTCCTGTCTTCTCCCCAGGGCAGCCTAAAGCCCTGTCGGCAGGATGCTGATCCCCACATGGAAACCCGATCTGCAGCCATCCTGGAGCCGGAGGGGGGACGGGGGTGCGCACTCCCCCCACGTAGCCCCTCCACTTCTGCCCCAGAGTTTAAGGGGTGCTCTGGGGGAAAATTCCTCTAGCCCCGCCCCAGCCAGCGCTCCACTCTCAATTCTCCGGAGACGCATTCTTCCAGCCCTGCCCTAGCCTTCACTCGGATCTCCAGGGGAGCATTCCTGAAGCCCTGCCCCAGCCCGAGAGGGGCTCCCTGGGGATGAATTCCTGCAGCACTTTTTCTCTTTCTCTCTCCCCATCTCCTTACTTCTCCCTCGCTCACTTTCTCAGCCTCTTGCTTTCCTCCGCAGTCCAGCATTAGCGCGATCAATAGCACCGATTGCATTGGGGACAAGAAGCAATCCATACCCATGGGCTCCCTTAGCGCACTGCAGTGGTCACGGCTTAAGTGCACGAAAGGTGTTACACCTCTGCCAGACAGAGAGAGACAATGGTTGCCATTGATCGCAGTGACATGTAACATCTTTCTCTTTCCCCATCCATTTGGGTGTGGTCCACACACAACTAAAATCTTTTCAGACTTTTTTTTTTTTTTGGCCTGTTGCTTTCCCCTAATAGTATGGAACTCGTCTTTATCACGATATCAGAAATTTTCCGAAAAAATTAGGTCCGCAATCCGCAAAAATGTTTATGTGCATGTCTGGTTCTTGCAATACATTGTAAACGTTTACCAGATTTCAGCTGAGGGAAAAGGGTTGCGTTCTGTCGGAGAAGGAGCTAGCAAATCTCCATATGTAGATTGGTTCCAGTCAAGCTCTGCGATTTGTTTACCAAAAAGAAAACATTTGAAATTGTAAAAATGGAGGGTTTAGCAGGTGCTGGTGGTTGATTAGAAAATGTTTCTAATAAAGGATCCATCTGTGAGTAGAGACTCGATGTAAGGCAGATTAATTGGTCATGGATGTCTACATAATGCCACATAGGAAATCTCCTCTCATATTTTACAGAATACACAAACACGCAATCACGCACACACACACACATTCAAAGTACTTAGTATGCCATCTAGAAGTTTCTTCTCCCACTGTGTTTGAATACTAATAAGAGTGTTTCTGCACAATCACAATACCCTAATGGCAATTAGATTCTTTTGTTTGCATTCCACGGGGGCTCTTATCCAAACTGTGTTTTTTTTTTTCATCATTGAGCAATTAAGAGTTATTTGTCCGTAAGATTGACATTTATAAAAGCTTGGCTTCATTTATAGGAAAAATATGGCAGGGTCAGTTATGATCATAGAGCAACAAGGCTGAACACAAAAAGGTCTGCCTTTGAAAATTAACTAACAATTTTCTCAATATAATATCACTAGTTGCGATTAATTCAAGATACTTAAGGCTCATAACATTGATTGAAATAAAGAGATGTTGCAGCATGATGTGAATAATGCCTCTTAGGGTTTTAACTACGAGAACCTGTCTATATTGACCCGATGGAGGCGAAATTTGGGGCAGAGGAAAAAAGTCGACGAACATCACTTACCAATGGATACTTTTGATGAATGACCGACGAATGACAGAAAACATTACATCGATTTGCATAGTTTTTATGAATTTGATGAATTTCAATGCATAGACTTGCACATGCACGAAGCTCAAAAAAATTCACTTGGACAACATGCATTATAACCCAAGCGCCCGTTAACACGAACCCATGACTTAAAGCCTATGCTTATACAGCATTCAGAACATAAAAAATATCCTCTATTCGGGGTTGCGGGGCATGCGGCAGCCTATCCCAGCTGCCATCGGTGAGAGGCGGTAAACACCCTGGACTGGTCGCCAGTCACAACAACCATTCACTCTCTCACCCGCACATAAAGACAACTTCCCCGATTTTTTTCAATTAACCTCCTGCATGTGCTTTGACTGTGGGAGGAAACCCGAGGACCCAGAGAAAACCCACATGGACGTGAGGCGAACATGTAAACTCTGCACAGAAAGGCCCCCCCCGTCGGAATCGAACCGGGGTCTTTCGCGCTGCGAGGTCAAAGAAAAATCTTCTGACACGTGCAGGTTATACGACAACCCTAGATTTTTTTGGAGCTGTTAATCACTGTGAACAGAGTAGAGAGTACATTAACTTTTTTTTCCGGAGCAAGGCTTTAATTTACTTTTATGTGATTCACCATTACTTTTTAGCTTGGTCAAATTGTGCTTCTGAACAAGGCCCAATAGGACATCTAAAGGAGGACAGCAAGTCCAAGGGAAGCACATGGAAACCTTCAGTTCACATCATTAGTTCTGTCTGCCACCTTGTCAGGGTATTTATAGGCCTATTCATCCATCAACAGGTCAATGACACAGTCTGCCAATGGCATCCTTCTCTTTCAGTCCCACTAGGTATTACTACAGCAACTAGCTAGCACTGGGACCAGCTAGGGGACTTTCCTGGAGCGGTTTCCGGTTGGTGTTCTGATTACTGTGGGACTTTGAAGCTTCACATTACAGTCAAATGAAATCTTTAGTGAAGCGCTGTATAGCGGTCTTGTATTTGAACGAAGCGGGCAAGGACACAACGTGTGTACAAGTGTGTGTACTATAAATACCGCTGTTGTCCATAGGAAAACATGTGGTACCCCGCGCGCAGTTCCAATCTACGGATATGAATGTACGGCGTCTATCGGAAAATTTGCGTGAAGATATACCCCAAAATAAGTGAGTCTGGTGTCGCGGTCCTCTCGGTGCAGTGTGCTAATACACGAACCGAGGTTTATTCTCCGGTGAAGGCGCAGAGCGAGAGTAGGAGTGGGAGAAGAACTGAGTGGCAGAGTGGAGAGGAGGCTCGGTGGGCTGAACGTTGTTTACCTGTCAGCTGGCATTGATTAATCTTGTGTTCGGTGAGATCGCTCAGTGACTCGAACACCTGCTGGCAGCTGTCGCAGCTGTGCAGCGCAGGTTCCTCGTCCTCCTCCTCTCCCTCCTCTCCTTCCTCTGGAGAGAGCAGCCGCTTCCTCAGAGGCCTGGCCTCACCATCCTCCGCCGCCCTCTCGAGGGTGCCCTCTGGATCTGCCGAGCCACAGGAAATGACAACACCACATAGTCAGGGGAGTGACCCGCACAGCTAGGGTTCTACAACTTCCTCTGGGTGTCAATAAAATGGCTTTCTAGACTCTGGATTTAATAAAAACAATAATAAAAGCTGTAATAAAAATGCAGGTTCAATTTGGGCCTCTGTAACTCAAACGCTCATGCCATAACAGAGCTGCTGGGCAGGTGAGGGCGAGAGATATACAGGCACACACAGACAAGGTGGCAAACGCTCTCACACACACACACACACACACACACACATATACACACCCACTTCTGTTATTAGAAATGGTTTTACGTTGTGTTTGCCCTGCTTCACCCAAGCAAAACTTCAGTATATGAAAGTAGACTGATGGGAATATGTGTAGTTAATAAATCCAGGATTGTAGGTTTGGCTGGACCAAAGAAATATGAAATTCCACCAGCGAGTGCTGAATTGCGTCACTCAGCCTCTATCAAAGGAGACAGACCATACCATATTATTCAGACATCAGGCCAGAACTGTTGATGTCTGGAGCACTGGAGCACAGTAAACCACACAAAATTGAGATTGGTGTGTGTTACACTGTCGTCACGACACACTTAAATAACACCTAAATTATTCAGCCTTGCTCGCAGGCAGCCGCGGGTCGCGCACATCAATATTCTTCAATCCATCTGCAAGTATTGTCTCTTGTTGGCTTTGTGCTGCAGCAGTGCCAGGGGTGGGCAACTGACTACCCTGAACTAAGACTTGGAATTATCTTTCAAAATTCCGGTTTAATCAGAAGTTTTTCATTGGATGCTAAAATATGCCAAAACCAAATCAAAGCTCGAGTTCAGTCGCGGCCTATCATAAGCAGCTTCGCAGACTATTGTAAAATGAACATGGCTGCGCAACGGCGTCTAATAAATAGGCAGCATGGCCTCAAGCTCTCTTTCTCCCCTGCTGGGTTCATTGTACTTCACAATAAGCCTGATTAAAAAGCGGTGCTTACGATCATACAATCATGTCACCCCGGTTAAAGCTCGGTGGGTCTTGAGAGTCCTTTTACTTCACTGGTAGCCATTTTAATCCCCACTGATATAAGTGTTTTCCTGAAATAGGGAGGGAATGTAGGGGGGGGGGGGCACTTTTCTCACCTGGCACATTGCCGCCGCATTAGGCCTGGTGGCGGATGACTTCAGGTGAGGGTATCTGCATGTACTGGGTGAGCGTTTGTGTGGGCAGCCATTTTAGGTCCTCCTTTCGTGTGAAATTCCTTAAGGAAAGGCGTTCCACAATTCATCAAGGCCACCCAGGATTTTTTCCTTTCCCCCCACTTGCGCCAAGTATTGATGTAACATCACACCCTCCATTGTCCTTCCCTCTTGGAGACTGAGGCTCTCGGAACATGCCCTCTAAAAATATCAGCACTCCGGTCCCCGGTGGGACCGTGCAGAACAGAACAGAAGGTGTTTCAAGAAAATAAAAATCCCGACCCAATCCTTGCAGATGCAGGCCTTTCTCGCTCTCGGGGACACACTTTTTACTAAGGTCAAACACCACGCAACATGGACTTATGATTCATCTACAGACGCGGAATTCACAACTTTCACTCAGAATGTCAACGCTCCACGTCTTTATTACAGCGTGCCTGTGGAGGTGGTTGATATATTTACCAACAGCCTGTATGAATCATTAATATTCTTAAATATTACAGCTCAGCTGTGTCGGCGGAAAACAAGTGAATTCTACATTTGAGAAAGCATTTTCTCAAAAACGGCAAATCAAAATATATGCTTCATATTATTTATTTATTGACGAGGTAAAAAAAGATCCTGAGATGTACTCATCGTTTCCCTGGTCTATAGCAGTAGTTTCTATTTCTAATGAATCCAAGCTAGGCCGCTACTCCTAGCCGAGCTGAGTGACCTCCGGTGCACCACTGTGATGCCGCACTGGAAGTATAAACTGCAACGTGTTGGAAACAGTGGGGGGGGTTGGGGTTGTGGATTGCGGGAGCAGGGGTGGGGAACTTGACGTGGCAAGGTCACGTCCGACCCTGGGATTAAAGAACTAAGTCAATACTCAGGTTCCTGTGCCTCTGGGCCCCATAAAGTAATCTATCAGATCAGGACATCCTCTGCTACCAGCCTCCGTGGGCCTGGACATCAGATCAATACAAGCATGTTCAGATTGGCTGACAATCACATGTAGAATATGGAGAGAAGATGTGTGACATATTGAGAGATTTTCATCACCCCTGTTAATCCTGTTAATCAGATTGACAATGTTGCTAGTGAAGGTGAGAAGGGGGCTACCGCCGCGCTGACTGTTGATCCATATTCTGATAAGGTCAGCTCGGAGTAAAGTGATCAAGGATCGGTCGGAGAAATTATACCATTGGAGAATTGAACGGCGATATGACCAAAGAGCCAGGATGGATTTTCAATCTTTCTATGACCGGCATCGCATCAGCACTGAACCAATATTTTTTGGGGGGGATCTGAAAAGCAATCGACGCCGAGACACAATATCCGCCCGAGTTAGGGTCTATCCATCGCCGACTCTCTTATGATGCCAACTGACATTTGTCGTGCCACAACTTTCATCTTGTGAGTTGAAGAATCCCTTTCTACCCCCCCATCCTTACATGATTGAATATTTCTGCACTTAAATATTTATTACCCTTTAACTGATATTCTCCTCTATGCTCCATTAGCCCCACCAGGGACCCACGGTCCCTAGCAGGGGAGCCTACACTAGTCCCCCTGCTGTCTGGCCCACACTGAGACACGTGGAGAAGCCGACTGCTAGGAGGGGGTGGGGGGGTGTGGGGGGGGCACGAGCGCCCAGAAGCACAGAGTAACCAGATGAAAGACGATGAGTTCGGTCAAAAATTAGAAAAAAAAAATTACCTCGACAGAGTTTCTGCCCCTCCTCAAATCGGCTATCCAAGGTTTAAAATTAAGTCAAATACCGAGTGCATCGGCCGATGATAGGCACCGCGGAAAGTTGTTGATCGGCAATAAGCTATTTCGAGGGAGACACACGCTGAATGTTTAAAACTAAAAACAGATTCAAATCCGGCCCCCAAAAGACGGCAGAAAAAAAAAAATGAAAACACTGAGGGCTACGTTCTATCTTGCCTGTAGACACGCCGCATTGGAAAATCTTGGTATCAAAAATATAATTACCAGCTCAACCGTCTATTCATTTCCTCATCATATTCCTGAGATCCTGATCCTGTGATGCCCCCTCCCCAACAACCCACCCAACAACCACCCACCCCCAAGTTCAAATTAAGAATTTATTTTAACCAGCGAGCAGCTTCTGTCGACACATGTCGGCGGGCTTGATCAAAGGTGAGCACGCTCCTTTATCAGAGTGAGGGAGGCTGTCAGAAATAGGAGGACATTAAGATTGAATAACCTTCACACGGTTGCCGGCACCTCATTATTTAAAAATCTAAAACTTTTGCAGAGGCATATATATAGGTCATACTACATTCTAACACCACATGTGCCTCCAAGTGTATCCTCCTCTGTGTTGATGGGATTTGGGGCTCTCCACTTAGACCGTCACATCCACTGATCCCACATCATTAAAGAATGTCATGATCGTACGACGAGGCTGCGAGCTTGACACTTGCCAGATTGTTAACGAACGTCGAGCATTTGCATCAGAAGAGCCTGTGTTCATATGGTTGTCGCGTACAATTTGATTTATCTGCTTCACATCCCCCGGACTCATCTTTAGGATTAATTACAGTTTAATATTTGGTCATTTGAAATTTAAAGAACATCACCAAAGATGTTTGTCAAAGCCCAAACACTTTCAAAAAAAAAAAAAAAAAAAAGAAAACGTTTCCTTCCGTGTTATACGATACAAATAAAAATCCGGTGCGTTTATGAAATTTTAATGATGGATACTGAGATAATGATAAGAGCAACGCTGAGAGAAAAGGCGCAAAACAATTAAAGGTGCGAGAGGAGCGAACAGGGAAGACAACACAGAAGCCTACGTGAAGCAAGTAGCATACATAATCACAGGTAAGCAGACGGCATAATCCACCATTAAAACTCTGCACCAAAAAGATGTACGCCGCAACGAAGAGCGGAAATCAAAGCAGTTGCGTAAGATACAACATTTGAACACAGCAAATGCTCCCTTTCTCTGTCTAGCCCTGTCTCACTCATTCTCTCACAGGGAGTGATAATATTGAACAGAGTGCCTTGCCATGCCATTAGTGCAGTGGAACATCAAAGGAAATGAATAATAGAGAATATGATTTTCTGAAGTGGTGGAGTGAAAGAGTCCTTTCCTTTTCCTGCTGTAGTGAGCCCTGCAGAACATTGATCTGTGGGCAGCCTCAACCCAAGCCGGAGCCCGACATCTCACTACAACTGCACCTTGCCACCCTGACAAGCCTTCAGATCACCAGAACATTTCTATTTGCCAGTCCACTCCACTTTGACACGGCTGACACCATCCTCCCAAATAACAGCCCCGGTCTGAAATAGCCGAGAGCGAAAAAGAAAGAAAGAAAGAAAGAAAGAAAGAGAGAGAGAGAGAAATGGATGTATGTATAAGAGAGAAGAAAAAGCATGGAGCATGTGGTTATAATTACACACAGGCAGCGCAGTGGTAAAGCCAAGCTGCAGATCTTAAGCCTTCTCAACACTCTCTGGGTAAGAAAAAAAAAAAAAAAAAAAAAAAAAAAAAAAAAAAAAGTGCACTGCCTCATTAAATCTCAGATATCTTACTGTTTCTGCCCCTCTGTACTAAGCATAATACTGTCTGTCTTTTAGAGGGCCTCTTTTGTAGCATGTCTTTGCTTTTGCTACATATCAAACATGAATGAGAAACAGGATGCGCGGTCTGCAAGAGCGCAAGTGGGGGTCCACTTGTGAGGCAGATCCTGATACGATGTCTGATTAAGCCTTTTGCTTGTCAGCAGTCTAATGGCTATTGTGGCCACGTCCATCAAAATGGCACATGCATGAAAAGCCGCTGAGTTTTTCCAACGTATTTTGATTTTGACACGTAAAGAGCTTGATTCGGGATGAATTACCGTAAAATGCTCATGACACACGACCACGGGTGAAACATTTTAAAAGTCTGATGTGACAAATTGCTAAGTGGGGGTTTTTAAAAAAAAAAAAAAAAAAAAAACACCCTGCGACAGAATCTTACATGTTCATCACTCCGAACAATTCTTTTCTCATTGACCATTCATCGGGCTGCATCCTGAGAGGAGGTTAAAAAATAAATCACTCAGACGAAGTCAAATGAGGAAAGTGAGAAATTAATTTGTGCACCCTCCCGGTTTCTCCACAGGCAGACATCGATCATGTGGCGGCTGTCTCCCCTCACTCTGGAGATAGAGGTGTTGGAGGGATGGGGAGAGGGAGATCCGTGTGTCTGAGGGGGTTGTTGTAATCAGGCACACTCATTAGCTCTGCTTTGGCTCTGGATGACAGGAGGTCTCCAAGGCTAGTCTGCCTCTTATGCCCAGTCCTTCATCTCTTGAGCTCGGGTTAAAGGGACTAAGGAGGCTATTTCTTTCCACAAAACCACCCACCAATACTTATCAATACGCATTACCTCCGCAGCAAACGGATACTGTTCTGATTTGTCTGCAGAGGGACGGAAACAAAAATAAAAGTTGACCGTCATCGACGGCCATGACGGGCGAGAACTTCGCTTTTTGCTCTTTTCTTTCTGCAGTTAACGTACACCAATGTGTGTGTGTGTGTGTGTGCTTGCAAATAAGTCATAAGCAAAGGGAAGGGGGGGGGGGGGGGGGGGAGAAAAATACTTGAGTCAGCTGTAAGAAAAGTGAGGACATATTGTAGTGGTGCGAGCAGTTTCTGAATTTTGCAGAGGAGCACGAAGAGGGCCACATACGTAAATGCCGGACTAATGTGGCAGCCTAGGAGAACCCAGGGTCCCCAGCCTGCTGGGCAAAACCATCCATATTAGGTTTAAAATAACCACGCCTGAGACTTAACCTTTACCAGAGACAAATGAAATGAAAATATACAGTGTGGTGCATCAGGAGCAGGTTTCATTCATAGGGGGCTTTCTGCTAGCCTGACCTGAATTACCACTCTGTTCCTGGAGGGCCAATGTGAATGGCACATGTGGAGGCAGCACACAATCATCGGGGCAGCTCTTTTCTACATCATACAAAGAGTTTGAAAACAGAGGCTTGAAAAAAAATTGGGAGCACACAACACAAGAGTGGTTAAAAGCATGCCTATGTGTATGGAAATAAGTAAAAGCAAAGTGAGGAGAACTACCAACTGTTCCCTAATGCAACCATGCAGTGCAGCATACGAAACACACAAAAACAGCAGAGACATAGAATTTTAAACAAAACGAAGACCTCGCTGACTAACACCCACACACACACACACACACACACGCAACCGCGTGCGTGTGTACACATACACAGACATATGATCCCCTTTCCAGCCGAAATATGATGAAATATGAAATGGAGCATTACCGCTTGGAATGGCAGTCTGCCCGGGACTGTGCGGGTCCTCTGTCACATTGTCTTCTACTGCCAGAAACAGAGAGAGGGGGAGAAAGTAAGGGAGAGAAACAGTTAACGGTGAAAAACAAGTTAGACACATTGAGATTTCCTTCTTTTTTATTATTTACTACTGAGATTTTCTGTATGGAAATTCCAAGAGATTTCAACAGCTTTCGACAGTTCAACCTGTGGTTTGGGATTCCACGCAAGCCTTTCATATGTATGAGGTTTGGCAACAAGGCAAACAGCCACCCATGTAAATAACATATTGGACTGGGTAATGGCTGATGAATTATGAACGTTTCCCTTGAAACACCCAACCGACATCCACAGTGACCAAGTGAAAAACACCTTGATGAGTCCATTAGTTGGAGGGTTAAGTAGTACCTTGCTGAGACGGGTAGCGAAAAGATTTTTTCGAGTTCTGTGTGAATACGGGCCTTTCTTACAAGTCTGCTTATAACTCCGACTTGAAATGCAAAGAAATGGGAAATATATGCACCATCTACATGGCACAACTGCCAAAACAACTATAAAGTGCTCTAGCTACACACCAGAGAGCCAAACAAAATACTGATGGCAAGATCAGCTCTCAAATCTGCTCATTAGGCACATAGCAATTGAATCATTTTTGACTTTTTGACAACAAAAATGGCCCTGAAAAACAGAAGTGCTGTTTAGCAAAAGGTAGAAACCTTTTACATTTGAGCCTTTTTTGAAACTAGTGAGGGTTCCTTGCAGTGTCAAGTACAAGAAATGAAATGGATTTTAACAGCAGGAAGAGAACAAAAGAGTCTCCCACCTGTTCCATGTAAAATGAGGGTCTCACCGAGGGCTTCATACGCCTCTGCGTTCCACGCATGCAGTTGAAATGCATTCTCCATTATGTCTTTTCTTTCTAGCCTTTCATTTTCCTGGGCAAAGAGGAAGGGGGAGTCTGACAGGACCTCCCAGTAGGGGAGTATGGCACTGACTGCCAAAGCAGAAACTAGCGCACTTCTAAAATCATACAAAATATCCTGTACTTTGCATAATTAAGGCAGGATCCTATGGTGGCAGAAGCCTTTCTCTCTGGGGAGCACAAGTCTGCATCAAGCAGGGTGTCAAACCTCTGTGAAAAATGAAGAGGAAAGTGTTGAGCTGCGCCTTATCAAGGCAGTAAATGACAGAGCAACTATGGTTCCTTGTCAGGCCTTGTCCACTGAAAACACAATCGCCAAGTAATTGCAATTAGCTGCTTTTATTGAAACTGACCTTTGTAAAGAAATGCCGATATTCTTCAACCGACATCCTGTGATTCAGAGTGCTTCCTGCGTAAGCCATCGGGACCGGCGAACAGAGAAAATACGCCAAATAAATGGTCACGGCTCTGGAAATTAAATAGCTAAATCAATTAAACATGATGGAATAGACATAGTTGGACACCATGGAGGTGCATCCCTCAGAGCCGCCAAAGAGGACGGAATCAGCCAACAAAGAAACCTTGTCCTGTTTAAGGAGGCCTCAGTGACTGACGCCCTGAGAGTTTAATGAGTTTCTCTAACACTGTTGAGCGCCTTGCATCTAAGATCATTTAAATGGGCTATGGATGGGGGGTCCTAATAAATCCCCCATGGTTCTATCTGAGATTGGTTGTGGTGGCTGGCGTTTTTGTTTTGATTACCATCCCTGTTGGGAAGGGGGGTGGGGGGCGCTCAGGCATAAAATTCGACTTTAGCTATGCCATAAGAACTTAAACAACGCGGCACTTTGTGATTATAACATATTAAAAGTTTTGTCACTTAAAGTAAGCAACTTCCATCGGAGTGCGAATATACATCAATTCCACCTGTGCTGTAGATAATTAATATGGAGCGAGGGGTCGACAGCGAGGGCGCGTTGTGAGGCCAAACCAAACGGACGCCGACCGGACATCAGCTAAAACACACACTGCCAATACAAACAGCCGGGCGGTTATAATTACTATGCTCTAAAGCGCATGATCGTCTCATTATGACTTTAACTTCAACCGAATACAACTCATCCCACACTGTTGTTAATGCATCACCGCTATCAGTTAATTAATGTTTGACAAGGTACAGTGTATCACTCAGTCGCTGACAAACTGTAATCATGCTGCTAGGTTTTGTTGATACAATACCAAACACACATGGGACCATTTCAGCATTGCTCCTTTGATTTTCAAAGCACAGAGCAGGAAAAAAAAAAAACATAATCCCACAACAAGTGGTGCAGCATTAAAGGCCACTAATTAACACACTGGCCGCACACAAAAACGAATGTAGAATAACTGTCATTATTGTGAGTGACAATCCCCTCGATGGGATATTTCCTTTTTAGGGAGGAATTTCGTTTCCGCAGATAATGGGGCAAAACGAGACGCTGAACAAAACGCAAAACGATGAGAATAGCTCTCATTTACCAAAACCGTTTGATCTCCATGCGCGCGGCCCATGATATATCTCATAAAGCTAATGATTTATTAGACGGGAAAAGGCAGAACCTGAAAAATGCACGGCGGCTCGGACATTCTCTGATCCGTCGAATTAATTCCTGCTGCGTAATAGGACCGAACACACGCACGCATGACCACATCTGTATACAAACGGCGCATGATTTGTGCTTCCCTTTTTTCGTGTTTCCGTGCGCGAGAGCATCTCGCATCATTTCTCCGATATAAAAAGCCCTGAGTGTGTTCCTGGATATGCGTGACTCATCTGCTTGGTTACAACCAGCTTGGACGATACACTGCTGAACACAATGGCTGTGTAATCCGCCCTGACTGACCGGGAAGGAGACGCTCGCCACAGGGACTACAACTCAATTTAGCTCAGGTCAAGGGGTCAACCCTCTTCAATTAGTGCTGGGAAGGGAGGGAGGAGGACACACACATGAATAACTTTCTTAATGAGCATTATTTGAACTGATGATTAGTGTCATAAATAATTTGCAATAGAGGAGCATGTTAATCACAATGCATAATATTTGTAATCCTCATATATTGCCCTGTACTATAGGAAAATTATAAGGGTACTTATTCAAAACCATAATCTCCACTGGTAGGAGAAATAATTAGAATCCCATTGTGTGCTTCTTTTTTTTTTTTTTTTTTCGTAAATCAAGATCTAGAAAACGAAGAAGAAAAAAAAAAAACAACAGGTATTTCCAAAGACGGATGCTTATGAGCCCAGCAGTGTATGATTTCATTTGCAGCAGTGGTAGAAATCAATCACTGTCTCTGAATCTGAACTCCTTCTGCATGTGGCAGACAATCCATGACAAAAAGACAGACACATGCCATGGAATAAGAGGAGATATCGGCCAGCTCCCGCGACACCCAGTCCAACACACTGAGCCGCATGTCAAGCACACTGACAGCCATGCTAATGGGATTTTTCCACGGCTCCATCATAATTTCCTTAATGATAATACTAACCGTATTTTTGTGTCACATTAGAAAAGTGTTAATGGGTGTTATACCATAGATCATTAATTGTGAACAGGCTGGAATACCGGAGTCTCCTAAACTGGGGATACGATTGCTGGGAGACATTTAAACGCGCAAGGAAAAAAAGAGACAACAATATGCTTTGACAATTCGAACTTTGCAAATTGACAGGAAAAGGGAATGCGAGTAGAATAGGTTCTATTCAAGAATATGTAACAGCATGAATAAACCATATAAAAATACATGACTTTTAAAAAAAGAACGATCCCAATTTTTATAAATAGGCCTTGGCTTATGAGCGGTGGTAGAGAGGAGTGGTTATTCATCTTTTCACGTGGCGATGATGTATTAATTCCAAAAATACAAGCTACACATTAACAGTAGCTTTTTAAAAATGCATGTCTACTCCCTTGCACATTACATTTCAGTTGGGGGGTTTTAGTCACAGCACACTGGAAGGTAAATACCATGAGGGCACTTGTATAAGCTGAAAACAAATCTACTAAAAAAGAATCTATCTAAGAATCGGATGAGATGTGTATAGGCTCTAAACAGATTTCGCTAAACGCGCTTTTCCCGTCTGGTTTATATCAGAGGTGTAAAAACGTTTACTTCTATGTGTGACCAAGCGAACCTCCGGGGTTCACTCACGTGGGGGCAAATTCAAACTCTTCGAAACCATCGAATATTTTAGGTGTACATGACACAGCGCTGATTTCATGATAAGTGCCACACACGGGGTAAATGACGCGGATAAAAAATATTCATATATGCATTATGACAGAACTGGAAACTTCCTCTTCAGCCAATAAATACATCAGCACTGAGGCTTGAGAGTATCGTTTGTGCGCCAAATTAAAATATCACATCAGCCTCACTTTATTCAGGAAGTGCTGTAGGACAGGCAACGTGGCAGTCATCGCTCCATGCAAGAGTTGGGAATGAGATCCTCCTTTCTCACTGCTCACCACTGACTGAAGCAATGTGCTGACCCAAAGCCTCTGCACATCAAAACAAAATTACAATGTGCCTACAGTTAAGAAATGCAGAGGGCCCAGAATTGAGTAAATGTCAGTGGCTGGGGTGAAGTGTTTGCATATAAGCGAATGATGTATGGTCTCGTCCTGTGCCATTTATTCCCCCAAGCAATAACATAGCCAGATCTGTCTCTCACACTTAATTGAAACGGGACTTATAATGTTGCCCTTTTCCTCGATGGGACTAAAAACACAACCTCTGACTCCCACGAGCAGCCAATGGGGTGGCAGAGGGATGTGTGTATGTGTTTGGGAACACGAGGTGAGAAGGAAGAAAAATTCAAACAACGGTGCCAACTGTCACAGGATTTATGTTTTTCATCTCCTCCACATACATGCAGTGTCCACGCTAGCTTTAACCGTCCTTCAAATGCCGCACACGATGCCCGCTCTACCTTCCATCCATATTCCATTTGCAACGCTGTTTATTTTCCTCTCCATAGAACAAAGTGTTCTTTCTGCACAAAAAAAGCCCTGTCCACAGTGACCACTATTCACCACTCAGCAGAAGACACCCTATAAAAAGTGAAAATTGAACTGTTGCTGAACACACATGGTAAATGCAGACACGCTCACGTGAGGACAGACAGAAAGCGCAAGAGATTTCTGTTGAAAAGTGCATCACACAGATATTGGCAGCAACATTTACAATTCTTTAGCACCACAAAAGATGGCGAAGAATGCGGTGATGAGCAACAATTTGGAAAAAACAAAAAAAAGGAGTGAAGTTATTGAGGACGTCTGTATGTCTGGTTTTGTCCCAGGGGGGAGGAAACAGACAAAGACCAATAAATAATATCTGCCTGGCCTTGCTTGGGTCTGATCCAACACAAGAAAATGTGCATGATGCATCTGCATTTCTGCACCAACTCGAGCAGTCGGAATCAAGACGTAAAAGTCGGACCGCTTGGAGTAGCACATTTTTTTTCCGATTTAGATATTAGTCACAATACCAAAACAAACAATGTCAT